>NC_054548.1:300000-630000 GCF_017654505.1 Polyodon spathula | reverse complement strand
TGATAACATGATTTGCAGGCAGACTCAGAAGAGAATTCCTTGGGCAATAAGTAATCCAAGGTGGTGGCGCTAGAAGCGTCAAAAAAAATAATAATAAAAAGTTTTTTTTTGTTTTTTTTTTATTTAAATTGCATATATGACCTGACTTTCTGTAAATGAAGTGGGTTGATTCTATGGCAGTATTAAAGCAGGTTGATTCTATGGTAGTATTAAAGGAGGTTGATTCTATGGTAGTATTATAGTAGGTTGCTTCTATATTAGTATTAAAACTGAAGCATTTCTACAGTATTTAACCATCCTGCAAGTTTTATGATGTAATACCAAAGAATCACTGTAAATCGCATTAAGTATGTAAAAGAGCAGCAGGCTCAGCTGAGAGAGGAGAGGATGTATTTATGTGTGATGTAATCCTCACAAGCAGTTGTCTCAAGCACTAATTGGCTGTGAAATATACTCCTTTCTCTGGGGTCTGAATCTGAAAATTATAGAGTTTTTTTGTCTACTCTGGTGAAAGCAACTGTCGATTAAAGGCTGTATCCTGCACTGTTCCCTTCACTGGGCTTTTTACCAGTGCATTTAAAGTATAAAAAGGACCAACATGAAAGGGGAATGACAATATTGATAAATGGGCAGCATACAGTAAAATGACTACGCGGACTGAGAGCAGAAGTGCTCTAAATGCATTGCTGGTCCTGATTCTCACTCAGAAAGAGACCACAGTGCTGTAATGTTCATTTAACAAGTTTGATCGGTTTGAAGTTCAATGCTGTCAGTTTAATTCTTATTGGGCAACATTTTTATTTACTAGTTATATGAGATTTTCTTATTGTGATGGGTGGTGACTATTAATGGCACAATTTAAATGTAACAGACATTGTTAGGGCTATTTGTCAGCCAATTTTTAAGCAACATCAAAACAATGTGAAGCCAACAAGATTATTTTTTTTCTATGCCTTTTGCTGTCTACCAGTAAGATTGATCAAAGTGGGGCAGTCTCCTGCTAATACAAGGCCTTCAAGGTTATATTCACAGGATTGTGGTTTTTCTCATGGAAGATTAGATCAGTGGAGTGCAAGAAGGAGACTAACTGCAGATTTATCTTGTTTCTTGTTTTAAATTGCAAGGGTTTCACGTGTTAGTGACAGCTGGGTCAACTCAATCAGGACTATGGAAGGAAATGTTAATTTCCACAGAAATTACAACGAGCAGCAGTGCATATCAGTCCTCACCTGCTGGAGCGATTATTCTTCAAGGAATACAAGTCCACTTCAGTGATAGCACTCTGAATCCCCAGCGTTTTGCACTGCAACCTTAGGTAAACTGGAATGAACCAGGAAGCAGAAAGAGATAGGGATGGTAGCACACTCTTCCAAGATTACACAGTTTGCTAATTTTCTAGTCACCTTTTTGCAAATACAAGTTTGCACAGGGAAGCATCCTCAGCATGCGTCGTCTAAAAGAAAGTACAATATGTTATTATACACAGATGAGACGAGATAAATTATATGTTTAAGTATATAAGTATATTTTAAAACAGTCTGTTTCAATCAGAAGAACTCATTATCTAGTGGGAGGAATTGTTATCTTAATCCACGGTTGTTGTTTTTTTACTGCAGGATTAGTTTTATAATTGATCAATGGGGTTGTCACTATTTGCCAATTACACAATTTCAGGTGCACCTATATCCAATAAAGATCCAAACACATGGTTGTCTTCAGCTTTTCACAACAAATGAGGTGCCCATAAAGCAGCACTGTCATTAGCACAATAATCAAGAGTCCTCCAGATGTCACGTTTTAGCTTAGGAAAAGTGGCAGGAATTAGCTGAGAAACAAAATAACAGACCTAAATAAAATTACATTAAGAACATTTGAAAATGTACAAACAAGAGGAGGCCATTCGGTCTATTTAAGCTTGTCCGGTTCCTTTCAGCTGATTCATCTCCAAAATTTATCAAGTTGGGTCTTAAAGAATCTAAGTGATTCTGCCTCAGCAACATGACTAGGTAAACGATTTCCATACCCTCACCAATCAATGTGTGAAGAAGTGTCTCTTTCCCTCAGACCTAAGTCTATCTCCACTTAATATCCAACTAGTTCCTTTGGTCCTCTATTCTGTGCCATGTTTAAAGCTATGTTAAGTAATCCTTTTAAGATTTTAAAAACTTCAATTCTTCTGTGTTATAGGATAAATACATTATTTCAGTTATTTCTGCTTATCTTCATCACTCATTCATGTAATCCCTGAGATTAGTGTGGTTACTCTTTGTTGGACTCTATCTAGGGTTATAATGTCCCTTTGGTTCTGTGGGCACCAGAATCGGACACAGTGCTCTAAGTATGTTCTCAGAAGTGCATTATACAAACTCATTGTAATCTCCTTGGATTTTTACTCCACGCTTTCAGCTATATACCCAAATATTCAGTTTGCCTTTTTGATTGCTTCCCTATACTGTGTGGTTGCTGACAGTAATGAGGCTATTATAACACCAAATTCTTTCTCTTGGTGAACCTGTTCCACTTCTATACCACCCCCATTTGGTATCTGGATCCTGTATTTTTCTAACTGTCGTGTTATTTACAACATTTCTGCCCAGTTCTGGATGCGGTCTGAATCTTTTTTGGATTTCCTGGATGGCTGAAAGCATATAGGCCACTCCCCCAAGCTTTGTGTCTTCTGCAAATTTGACAAGCGTGCTAATTATCCCCCTAACTAAGTTGTTTATGTAGATTACAGACAAAAGGGATTGAAGAACATAATCAGTTATGTAGCCACTTGCATGTACCTCCTTGTACTCTCACAGAGTGCAATTTTAAGATTAGTCTTTCATGCAGTATTTTGTCAAACGCTGTTTGTCCGAATATATAAAATGTCACAGGCTCTTTTTTGTCCATCCTTGCAGTGACTTCTTAAAAGAAGTCTAAGAGGTTCAGGAGCACCCTTGTGCTAAATCCATTCTGACTGTCTCTTATGATGATGTTGCTATATAGACACCGAGATAAAGCAGCCTATCTGCCTTAAGGCATTAACTGACTTATTCACAGAAGATAAATAAGGAACCTATCTGGTAACACTCTATATTAACCCTTAGCTGTCCTTTTATTCAGCACCTGTTAGACTCGTCAGGTACAATTTATTTTCACAAGTGCTGTTCACTGTTTGAAAGTATTTTTTTCACAGTAAAACAGGTTTAAAAGGCACTGCATATCAACACTTAGTACTGCATCTGCAGCCAAGCCACCCTTGTTTGCTGTATTTATCTCATATCTCTACATCTCTACATAGTAGTGCATACTGATGAATCCTCTCTTGATATTTTTATCACTAAACTCCTCAATAATGCAATCCAAGTCACTATTTTATTACTATAACATCTCAAAAATGCGAATGTCCGTGATATTCTTTGAGCAGCGGATGCAGAAGTAGCTATCTTTTTTGTTTATGTCTGTGCATGTCTGTGGTGCAGGGGCTATGTGTATTGCTCAGATCCGATCTTTTTTTTTTTTTTTTTTTTGGCCTCTCGGCTTCTATCGGTCTCATTCAGCCATTGAAAGGTTTTCTCTGCCTTTTCCAGAGAAAAACTGACTAGGGACCTGTGCTTGACGCTTTTATGGTGATGTCAGACAGGGTCCGACATCGGACGAGAAAGAGGAAATTGTAATGTTGGACCTGGACCGACATTGGACTGCAAAGGGTTAAGGTGCTGCTTATTAATGTTAATAAATATATAATATATGCTTAAGAACTTTGTTATATGGTGTTAAAAGCACATTATAGATAGTTTATAACAATGCAATAGCCATAGTCGGAATTATGTTTAAAAACTACAATAGGTTGCTAAAAACTGCTCCCTTCATAAAATGTAATTCTGTTCATGGCTATTGCATGGTCAAACATCCCAAAGTAGAACAGGTGGCTAAAAACTGTCCCCTTTATAAAACTATAATTCCACCTATGGCTATTGCATGATTATAAACCATCTATAATGCTTTATTAACACTCTATAACACAGTCATTAAGCAATATAATATATTTATAAAACATTAATAAGCAACACACAACCTTCCTCATGTCCATTAGTGATCTGCTCCTAACAGCATGCCACAGGGATTCTCTCAAAGCGACTTGCATGTGGACTTCATACTTTTTTTTCTAGTTACTGGCCTCAGTCCCAAGGGGAGTCAATGAATAATAAAATTTTGCCTCATTGGTAGAAAACCTCTTATACTTTAAATACATTTCCCTAAGGGAACGCATCTAAAGTCTATTTGATTTCAATATCTTTTTATTTTTATATGAAGAACAATTTAGAGGAGCTGCCTGATGGGGATTACATTTTCCTGTACAATTGAATTCTTTTTTTTTTTTTTTTTTTTTTTTTTTTTTAATTTGGAGAACATTTTAATGTACTTCAGCTGTAAAGCAAATTGGACATTTTCATCTTTTTAAAAGCAAATTAGAGTACACCTCTCTTTAGGAGTGAAGATGTTGACCTGTCCATGCCACTGTTGCAGTGTGAGTCAGGATGGCTGGGTGGTTCAAGACACTTCACCCAGGTTGCAGTCTCTCTTCCTAGATTTATCAGGGTATCCATTTTTTGCATTTACACAATTCTAACTTATGATTAGTTCTTCTGTTTTTCAGTTTTTATAAATTTAATTTTCTTTCTTTATTTTTAGCTATTTTCAAGTTTTATGTAAATTGACTGTTTTTTTGTTTTCCGGGGCTTTCGCTGTATGAAATTATTGTTTTCAGTTACTTTCCATAATGGTTGGGCATTGTTTCTGTCACCAATGTGTACAGTAACTCGACAGTACTTGCACACTTCATGTACCTTCTTCCATTTGCTGTCTTCCACAACTAAATCCTTGTGGGCCCGGCCATATTCTTCTGGGGTTTCTTTGTGTTTAGGCATTTTTACATTTCTCCACAAACTGCAATTCTGTTTTAAATTCCACAAGCATGTAAATACTTCCTATGGACTGTAATATAGCTTTAAATCCCACATGCAAGAACAATCCTCCCCTCTCATAATTGTAATCTCGTTTTAAATCTTGCATGTGTGTTACAATCCTCTAATAGAAATGTAGAAATTTGCTCTAACTCTGTGAAGTCTTACAGTGAAGGGCTACAGTGAAGGATACATTAAACTAATACTCAACCAGTCTCCACTTTAAAAACTATATATATATATATATATATATATATATATATATATATATATATATATACACACACACACACACACACACACACACACACACACACACACACACACACACACACACACACACACACACACACACACACACACACACACACACACACACAAAACATTGTATAAGTTGATTTTTAGGCATTTTTGCAGGGCTATTAAAGGGGGGAGCGACTAATGCGCGGGTGTGTCTAATATTAACCCTTTGTGGTCCAATGTCGATTTTCATGACCCCCATCAAAAGATGCAAAGCGCAGGTCTCTAGTCGTTTTTTCTCCGGAAAAAGCCGAAAAAACCTTTCAATGGCCGAGTGAGACCAATAGGAGCCGAATGAAACCGAAAAAAAGGGACGTGTGAGCAATAATCCTAGCAGCTGCACCACACAGAGCAGACATAAACAAAGGAGGTAGCTGCTTCCACATCCAGCGCTCAAAGAATATCACAGACATTTGCAGAGCTTTTTGAGATGTTATAGTAACAAAATAATGACTTGGATCACATTATTGATAAGTTTGGTGATAAAACGAGTGATCAGGAGATGATTTATCAGCATGCACGACTATAAAGAGGTATGTAAAAAATACAGCGAACAAGGGGTGGGGCCTGGCTGGAGATGCAGTACTGATGTCGCTTAGCATTGCAATGCCCTTTAAACTGGTTTTACTAGGGAAAAAAAATAATTAAACAGCGCGTGTAAAATAAACAGCGCATGTGAAAATAAATTGGACCTGACGTGCCTGACAGGCGCTGAATAAATGGAACGCAAAGGGTTATAGTTAAGACATCTATTTAGACTTGTATTATTATTAATTGTTATACATTCACGACTGCTGAATTTAAGTAAGACATAGATTTAAATATTTGTGCTTTAAACATACATACGCCTAATAATAAAAATAACCAAGACAATGCTCAAGTATAAGTCAATCTACAATGGGCTGATACAAAACACCGAACATTATACACAGGGCCAGCCTTATTCAGTTGTATCACATTGCATTATTGAGAAAGTGAGGCTCAGTTTACTGACAAGTTATAGACACTCTGAATACTCCTGTGCAATGCTTTCAGATCATAAATAATATGCAGCATTTGCTGCAAAAACAATGACAAAAATCTATCAAGCTGTCACGCAGATGATTTTTGGATTTTTTTCATCAGCAGTAATCACCAGCAGCACTCCAGTGTACACTCTGATTCAAGCTGTTTGTGCATGTTTAAACACACCCTGTCCCTGAGCTGACACCAGTTATTTGTACTTTGTTGAAATTATTTTGAGAGAACAGAGGATCTTTGGTACATTAATATATACATTACTGTGTTTGCATAGGTGCAGAGCTGGAACTGCCCTGTTCCAAGCTGGTTAAATGGCTTCCTGTATTCTCTATGTACGTTATATCGTGTGCCAAGCAGATCTCTCCCCTCACATGGCTGACTCATTAGATGTGTGTGTTTGTACTATTTAAGGTTACATCTACATGTTGCAATCATTGCCAGCAATAATTCCAAGTACCAGAATTGCCAAGAGCCAAGAAAGTTTCACAAAGTTACAAAAATGCCCAGGTGGGTTAACATCTACTGAGGAATTTGTACTGCTTATATGGACTATCCCCAATAACAAAATACATAACAACAATCTACTGGCGAAAGCCTTGCACTATCCCTGCATAATTCAGATTCAGGTATTATTATTATTATTATTATTATTATTATTATTATTATTATTATTATTATTATTATTATTATTATTATTATCATCATCATCAGACCCTTTGTGGGTGAGTGGGCAGCATAGTGTAGATTTACTACCAGTATTTTGAAAATGTATACTTTTACAACATCTTGACTGGATATTCGCATATCATTACCGTATTGAGTGCATGGAACTTACGACCTTCAAATCACAAAAAAGCATGTGAAGGATCCAATTAAAACGACTTCGGGTGGCAAGAAATCATTGGGTAACCCTTGTATAATTATATTTGTTTGTGAATAATATGTATATGAATATATATGCAGTCAAAGTGCAAAGTGCTCTCTTATGGAATGTTGGTATTTTTATATATCTGTGTAACAATATATCTGTGTTTTTGTTTTGTTTCATTCTCTTTTTAATTATATTAATTATATTTTATTATATTTTTTGGTGGCCAAGTAATGCAAGCTGCACTTGCAGTTCTTCAACACAACATAAAAACGGAATCAGTCACTGCGCAAGCAAAAACTGGAACACAGACACAAATCTTTCAATATACCCTTCCCTATTTTAACATTAATTGGGTAATTTTCATTTGGAAGGAGAATGTATCTCCCTTAATGAAAACTACATACAAACCCAAATTACCAAAAAGATACTACCAACATAGCTCAGCAGAATGGTGAGACTTATTACAATGTTTGCATGTAAACCATACCATTGTCAATATATATCTCTTATTTTCTTCCAATGTAGCTTAAAATGATAGTATTCAGTCAATTATGGTTGTAAAACAACACTTTCATTTGATAATACATTATCTCTTATAAGGAACTTTTCTTGTTCTTAATTCTTTTTTTCAAGTAACCTCCAGTATAATTGTTATAACTGAAAGTCTCTGAAAATGATTTGCGTGAACCAGATTACTTATAACAACTGTGGATGTAAGACTCTAATTTCAGATTTTTTTTAACAAACACACACAAAATTGAAACGCAACAGTGCTTTTCTTTTTTACGTGTTATAAATTCCAGAATAGTGTCTGCCGTGAATAATTATTGCCTTGAAACACGCCAAAAGTGTTGGGCTCTTGTGCTGTAACATCTCCAGTCAGTCGACTAACGGGATCACTAAAGGTGAAATGAATTTTAAACCCAAACAGAGAAAGATAATGAAAAAATCCTCGGACCTTACTTCAGATCCTGGTAACACTGATTATTGTTATTTTATAAAGCCACACTGCAGTGTTATATTATGTTGACGAGCTGTTGGTCTATGGCTGCTTTGCGTATAATAGTAATAAAATGCTTGCTCTGCTGAGGTTACTGGAAGAAAGTACATTCACATATACAGAGTAGAACACTCAGAGCTGCTTTTATTTTCACATATAAGTAGCTGTTTTGAACCTTCTGGTAGATTGTTTAACCCTAAGGACCAATGATTTTTAATGGGATGCTCTGGGCTCAGGACTGTTTTTCTATATATGTACACTGAAACAAATACCCATACATGCTTTCACCTGAAGTACCATAAAAATAATTTATTTACTCAGAAATTGACCATACAGTGCTTTAGTAGTTATTATTCAATGATTTTTGAAGTCCTGATGTATCATTTTAATTCTTGTTGAGCAAGATTTACTATTATTTATTATCAGATTATATGGGGGTGCCTTTGAAGAGCGTGGTGATTATTGATTTACACAGTACACTTAGAGTAGGTTACACATGTACAATATGTATTTATTATTATTTATTTACTTGTTGTTTTGGGGATTATTGTGATGGGGGTGCTTGTGTACAGTACATAGTAAAGTATCATGAAATCTGTCCACTATCATGAAATTAATCAGAAAAGACGAGAAATCTCCAGTTGGTACGGATATACATTTGTTCTCGTTGCTCGGCACAGTCCTATTCAAGCGGTGATGGAAGCTAGGCTACTTGATTTTTTGGACTGCCGGAAGTACCTCTCAACCCATAATTAAATCCACCATGGTCCTTACAGTGAACTTTTGACAATTCACTGGGAGTTTCGGAATGTTAGTCGACTTGCAGGGGGGTGTGCTTAGCTGGTAGTCAGATAAGAATGCAGGGAAGTAGCTGGTTATTTCCACCCCTTGCGATATCCTTGTCAGCTGGGTTACAGAATGGTAATATCGAGATGCTGAGGTAGATTATCTCATGATGAAGTAGTTGGTTATTTCCACCCCTTGCGATATCCTTGTCAGCTCGGTTACAGAATGGTAATATCGAGATGCTGAGGTAGATTATCTCGTGATGAAGTAGCTGGTTATTTCCACCCCTTGCGATATCCTTGTCAGCTCGGTTACAGAATGGTAATATCGAGATGCTGAGGTAGATTATCTCGTAATGAAGTAGCTGGTTATTTCCACCTCTTGCGATATTCTTGTCAGCTGGGTTACAGAATGGTAATATCGAGATGCTGAGGTAGATTATCTCGTGATGAAGTAGCTGATTATCTTCTCCCCCTTGCAATATCCTTGTCAGCTGGGTTACAGAATGGTAATATCGAGATGCTGAGGTAAATTATCTCGTGATCTCAACACAACAAGCCATCTAGCATGTAAACTTGTATTGCTGGTTATATTTAGTTTATCCTTAAACAATGGAAAATTAAATGTTAAGTTTGCACTAAATAATATTACATATTATGATACAACTGTGTTATTATGTAAGAACAGGTGAAACTATGTGAAAAAAGCAAAATGAAAAAAAAAGAAAAAAGAATAAAGTGTCTGTATGCAGTTCCCTGTGTAATGTGATTTGACTTGAACTGTTAATTTTCTTGTATTTAAGCAGCAGGCTGGTTGATCAGGTCCCAAATATGAAAATGTAAAATTGTGAAACTACCATTATTGAAAAAGCTTTTAAGCTTGCCTAATTCAGAGTCCTCAATCTGCATGCTATTGTTGTGACTTTGCAATCCTGATTAGTTCATTCAGGAGTGTACTGTTCTCTGGAATGCATGTAATAGCATAGAAAGATATACTATTAGATATTACTTTCTCAAAAAAAAAGAAGATTTAAATATAGAGAACAATGTGAGAGGAGGCTTTTCAGCCCATCTGTGCTCGTCCACTCCCTGGTACCTAATTCACCTCAAGTAATTACTGTCTATTCAACAGCTTATTTGTATGTTCACTTTTACATGTTCAATTGAAAGGTTTGTGTTTACCCATTTATAAAGACAGAGAGAAAATTAAAGTCTTCCTTAAGCTCTTTAGAGTTGTGGGGAAAACTGTTGTCATTTTATGCTGTTTTTAGTTGTCCCCAGCATATTCAAGTCCTGATTAGACAATATTTCTGATGTGGATGCAAATGAAAACATGGGTAAAACAGCTAGCTACCTAGCATAAGGAATGTGTGGAATAGTGAGATTAGCAAGGGTAAAACAGCTACGTACCTAGCACAAGGAATGTGTGGAATAGTGAGATTAGCAAGGGTAAAACAGCTAACTACCTAGCACAAGGAATGTGTGGAATAGTGAGATTAGCAAGGGTAAAACAGCTAACTACTTAGCACAAGGAAAGTGTGGAATAGTGAGATTAGCAAGGGTAAAACAGCTAGCTACCTAGCACAAGGAATGTGTGGAATAGTGAGATTAGCAAGGGTAAAACAGCTAACTACTTAGCACAAGGAAAGTGTGGAATAGTGAGATTAGCAAGGGTAAAACAGCTAGCTACTTAGCACAAGGAAAGTGTGGAATAGTGAGATTAGCAAGGGTAAAACAGCTAGCTACTTAGCACAAGGAATGTGTGGGATAGTGGCATTAGCAAGGGTAAAACAGCTAGCTACCTAGCACAGGGAATGTGTGGAATAGTGAGATTAGCAAGGGTAAAACAGCTAACTACTTAGCACAAGGAAAGTGTGGAATAGTGGGATTAGCAAGGGTAAAACATCTAGCTTCCTAGCACAAGGAATGTGTGGAATAATGAGATTAGCAAGGGTAAAATAGCTAGTTACCTAGTTTAGTAGGTAGACACAAATACTGTGTGTCTATAACATGCACTAACCAATATCTCATGCTTGATGTTAAATACAAATGTTATTATGAATGATTTCCCTTCCTAAGGTGTTGGAGTGGTTTATCTGATTTATGATATAGACAGCAACGCACTCATATGTAAAAACTATAAATTGCAAGTTTCACCACCTCCAAACTAACTACAAGACAAAACAGGAATTATTGGTTTAGGTAATGAATTACAATCGTATGCAATGGTCATTTGCGATGGTTTAACATAAAGCACTTCACTCTTTAGCCCAAAGTATGTGACATTACAGACAACGTAGCATTAAACAAAGTGCAGCCCCTCTGTTACTCCTTCCAAATCCAACCTCAAATCCTTGTATTGCATTGGGGAACATAGAGATTGGGATGACATTTCCGGGCACTTTAAGCATATTAACTGAAAGCATGTTTAAGGCGCTCTCGTGGAGTGCATTAAAATGGAAATGCATGGTTTCTGTAAGCTGTAGCAGTTATGGTTTTAATATTAATAGAGGCACTTTGTTCCATAAATCCAAAGTGAGAGTTTAATTAACAAGGAATATAAATAAATGCACCAGACATCAGTGCCCTGTGGTGGCTGCATTTTAATGACTATAGGCTAATGTGTTTCCAACAGCTATGAATGCAAGTTTTTTTTTATTTATTTATGGAAAATGGCCCAAAGAGAAGCAATGGGAAAATGCTGCTGACTTGTCTCCAGGTATTTAATGATGACAAAACTAATTGATATGTGAATTCATTTTGTTTCAACACTGTGGCAGGGCAGTGGTGTGATTGTGAATATTATACTGCATGTTTATATTTGTACCAGGACAGTGGTGTGTGTGTGGTGTGATTGTGAAAATTATACTGTATGTTTATATTTGTACCAGGGCAGGGACTTTCAGTTTGAATCTCTGCATCTTGTCAAAGTCCCCTCCAGACTAGTTAGCCATATGAAAATGTGGCTGGACTGGGTTCAGTCTGATTGGCATACATCAACTGATAGCCAATTTAACCTGGCCGTGTGTGTGTGTGTGTGTTTATATATATATATATTCAATTCTTCTAGAGGAAAATATACTTGAACTTTGACCCATTCGAGTCCTCGAGAACATCACTTTTAATTAACCCACAGTACAGAAATTTGTATCTCAGAGAAACTGGAGAAGAATGGGAAATTAAAATAAGGTAAAGGCAATCTTCCAAATAAATCTGAAACACTAACGGATAATGACATAGACCATCTGTACAGCACTGAAACACTACGCATAAAAAAATCCAACTGTACCGCTGAACCTCGTCTTCTTTAATATTAGCGTCACAAGGGTATCCATGTATCATAAAAAAAAAAAAAAAAAAAATAACAGATGGGCCTTTTCAGTGGGTTACAGGAAAAAATTCCATCTCAGGTTTCTGTGACAGTTTATAAATTACTCAACCTTCGCTCTCATACTTTATGATGTCACAGAAATCCTAGATGGAATTATTTTCCAGTAACTCACTGAAGCCCATCTATATATGTATATATACATTAATCCATTGTGTATCTGACTGCGGGGGGACCATAGTAAGGCCAGATATGTAAAAAGCTGGACAAAAGAATCCTGTTTTAAATACCATTCACAGCTGTACAATTACTATATTCACACAATTATTGTTTTGAGATTCATATAAAAATATAAAAAATGAACAAGGAACAAGGATAATGCATTATACCATGAAGTAATTTGAATTTGCTCTCATTTTCTACTGGTTTCATTGTATTTTTTTTATAATTGCTTTTATCGGAATTGTGATATTTTGTAATGTGATGTTATGTAATTTGATATTTAGTAATTTGATACTTTATATTGTGGTACTTTTTAACAACTGTAAGTCGCCCTGGATAAGGGCATCGGCTAAGAAATAAATTCAAGTTCAGTTTCCATCCTTCACTAAACATAACTATTAATGTATACCAGTCTTTACCCAAATGCATGGGCAAAAATAACCTGGAGGATATCTGCATTACCTGATGTGAATGTAACGCAGCCCAGGCACTGAAATAACAGAAAGCAACAAAGGGGATAGGCTCATGTGTTGGCAAGCTACTTGAAATTGCACAGAAAGGCACAGGGTTAATGGAATTCTTAAAATATGCAAATGAAAAGCTGACCCCTTTGCTTTGCTGTCTTATAAAATGATTGAATAATCTCTTACAAAGTAATAGCTTTATCATTCTAACAGATGCAGTTGGGGGAAACAGAACAGGCAGGTTTTTCTTTTGTGATACAAAACATCTTCAGATGACCCCATGTTGATAAAAGGATGTTTGCTGATATTAACCCAGTCCTGCACTGACTGGCCAAAGAAATACAAAATGCATGACCCACAACAGAAGCACACAATGCAGAGATCCTGGATCACTGTGCAAAGTGAAACATTGTGCAAAGTGTGTCTTGTCCATTGTTTAAGGGTTCTGTGATTGGGGCTCTGTGGGCTGGACTGGAGTTGTGTTGTCCGGTGTTGGTTCTCTGCAAGTGTTTCCATTCTGATGGACACGCAGGTCAATGCAGCTACTGTTTTGAGAGACAAGTCGGTCACAGCCTCTATTATTCCCCTTGTGAAGTCACACAGACCATTGTCCTTCCAAAACTGTTGCTGAACAGTTTAACCTGTTAAACCCCCAGCCTCCTACAGGCAATTTCCGCCTGGAGGTCTATGGCTTTAAATAAATCACATTATCTTCCAAAGTATATAGCAGAGGCATGGTTCAGGGCTTGAATTCAAGGTAACCCCCTGGCCATTAGGACTAAAACCTCAGATTTGATATAAGTCTTACTCGGTACCACACTGGAAGGAGATAACCAGAAAAAAAACCATAAAAAACAAGAAACTTTTGTCATTTGTTTATATTCTATCATCATTTTTTCACCTTGCTAGCACATGAAAAGAGCCAGATTTTTTGCTTCCCCAACATGTCTACTATACTGGATAAAAAACTGAAACTGATTGAATAAAGGGATCAAATTCTACAAGAGTTTTTACACAGCTAGGCCCATGGGTCCCCAAACCTCTCCAAACCTCTCCAAAAATAAATATTGTGTAATACTTTATGGCCAGTCATACACTAGTTTCTTGAGCAAGTTCTAAAAGGGAGGTTACCTTCTATACATTGCCACATGAGTTAGATTTTGTAATCCTCTTTTTTTACTTATTTGTCCAATATTTCATTCTAAAGGTGGCCTTTTTGGAGAGCTTTGGGGTGCCCGGAATGTATCCATGATGAGTATGCATGACAAATACTCTCAGTTCATATGCCACAACTGTCAGGCACATTGCTCTCACATAACTGTGTTTGTGCAGGAGAATGTTGCTACTGAGATTTTTTTGTATTTGAATTTTCAGTACTTGACTGTATTTTTGTTACTCACTTGCTTGAAAGTATGTAAATGTCAAGAAGAAAAATAAAGTGGTTACACTCATTCAAGCACTGCTGACAGGTGAACATGTGTTAATTATTGGATAAAGGCCTCTGCTAAATGTCTACAGTAATAATAATAATAATAATAATAATAATAATAATAATAATAATAATAATAATAATAATAATAATAATATATATTGAGACACCATTGCTGCTCTAAATCAGGCTGCCAGACTGAAAACACCTCAGTTCCTTTCATCTTTATTTTGATTGACATGTGGCAAACAAAGAAACTGAGTGAGTGATTGTTGGAGCAGGTAGACAGCTTATCTTGAAACGTTAAAAAACCTACACTGTCTCTAGGTGAGTAACATCACTTTTTGTAATCATGGAAATATAAAAAAGTTTGCTAAACACTCCCATGCAATAATTTAAATCAAATAACATCAATGAGAAAATAATAAAGACGGCCGGGAAGCAACAATTGCTTCTTGAAACGTGTATTGCATTGTAAAGATCAGGGACCGTATACAGCAGCACAGCACAGATGAGACATGGTGTTGCTCTTTACTATGCAATAAAAATTGTTAAAAAAATATGTTATTTCTATGTGCCCCTTGAGAGTCAAATGGTTGCAATTTCTAATAACATTTAGAGTAAAAATGCATATCGAAAATTATAATAATAATAATAATAATAAATAATAATAATAATAATAATAATAATAATAATAATAATAATAATAATAATAAATAATAATAGTGTGTGGATCCATTATACTTACAAATCCCGAAGAGGCTCCAATCCATGTTCAAATGTTGCTTCACAGACTCTGAATCAGCACTCTCCAACCCAGAAAGTTAATAATTTTCGCCGTCACTTTCACTATTATCCATCTCCTTCAAAACTTCAAAAAGACTGAATCCACTTCTTTTGGGAAGCTTTGAAACATTGCTTGCCATTTCGTTTGATTTTATACATTTTACAAATTGAAAAATGATCAGAAACTGGTAAGAAACCTTGATCCTGTGTGCGTAACACTGCGCTCTAGCTTGCAAATATGTGTCTTGTTTACGTACGCACATCGATTACTCTTCAATGGATTAGGATACAAACAAAGTCAAGGTACGATTGGACAGCTTGTGACCTCCCCTACAACGTGATCATGGAGATTTCACCATCAACAGATACATGCAAGGCCAGAGCAGCGAAACGCACAGCTAGTCGATCGGAGTTGTTTTTGAACCAGGATGTACTAGGCACATTGCGAAGGGAATATCCCAGCAGTGAAATGCTGAATTTGAAAAATTCCTTCAAAATGTTTTTTTTTTGCTGTTTTGCTTTTGTAATAATATTACAGATAATTTTTGAAAATATAATGTGTAATTGCAGTACCATGTCCCGTCCGTGGAACAGGGGGGCGTAAGAGGTTAATAACTCTCACTCACATGATGTTGGTCTGGTAGATCATATGACACATTTGCATACATTGCAGACTAGGGGTTTTTGTAATGTTACAGACGTTCTCTATTTTTTGACTAGTGCTTTCCTATTGCCAAATGGAACTGGATTCCAGATGTATTGTCTTTTATTTTCTGTTCCCCATCCTTGCTCTCAAACCCATTCATTGCCTCTCACTGGTTGAAGCAACAGACAGAGAAAGCATCAACAACTTGGGTCTATGGGTCATGTTTTTACAATCATTTCTGTCATATTTAACAAAATAGAGGTCCTAATAACAGTCAGGTTTTATTGTCATGAACTGTTTCTTTGTAGAAGAAAGAAGAATTCAATAATAGTTTGATCTTATTTTCCTTGTTTCTCCATTGCAATGGAATGCAAGCACACACCACCTTGCCATTTGGCAGCCATTCATTATGTTTTATTAATATCAAAATGTGAAAATACGTCTATTTTGAAGGCTGAAATATCTACATTTCAGAGGGGAAAATGTGCTGCAGCAGATGGTAAAATAAAGTGTATGGTAGATTTGGCAGAGTGATTCTTAGCCTCTGGATATAAAAACAATCTTTTGCACTTCTAGGAATTCATCAAAGTAATATCCCTGAAAAGAAAATAATTAAGTAATGTTCAAATGCTGTTTCTTTCATGGAACTTCTCTGTGATCCATCTGTGCAACAAAACACACTTTTGTCTATTCCACTACTTCAACAAGAAACATTTATGTACAGTTGGAGGCAGAGGATTGATTTTAAAATGCTCTCTGTGAAGATCTTTAGCCCCATCTACACTCTAGGTAGCACTACGAAGTTGTGAAGACATCAAATCACTGAAAGCACAATTACCAGCAGGGTTTACACAGTGACAAGTGAAAAGGCTACCTGTAAAAGAAAGAACAAAAGTCAAAGATTAGGATTGAGATCTTTCAACAACTAGCAAGGCAAAATCACAGTATTAGCTGTGTGTGGCAAAGTGCCCACCCTTGTGTGTATTTTGTGTTGTATGTTGTGTGTTAATGTTGATGTATAGTCATTGGTACACAGGATATAAACTGGTCTTTGTAGCACGAGTGTTTAAAATGTATATTTGTATTTGTATAATTGTAGCACTCCATGAGCAAGTAAAATGTAATAATATGTGAGCAGGGGGAATTGCACTTTATTAATTCATGTGCAGTTGTACCGCGACTTCAATTGAATGATTGATTAGCAATCGAGTCTAGGTACAGCTGCGTAAAACTCAGAGTTGTGTGTTCAGTGAGTGGAGAATGGGATTGGAGATGGAGGTTATAGTAATAATAGTTAATAGTTAATGTTTGTTACAACCTTTTTATTTACTGTTCTGTTCATTCATTAAATGCTGAGCGAAACCAATCACTCAGCTCCACCCAGCTCCACCTCTCTGTTGTTTATTTCCTGGTTCCTGTTTCCGGTCTGATGTCACCCACTACAGCCGTCTTTTTGACACTGTGTCATAACTGTAGTGTATCTAAATGTGTATCTAAAATCTATTACTCAGTGACTCGCTTTAATGGTGGTGGAGCCTTTAAGGAATCATAATAAGGAATATATAAAAGAGAGTACATGTTAAATATAAGAGTGCTGTCTTTAGATGTTTCAGTGTAGAAGTGTTTTGGAGAGTGATCTGTGTTTATATATAAGAACAGAACATACAACTGGAGTGGTTAATGTCATACGTCCAATGTTTTTTTTCTTTCTTGAGGTAGTCAGAGCTTATAGAAACAGATGAACAGTTTTGACTGTCAAACAATCTACATGTTTCAAACCATTCTGGCTTATCTTCCTTGTGCAGCAGATGATCGATCTCATTTTAAAATTGGTCAGTTTTATTATAAAGGTTATCTTGGTAAATTCAAACTACAATTTGAGTTTATTGTGCACTTCTCTTGCTCAGACTATTCATCTACCATGCTGCTCTTGGCTGTTTTTTTTTTATTTATTTTTTTTTTACTTTCCAGGCTCTTATGACTGTACCGCAGTCAGCTTATATAAGAGTATGATTATTTTTGCTCAAATGCTGCTGAAAGAAACAGAAAACCTGTATGTCAGATTTAATCAGCCTCAGTAATCAGTTGAATTTTTCCCATTAGAAAAAGCTTCTTCCAGGGAAAAGAAAAAAGTCCAACATACATCTCTTTAGTCATGTTGTTTTCATGTACATATTTCAGCAAGGTCTGTCAGCCCACTCACAAAATCAATTTACTAACACATCTAATCTTGCAATCCTTCTGTTGTGTTAGTGCATTTAGTACACATAACTGACAATGGCAAAAGACCATCATTGGAAAGGCAATACAGTTAGAAAGGAAACAATGGAATCACACTGATCTCTCTATAAATGGGGTATAATATATGCAATCCATAGAGCATGATAGAGTATCCATTTGAAAAGTTATAATATATTTTCACACTGGAAAAAAAGATCTATATAATTATGCATAATGAAATCATTATATTGATGCTGTTTTGGGGCTCATTAAATTGTATACTCCACACAAAATGAAATGTTCTCTTAAAGGGATAATAAACAATGTTTTTCATTTTAAGGTCAAACCAATGATAAAAGAACCCTACATTCTTGAATTATTTGCAAATAAGCAACTGGAATATATGCGCATGCAATCCAACCACATATACCAAATATTTACAAGTCAAGACATAGAAATCCATTATTAGCTGTCCAGAGAGCTGATCTTACTGTTTCTACACTGTCACAGCTCACTGTCTAGAGTGCTGATCTTATTGTCTCTACACTGCCACTGCTCACTGTCCAGAGTGCTGATCTTACTGTCTCTACACTCTCACTGCTCACTGTCCAGAGTGCTGATCTTACTGTCTCTACACTGCCACTGCTCACTGTCCAGAGTGTTGATCTTGATGTCTCTCTACACTGTCACTGGTCACTGTCCAGAGTTCTGATCAGGCTGCCTCTACACTGCCACTGGTCACTATCCACAGTGCTGATCTTGCTATCTCTCTACACTACCAACGGTCTCTGTCCAGAGTGCTGTTCTTGCTGTCTCTATGCACTCTCACTGGTCACTGTCCAGAGTGCTGATCTTGCTGTCTCTCTACACTCTCACTGCTCACTGTCCAGAATGATGATCTTGCTGTCTCTATACATGTCCACTGGTCACTGTCCAGAGTGCTGATCTTGCCACTCTGCTGGACTCCCACTGAGCACTATGCAAAGACCATTCAGAGGCAACTTCTTTACACTTTACATATGATTACATTTAATTTAAAATGATGATAATAGATAATGAAGCAAGATATGTCAACAGCTATCTGGTGATCTGAAATCGGGAATCTAATACAGTATTGGGAGGCAATTGCATTTTTTCAAGAATTAAGAATTACTGGAACTTGCTAATTATTAAAAAAAAAGAATAAACAGGTTATTATGTACCTTCAACATGACCTTTTAATCAAAACTGTATTACAGTAACACACATAAACGTTACTGGAATGATGCTTCACAATGATTTTCAAATGTTACTAAGCATTATTCCACTATCTATAAAATGGTTTGGAGTACACCAAGTACTGTACATTTTTTTTTTTTATTATATGTGTTGCAAGGTTCATCAATCCTAACAAATCACACTGCAAAGACAATTTTGTATCTCGTAATATAACTATCAATGCTCGATTAGGTTTGTAAAGCTGATTTAACTTTCTCATCTCATTTCATGGAAAGAACAATGACGTCTACAAAAATACTTTAATTAAAATATACTGCAGTTGCATACTTCTGGTGTTCTGAGCAAAATAAAAACAAGGAGACTAAACTGGTCATGTCCATTGTTAGCCTCAGTGAGATGGAGCTTCATATGCCAGGCATAACTATTGTATCTTACAAAGATAGGTAGTGTTTTTCCTTTGTAAAAAAAAAAAAAAAAAAAAAAAAAGTTTTTCTATGACGATTAGTATGAATGACTTCAACTATCTGCTTACTAATGTGCCCAAATGATTACCAAATTTTCCTGCACTTTCAAATGTCTCCATTCTAAACAACTGCTCACCAGACAAGTGTGTGTCAAAAAGATATCTTCCAACCCTGATTGGATACTAGTAACAAATTATGAACGATACACATGCTTGAATGTAAGGATAGAAATATATATATATATTGAACACATGCAACTAAATAAACAAGATTAATGTCAACCGCTCTGTATAATTTAGAGTTTAGAGGCTTTTGGTGCCCATCCAACTTTCAAATCTTGGAGTCCACAACTGTGTCCTTGAGGCTTCATTAATAAGTTGATTTTAAGCCAGCATAGAAGAGAAGACTTCCCAATAGCATATTTTCTGCTGCCTCAAGGGGCAAGTCTCAACATGTACACAGGCAGCTGGAGAACCCTCTCCCCTGGCACGAGCTAGTAGAGACCAACACAGAGCATCTGCTTCAGTAAGCTGGAAGTTCAAAACTCTTTTATGAAAAAGTTATGATGCTGTTTTTTTTTTTTTTTTCTGTGTGCATGTGTGCCTAATCTAATTACATGTAGTTTGTCACACTGCTGGGCAATCAAATACCTGAGAAGACAACTATCTTAGGTCACTGATGAGTGAACTGATCATGACAGACACATCTGCTTCTCACAAGGACTGCATAATAATTCATCTGTCCTGGATGGTCCAGAAGGATTGGGAATGGGAATGATGAAATCAAATCCCATGTCTTGCTTCATTTCAATCTGCTGGAATCACACCGATATTAAAGCAAAACATAGGATGCAACACGAGTATTTTGCATTATTTTCATTAATCTCCAGAATGCTAGTAAAATATTGGAAAATTTGAAAAGCTGCTATTTAGGGCACAAATTTTAATTTATTATCAAGTTTAGTTTTTAAGAGAACAAGTTTTAAAGCCCCAAAGGGATAAATGTATGTGACAGGGTTGTGTCACAGCCCAGGCTGCTGCCGGCAGGAATTAAATCTAGAGACAGAACGCTGCAATTCAAGCTTTAGTGCACACATCTATTTAAAGAAACAAAAACACAGGAACAAACAAACTACACGAGGGCCAAAATAAAAGGTTTAAACAAAAGATTAAACAGCTGTAGGCTGAGCATTTGTCTTTACTACAAAGTAATACAAACACTAACTCACAGTGTGAACACACCTCCAACTCCACCAAACAAAAAAATGTGCTTCCTTTTTAGAGATGTGGCCAATCCCCAATGACCATCAATTACCTGACTGGGGAATGGCCACACCTGTGATATATGGCAGGGACAGATTGAACCCCATCCCCGCCAACCTTACATTCCCACACACACACTATTTACAGCAGCAGGGCTTCTGCCCTGCTACATTGCAGTATATTCATTTCCCTTTATCTAGTGAATTATTTATGGTTTCATAATAATCTGATTTTTTGTGGTGTTCCCATTTTCATTTGTATGTTAGTCTTGTGGGCTTCTCCAGAGTAATGGGGACTGCATGGGATTGCTTTAACCCTTTGCGGTCCTGTGTCAAACCAAGTCCGATATTACAATTTTCCTTTTCCAGTCCGATGTCGGACCCTGCCCGACATCATCAAAAAGTCAAGCACAGGTCTCTAGTTGTTTTTTGTCTGGAAAAAGCTGAGAAAATCTTTTAATAGCTGAGTGAGACCAATAGGAGTCAAGTGAAAAAGGGGGCATATCTGAACAATACACATAGCCCCTGCACCACAGAGATAGCATGGACACAGACAAAGAAGACAGCTGTTTCTATATCCAGCATTCAAAGAATATCACAGACATTTGCAGAACTTTTTGAGATGTTATAGTAATGAAAGACTTCGATGGCATTACTCTGTTCACATTTTTGAGGAGTTTGGTAATAAAACGAGTGATCAGGAGAGAATTTATCAGTATGCACGACTATGAAGAGCTATATGAAAAATACAGCAAACAAGGGGTGGGGCTTGGCTGGAGGACTGAGTTTCCTTTTGTTATGCAGTGCCTTTTAAACCTGTTTTTTACTCTGGAAAAAAATCTTTTAAACAGCGCATGTAAAATAAACAGTGTGTGTGAAAATAAATTGGACCTGATGCACCTGACAGCCCTAAATAAATGGACTGCTAAGGATTAAAACATATTAAATTAAAATTATGGTGCTTACAATTTAAGTTGATGTACTTTGAAAAAAAGCATTTTTTTTTAAAGGAAATGACTTTTGCAGATTGCTGTAGGGATTTCCACCATATTAAAGTGTACTCTAAGAATTTTGAATTTAGCTTTTATGCTGCCTTCCAGGGACGTGGGTCCATTTCCCATATATTTATCAATGTGTTTCATCTTCTCTAGATGCCCAGAGGCTTCAGATTCTAGTGTTAGGCATGGAAATGTATACTTTCCCTTCTATCTGCAATGCTAAAGAACAGCAGCAGCTCCAGATGTAATTCAGAATAACAATGACATGTTCAAGAATAGAAAATGCAATAATTAAATTCCATGCAAGTATCACAGATCCATTTAAAAAATATAATTATTAATTTTATTATCATTAAAGTGTAAGTACTGTAGCTTCCAATGCCATTTTTATCCATTTCCCTATTACTGAGTGGATCTAGGTTAGTCCCACCATCCATCCATTTAGACACATTTCTTTATCTTTTAAGCCTGGTGTGTTCTGCTCTCAACCACACAGATCATCTTTTAGAAGAGCTTAAATGTTCACATCTAGGATCGGACATGCTTGTATGGACTGTTCTGTTTTGAACTTTAAACTAAAAGTGTTTGCCAAAATGTCACATTGTATTTTCCTAAATAATAAACAAACTCTGACTTGATATTATCATATATATATATATATATATATATATATATATATATAGTTTTATTATTTCAATTTGGCACCGCTGCGTTTATTTTAAATTGGTCAAAATGACTGTGGTGCTTGAAAGAGGGCGGCCATTATACGAGGGAGACCTTTATTAATAATACTACGATTTTCAATCTCTGCAATATTTTATTACATGATTTATGGCATTTTAGAAGTATTACGGTTGCTTATTGTCTGTAATATGGTAGCCTACCTGTATGTAGCAGCGTGTGTGGCTAACCTACTTTGACTACAGTACATTTATCAGTGACAGTTACTGAGAGCCTATTATATTGGAGTTGGAAGGTCAGAGGAGTACTGTACCAGCGAATCAGGAGTGTTTATTGGTTGTTAAGGAGCCGGACAATGCTTGCGTAGCAGTTAAGTCCAAGAACGTTAAGTAGATGTGTTTTTGCACCAAAAATTTCTTCAGAATATGAGCTTAATGTCTGTAAAAATTACAATATATCCTACTCTGCAAGAGAAACCCAAACTACATTTTCATAGCTAGTAAGCACATTGTTTTCGTTTGTACGGGATTGAGTACGGGAATTACAATTGAACTAAAAACAAAACAGCAAAACCACCTATAAGAACTTCAGAAGGACTGCTGTTCTGTACATAGTTTATGTTGCATTTTCTTTCAGAACTGTACCACCATAAAATAAAATGTGCTAACTATGTGTGTGTGTGTACATTAGTTTGTAATTTAAGTGCTAAATTGAGGCTCTTGTCAATGTACATAGTCAGTGTTGCGTGTTTATTTGTTTACTGTGTATGGTTTTTTTAGTAGGGGGAGAAAAAATGCCTTAATGTTTATTTATTGATAGCAGTGTTTATTTGAGGGCGGCCTCTATGATAAAGCTGATGTATGACTGCAGAGTCAATATGAGGGCATCTTTAATTTGATATAATCAGTCAATGCATCACATGGGAATTGCCAGCCAGGAATCTTTCTAAAGGTTAGTCTAATTTGATTATCTCTGACACAAAGAATCCCTACTAGGGCCCTGCAATGTAGGTGTGTTGAAATGATTGTCAGGAGTGAGAGAAGACACAATGAAGCTCAGGGACCACGAACAGTAAAAAAATAAAAAAAAAGGTTCAAAGATGTGATAACAAGCAGAAGCAAGAATGAGAAAACAACGTGAAGCACAAGTTGATAAGAGGCTCTTCACATTTCTAAAACTGGACATCATAAGAACTGGTGAAATCCTACATGTGCTCCCCCTGTCCCTTATTAAAAATAAACACACACACATAGATTAGAATAGAAGTGGCATTGGTCTAACATGTTTTAAAACAGTTTGCCAATATATAAACAGCATTGGCACATGGTCTAATCCATACTTGAGAGAAGGCTACTGATGAAAACAACTCAGCCTCACCATGCTGTGGCTGAAAAACAAAAGTATTGCCCTAAATTAAATTATAATGCCTTTTTTAACATATAGCTGTAGTAATAGTGTGTTTTGATCATAACACTGCAAAGCACTATCAATAGAAAACTTTAACTGATTTGTCTAGTTTTAGAGGATTAGCCTCTGACATAATTGTACAACAAAACCCAGCAAAACATTTAAAGCATCTAATTTATTATGCAGCATTTGAGTAAGCATGATTTTTTTTTGTTGTTTTATTTTACATTACTGGACATAATTGTAATCAGTATGAGGGTAAGTAAAGCAGTAAAGGGGGAATAATCAGTGGAAATAGTTCTTCTCGTTCAGCTTCAAGAGGGATTTTAATTTGCTCCTGTTGTAATAGTTATTTCATCTTTTTTATAGGAAGCCTTTTCACTTTCAGCTTGTGCTCAGTTTAAACAACATTATATTCAATATAAGGAGTTGCAGTTTATAAAGAGACCAGCCCTTGGGTGATGAGCAGCTTGAAATAGATTGTTGCTCCAGCTCCGCTTCTCTCCGCACAGCTCAGCTAAGCTCTGCTCCACACAGTTCAGCTCTGCTCAGCTCATGATGTTCCTGTTGAAAGTTCTAGTTGTGTCAGTTATGGTGTCTACATGAGCTGGAAACCTGATTGGTATTGTGGTTCATTTCTGTGCTAGATTTATACCCAGAATTGAATTCAATTCTAAAAACTAGCATTCGTGTCCTCATTTTCATTACCCTATGTTTGTTTAAACACATTATTTTGTTATAATTCAGCTATAGATGTTTATATGTAAACTTCCCACCAAAAAGTATCTGGGCAGTGAATTATTATCATTGATATTAAAGTGACTGAGGTGTCTGTGAATAAAGGTCAGGACCACGGCTCTATTTTATAATAGCAATTCATTTTTAACTCCCTGGTACACACACGGTGTCCCCTACAGATAGCCTGCCTTACTCCATCCCTATTAAGAAAGGGGTACTCGCTATGTTATATCCCACCTCCCACTGACTTTAGCCTCACCCTTCTGCCATGTCCCATTGCCCTTGAGTAAGGATGGCAAGACTACCTGTTAGCTTTATAGGGAGCATAGCAGAGCTGCAAATTGATCAGGACCAATTGCTGATTTCAAGCACAGCCTGATCCATCTCAGAGCTTGCTGACCAGGAAAAATGCAGACATGGTTGTGGGCCATGGTTAGATCAGAATCATAGCAGACATGGTATTCTCTTCAGAACAGCATTGCACAGCACAGGGACTGACAGTCACAATCAGACATGCTGTTCTAGTTGTAGGACTCCAATATATTATATTGTCATCGATATTAGTACCTTGTAACATGTAACACATGTAATTAATACATAAATACATGAAATGGATGTATATCTTCAATTAGTCCATGTTTACAGGTGCTTTTCACCTATGTACTAATTCAGTGCATTTACATGAGTTAATCTCAGCCTCTTCTTTTCAGATTGATTATGTGCAGTACTGCTCTACCCTTAACATGCCTCAAAGCTTCAAATGTCATAGAATTTCCTGAAAATGCTACACTGTAGTATAATGAAATCAGAAGTGCCTTTTGGAAAGCAAACTCAAATCACAGTGTGTGTGTGTGTGTGTGTGTGTATATATATATATATATATATATATATATATATATATATATATATATATATATATATATATATATATATATATATATATATATATATATAATTATAACTTAAATGTATATAACATTATTTAAAATCAAGTATATATTATATGTGTTTTTTATATTATTTTTAATAATTCCAGCAGTAATCTGTTTCTGTTTTCTAAGGTGATTTTTAGTTGGGGTTTACTAATAGTATTTGTCACAGGAGAACTTGTATATTATTTGTGTTCCTCAGTTAAAGGGCAGGAAACAATAAGTATCTGTCAACTGAGTCTGCCAGCTCTGTTTAATTGGCTTACAGCAAGTGGGTCGAAGCAGGAGCAGAGTTCTCATTGAGCTTGGAATAGACAGCAGAGTAAGCACTTTTCCCACAAACTAGTCATGTGCTGAAGGCAACAGAGAATGATACTAACAGTGCCAACACTCTGATCAATGTTTGGTGCACTACTTCCAACTTCGTTTTTTGTTTTTCTTGTGTTATCACAAATGCATATAGGGTTTGTGTCTCTATCAATCAGCCTGGGCAAATCATGTCCATTGTAGTCCCCTCTTGTGAGGGATTGAGGATATATTGAGCTGACTGTCTATCTAGCTTCATTTGAAACCAATATATGTCAAAGTGAATAACTTTTGTATTCTGGAGATGGTTTGCATGTGCAAAAAGCAGCCGCAGATGACTTTGCATGTATCCTTAAATCTGTCCCTAATTTTACAGTCATTCGGATAGCAAACTGTGGACTGATATCTGCTTTCCTCTGATTCCTCCTCTTAAAATGTCAAGTGATACATTGACTTTGCCCTCTGCCAACTCCACCTGCAAGAGAAGCAAATAGAGTTCAAATATATTCATTTTACTTATTAGAAATGATGTAATGAAACTTCAGATTGCTGACTGTTGGTGATCACAGTAAAAATGTGTCATTCTTTCAGCTGGGGTGTGTAAAAAGAGAAAGCCACAGTCTTTGAAACATGATGCCACTCATGAACGTTTCTTACTGACCTGTAATACCCAAGTCTATTGATTAAACTTCAGCTTTTATATATATACATGCTCATATCTCCAAACTGTGATTCTGGTTAGTTACAGTGTTCTTACTCTCAGCCAGTGATATGGTCTGTATAAATCATGTCTAATAAAATGGCACTTTGATTAAACTGTTATGTTATTTTTCTTTCTGTTTTAAAGTATATATGGTGTACCGTTGTTTTATTGCAGTAGTATATGCAAAGAAACAACAACATCAAACATATTAAATTGTAACAAGTTTCCAATCCAACTGTTTAAACAGTGGTTTTCTACTACAGAATCATATGCCTAATCCGTTTTCTGGTACTTACTTGACAGCCTCAGCATCCCCTAAAGCAATTAGTATTGGAAGTCACAGTACTTGAGACCATGACACATGAGCAGAATAGTGACTCTTTACACCTATTAGCTTTCAGAATGTACATCGGCAATTTAGTCATAGCTGGATTGACAGCCAGCCAGCCAGCCAGCCAGCCAGCCAGTCTGAAACCCATTGCCTTCAACACTGAGGCAATAATTAATTTGCTCATTATAGAATAGCTCAACAATTATTGAGCTGCATGGTACATATCAGGGGTGCATATACTCATCTATTCTAATTAATATAGCTTTACAGGTAGCACAATATTTATTCTTGCACCACACCTGAATCTTTTCAAAAAATGTAATAATGTAATTTCTGTGTGTGAAATGTGTCTAAAATGAAACCGATTGCACCTTTCAGACTATTATATATTGAAGGAGCAACGTGTGCTGAGGCCCTCCCCTGGTATACCATGCACAGTGTGAGCAGTCCTGTCCAGTTTAGCAGGTTTGAGACTAGCAGAGCAGGCTGTATATAGAAATGTAAAGGCTTAGGATAGTTGGTGCAAAGGTTTATTATTTTATTTACAATAGAGTAAGATGTATGTTGACTAATCTAATTCCTGATTTCACAGTCAGAAAACGAGTTTGTTAATGTATATTTCAGCACGGAAATTGAGGTGCTGTTTTCTTGTTATACCAACTCTCAGGTTCATTCTCCTGGGTTATTTTCTAAGCACTCTTTTCTCTGACATGAAGTGTATTATACATTACAGGCTCATATGTGGTTTTATAATAACAATATATAAACTTGTTTTAGTTTTAAGCTTTTACAATGCCTATCATATTCATAGATATAAAGAAACCTTATATTATATCACATTCCCTGTTCAAATATCACAACATTCTGAAACAGAGTTTACTGTTAATTTAGCCCAATATATTATGTGCAGGTTAAACACATTTTCCAGAAAACACAATAAACATACAAATTACAACCTGAAAAAAAAACAAAAAACAGAACAGTGCCCAGTTCTGCAAATACCAGATCAATGTACAGCTAGTAAAGCATTCAAATAAAACCTAACCTATACTCCATTAACGGCTTTTAATGAAAAGTGGGAATTCTTCAGTAAATAATGGGACCCCCGAACTGAAATGATTGCTGCTTTAGAAATAGAATACATAATCTCTGCTGATTCAGAAAGTGACACCTCAGATAAATATCCCACAGCTCTAGGTAAAAGCACATGAAAAAAAGTCCTATGCTTGAGTCCTGCCACCAAGGTATGATTAAAGGATACAACAAACACAATGGAGGTGGACTTTACTATTGCTGCAAAGATCATCTTCTAAAAAATAAAAAAATAACAAAAACATCATAATTATCAAATTAACAATAATGATCAAATAGACAATAATGATGAAATGAACTTGGATGCAGAAAACAATCAGCGGAAGTAAGAGATCAGCTCACAGAAATGTTACTGTTAGCAAGTAATATGCAGTCTGACCACTGACTTGCAATAGTTTAAACATGGAGCTGTACAATGCAATAAGTCCTTTAAGAACAGGTCAATATACCAGAGCCAGTATTAAAAAATAAAATAAAAAAAAAACCTAATACCTGCTAAAACCTCTTTGGTTGGTTTTCCCACATGGTTTAATAAATTATTGCCCAGGTGACATTTACTGTTAAAGGGACTGTAAATGCACCATTTGCTTTAATATCAGCATTTCCAGCTAATAATCTGAACAATCAGCTATCATCAAACAGGAGCAGCTTCAATTACATTTCTTGGCTTGATAGCCCTCACTAGATAACATAGACTAGATAAATGACTCCCCTGCATGGACAGAGCCACAGTGGATATTGCTCCATTAGTTCACAGTCAACAACATGATGTACAAATACTGATTTTTTTTTTTTTTGTCAGGCAACATGCACTTTAACTCCTACTTATTCTTACAAAAATCACTATAATTAGGCAATTAATGTTGGGAAGACAAATAACATTGTTAAGACCTGAAAAACAAGGCCCATTAATGCTATACTCTGCTGAGGCATATGATCCATGCATGGCAGAGTCTTTATTGCAAGGTATTTCCTTAGAGAAAATCATAGCAAATAATTATAAAATCACTTTAATTAAAACAGAAACAAATAGGCTACCATAAGTCAAATACAGCATTTTCATGTAGAATGGAATGTAAAGAATTTCCATTTTCACACTACATCTAACGTAAAGGTTACGCAGAGTTCCAGCTCCACTGCACCACTGCTGCTTATAGAAAATAGTACCGGAGCTGCGTTCCAGCTCCACTGCACCACTGCTGCTTATAGAAAATAGTACCGGAGCTGCGTTCCAGCTCCACTGCACCACTGCTGCTTATAGAAAATAGTACCGGAGCTGCGTTCCAGCTCCACTGCACCACTGCTGCTTATAGAAAATAGTACCGGAGCTGCGTTCCAGCTCCACTGCACCACTGCTGCTTATAGAAAATAGTACCGGAGCTGCGTTCCAGCTCCACTGCACCACTGCTGCTTATAGAAAATAGTACCGGAGCTGCGTTCCAGCTCCACTGCACCACTGCTGCTTATAGAAAATAGTACCGGAGCTGCGTTCCAGCTCCACTGCACCACTGCTGCTTATAGAAAATAGTACCGGAGCTGCGTTCCAGCTCCACTGCACCACTTTAACTTTAACTTTAATCCATTGTGTACTGTAACAAAACTTTTTGTTTGTTTCTCTCCACAAAAGTGAATGTGTGTAGTTTGACTTGCACTGAACACAATCAGAGTTGGAGTTACTAGATAAGTCTTTACAAGCCAATTAGGGAGGTAATTTTCATCCCATTAGTGAAAGCAAACAGCTCTCTCATATCTCCTTTCTAGCTGCCAAGGGCTATTATGTTTTCACATGGGTAATTTTCCATTGCAGAAGGCTTTTAGACCTGGTATGCTTATATCAATATGGCTTGACTCAAAACAACTGCTATTGTTTATATCAACTGAGTACAATTACAAATTGGTAAGGTGCCCACCATTTCAAATCAATAGTTTGAGACGTCTCTTCCAAGTATAAGGCAATAGACTTCCTTCTGAACTGTACATGAAGTTAATAAGGTGGGAGTAAAATGTGTTGTTCCACGCCCACAAGAAGACAGTACATGTGTATGGTGGTCTGTTGTTGGATAGGCTAATGTTTCACATCGGGATACATCCAGTCAAGTGTAAAGTTTTACAAAATCACACCTGTATTCATGGATATAATGATGCAGTCTATTGGTGACAGCTCTCTGTAGTTCTTGTGTTTGTGATTCAGTCTATATATTGACGGCTCTCTGTTGTTCTTGTGTTTGTGATTCAGTCTATATATTGACAGCTCTCTGTAGTTCTTGTGTTTGTGATTCAGTCTATATATTGAAAGCTCTCTGTAGTTCTTGTGTTTGTGATGAAGTCTATATATTGACAGCTCTCTGTAGTTCTTGTGTTTATGATTCAGTCTATACATTGACAGCTCTCTGTAGTTCTTGTGTTTGTTTATTTTCCTTTTAATAAGTAACACAAACTGTTCACTACTTGTTACTCTGCAGAGCAAGTCATATATATGACTTGTGAGACTGTAATACACACATTATGAATGTCAAATATCTTCGATCCATCAAACCCTTTATCCATGCATGTCTTTCTAATAAAGTATGGCAAAATGGAACTTGAGTTTAAACAGCTCTGATATCTACATAAGGGGCCAAGTTATCTGCACAAGTCATGTCAGCACAACATGTAACAGTAGCTAAGTTAAACAAGACAGAATGGAAACACTGTTTAGTTTCCTTTATGTATTTTGGAGAGGCATCCCAACACTTCTAAATGTAAGCACTGCTAGCCTTTTATACCTGGGTTAAACATCACATTCTCAGGGGTGATGGATTGCCTAAACGTAACTGCAGCTGCAGACCAGTGCAGCTAGCAGATCACAGGCTACAAAAGTGAAGTGTCAACGTTTCGGTGCAACCTGCACCTTCATCAGGATTTTTTTGCATTTTAAATATTTTAAATGTCAAAACACTCAAATTAATATCTCACATATTTTAAATGAAAATATGTGACTAATAATCCCCTGGCTGGTGTAGGGAAGATCAGAGTCCCGCTATGGCAAATTAATTAAACTATAAAGATTTACCATGTCTGCTCTCCCAGCAGCTGTTCCTGTAATTTTGAAGTTATATATAAGATATATTTTCTAAAATCATGCCCATTAATATATAAAATAGTACAATTTTAAGCAAAGAAGAGCAGTCTATACTGTATGTGGGTGGCTCTTAATAGTAAGATATTGGGTACTTGCTTTGCTTTTTATTTCAACAGTTAAATGTTGGGTTTAGTACAGACATGCGTTGCAATGGCTCATCTCATTCTTATTAGGCTAATAAGAATAATTTATAAGGAATTGGCCAAGGCAATGTCTTTCAGCCATATCATCCTGCCTGTCTTTCAGCCATATTATACAGTTATAGAGAGGAGCAGAGCCAGCAGAGACAGGCCAATAGAATGGTAAGGCCACAAGCATATGAAGGTGGAAATTGACCCAAAGAAAGGGAATAGGGGTCCAGTACACAACAACACAGCGCAGAGATAGATTTCAGGCAACTGGACTGGATTAGGCTGAAAGGACAGTTGAATTATGGACTGATTATTCAAACGTGCAAGAACAATCATTTTGATGCAACGAAGACTTTTGTCCCAGTGGAAAAACGACGTAAAAACAGCAAAGGACTGAGGGCCCGATCTTCGAAAGGTTTGCACACCACGCAGAGGGGTATGCACGTTGCAAATGGCCGTTGTGCCGAAATTGTGCCAAGTTGCCAATTTCGAAACATCCTTTTGCGCATCACAATCCATTCTGCGCTGTGCAGAAATCAAATGTATGCATTGCGCAATATGGGGGGAGTGGCCGAAAATATGTGTGATCCTGGTAGATTCGAAGGTATGCGCCAAGCACAAAACTTTGTTTAAGATGCGCAGAATAAGGATTGTAAAAGGACTGCGTTAACTCCGCGCACACTACCATTCCAGCACTGACTACAAATATATAATATACAATGATGAGTATTAAATCTTGTATTTGTATTGTACCTCAATGCTGCATGATATAGCGAGTCCAGTTTACCTAAAGCTGATGGTAATGTAAACCTATATACTGCATCACCATAGTCAATTTGCAGCAAAAACATACAAGCAATAAGCCTCTTTTTTTTGTTTCCATAACATATAACATGTTCATATCATAGTGACGTTTATAGCGTATTCCCATGCCCAACAGATGAGTGTGGAAACATGCACTCACCTCTGTCCAGCACACTGCCTTCCTTCTCTTTCTTTAATGTGGTCCTATTAGCATATGGTAATGCATCGGTAATTAGAAACACCTGATATGATGGACAGTGGTGGTGTGTTTACATATTCAGTTATATGTGTTCTTCACTGCTCCACAGGCATATCTGCATCCAACGTGTACCATCAAAGTATAGAAATGATGATTGAGAGAAGGATGAAGAGGGGAGGGGGGTCCTACCTGTCTTTGCTGTGTGTTGTCACACATCTGTAGATTAATTGTATAAATAAGTCATACACCCATCTTGTGCCCTGTTGCTTTATTAATCTATTCCATAGATTGCTTCGTATTATGGGTGTAGGGTTGAGCAGCTGCACTTCAGAAAGCCAATCACCGTCAGGGCACTCTTGCTGTGAAAGGCATGCTTACGTTTTCCTAAAGCCAGACCAGTGATACGATCAACCAATCAAAGACCTGTATTTTCTCTGAAGCTGTCCATTCATAAGTCAGCTGAGGAGGGACAAACAGTTCTGTTAACTGTAATTTCTGGCTGTTTATGCAGCTGTCAAGTCTGGTGAATGTCAATGTTGCTAATTGTACAGAGACTGTTCATTTATTGAGAAATCGTAGTAGGCTACAATTAACATTTTAGGGGCGTATTTAGAATTAATTATTATTCTTAAAGAAAAAAAAAATGTCATAACAAAAAAAATTCATTCCGGCAACACTTAAAACCTTACAAACTGGGCTTAATCATAATATTCAAAGGGGTGAGTAGAATGAATAACATTACGCATTTCTGTGTATTGTGTATATAAAAACGCTTGATTGATGTTTACTTTGTTGTTGAATGAACTCGTTACATTTACAAATCAGAGAGTGCGCTACCACAGTAGAAAAAAAAAACAAAAAAAACAGACAGTATCCAAAGCCTTTTTTTAAAAAATTGTACTTCAAAAACATACAGCTAGGTCAGATCAGTTGGCCTTTAAAGAAACCTATACAGTATTTCCTTGTGATACAATCCTGTCCGCATTCAATAAAACAGTGGTGTTATCAGTTTATTAATTTGAAAACCTGGCGCCTAGCTATAGAGCCAATTGTGTATTTGAATGGTCCATATGTATGTGTGCAGGATATATTGTGTGGTCTTGTCTGTTGTCATATCGGTACATACTGTGGAGTCACCAATGATAGCAGCTTGTTGGGGTAATGCCATTACTAATGCTGACTGTCCATCATTCTGCATTCTCGCTTGGCTGTCGTGTGCAGTTCCTATATTGGTAGTGAATGCTCAGATGGTTTTGCAAGGCACAAACAGATTTTGCAAATTGCTCAGAAAACTGATATATTCCAATGTCTCGCGACTGCTTTGTGTCATTTTGGAATATCTCTCATTTTGTGCCAAAGCACTATTTTTTTGTGAGGCACAAGTTTAGTGAGGGGATTGCGCGAAGATCGAAGATTGGCCCTTGAGAGTTTAAAGAGGCAAGATACACAAATTACCTCATGAAAGTAGTTACTCAGCGGAGTGAAAAGAATATAAATATTCAAGCAAAACTAAACATTTTACGCTCCACATCGAATGCTAAATAAGGTGCTGTCACTCTGCTAAGTGAAGATGCAACTCCAAGATTCTGCCTAAAAATAGACCCAAGACGGGACTCTGACTGAAAACAGACCCAGGAAAAGGAAGCAAGCTTCAAGCGAGTCACCATCACAAGCAACGAGGCGGAGGCCAGCTGGAGGACTGTCGTAAAACTTACAGCGACTGTTATCAAACAAACTAGTCATGGTCTGCTGTACACCTAAAACCACAGTATCCAAAAGAAACTGTGTCCTGCTATCTGCATTGCTAAAAGATTCAGTGAAAAGGACAGTAGGAAGGAGTGCTATTATGGATCCTATACCGAGGACTGAAGACTTTGTTGCAGCTGTTGTTGATTCTATCAAGAACTGAAAGCTTTGTTGCCGAGTTTGATTCAATATATTGAAGACTTCATTGCTGAGAGGAGAGTTTTTGTACTGGACACTTCAACAGATTGAGTTTCGAAGCCAACAGACCAAAAGTCTAAGCTTCAAGGAACCGTTGAGTATAATTCCAGTTGCACTTTTCTTTCATGTAACTAAATTAATTAATTGTAACACATTCACATAGATTAATTAATAAATTAATTATTTAGTTTGCATACTTTGTGTGTGAAATAACTTTTATCTAGAATCTACACTACCACCCCACCTCAACCTGTTACAGCACCACAGAGCCAGCACAACCACCTGGAGCCTCTGGACTACCACCCCACCTCAACCTGTTACAGCACCACAGAGCCAGCACAACCACCTGGAGCCTCTGGACTACCACCCCACCTCAACCTTTTACAGCACCACAGAGCCAGCACAACCACCTGGAGCCTCTGGACTACCACCCCACCTCAACCTATTACAGCACCACAGAGCCAGCACAACCACCTGGAGCATCTCCACTACCACCTCACCTCAACCTGTTACAGCACCACAGAGCCAGCACAACCACCTGGAGCCTCTGGACTACCACCCCACCTCAACCTGTTACAGCACCATGGAGCACCTGCACTTACACACCCCCTTAACCCATGCATGCACATTGAACTGGGCTTATTGTTTATTCAAACAATAAACCCACAACCACCTGGAACATCTCCACTACCACCCCACCTCAACCTTTTACAGCACCACAGAGCCAGCACAACCACCTGGAGCATCTGCACTACCACCTCACCTCAACCTGTTACAGCACCACAGAGCCAGCACAACCACCTGGAGCATATGCACTACCACCTCACCTCAACCTGTTACAGCACCTGCACTTACACACCCCCTTAACCCACGCATGCACATTGGACTGGGCTTATTGTTTATTCAAACAATAAGCCCACCTTTGGCTCCCCAATAACATTGCTGGTAGAAGGTATAGTTTTAAAATAAAATGGGACCATTATAAATATACTCTCTTTGTGGATACCACACCACTCACATCCTGACATCTGTTTAATTCATTGGAATCGACCCATAAGCTGGAAGCAAAACTACATTAATAATTTCAAAAAAAAAAAAAAAAAAAAAAAGCTTAGATGAAAGCAGAGCACATTATTCAGAGGTCAAAGGTAGAACAACTACTTCTGATATAAAAATGTGAGTCCATTACTGTGGAAACCGATATAATATAGCTATCAGAGTAAAGCATTCCCAGCTGTCCAATATAAGCCTAAAACACACCCTTAACTGGATTGAGGGCTCTCTGGAGCTTATTATTCTCCTGACCCCCAAATAAAAATTGAATGCTCAACATCAATGGAATGATACATTACCCAGAAGAACACACATAGGTTCCCCTTACAGAATTCAGAAGTACTTGTGCTTCCATCACAACATGTAATGCAATCTAGAAACAAAAAAAAACAAAAAAAAAACCTGCTAAGTTTACAACTTCTGTGCCAGCAGGGGATCTTTCTGCAAAGTCAAGAGTTTTTTCTGCACAGTCAAGATTTTTAAAAAGTAATACATTCAATATTCACTGTATAAATTAATTGCACAAGTACATTACAGAATTATTATTTTTTTTAATTTGCAAATTATCATACAAGGGTTAAACGTGGAACAGATGTTGACCACACTGTTCTACTTTTATAAAATAAAAAATAATAATAAATAAATAAGGGACACCTCTGCAAGGGTGTCATAAACCAAGATGACAGCCAGGTGCCCCCCCCCCCTTTTTATTACAAGTAGAATGAATAGGAAAAAGAACAGTAAGAGTGACAGACCTAAAGACCAGGTGGAAAATAAGGATGTCTGAATTGATCGCTATTTGACAGGAAATGTTGATTTATACTATAGATGTTCTGTTGAAGTTTAAGGAAACGCATAACATTTGCTTGAAAGAGGCAAATGAATCCCTGATTGTCTTCCAGGTGGACAATTAGCCATTCTGGAATGTATAAATTCAGATAATCTGCTGTTTAGTAAACTGTGCCATCTTTTATAAAGTGATTTGCATGGCTTTCACTGCTCATCAGCAGGACTCCCCACCTAACTTGTGACAATCAATTTCATGGACTATTTTACAAAGAAGAAATGCTTACGTGAAACATTTCATTTGCCTCTGATCCCAGCAATAACAACAGGAGTAATGCTAAGGTGCAGTAGAAAAGAAAGACAACAAAACACCCTCAACACAGCCCACACATGGAATAATAAATATCATTATTACTGGCATTTAGCTTGAATGTATATCATAATCTGAGTACTCATGGTTTGGGATGACATTGTAGTGTAAAGGGAAACATGGAATACAAGACTTGCACCGTTCAAGTTCCTACCAGCTTCAGGCACAATGGCTAGTGAATCATATTTTCTTTTTGCTGCTAATATAACACTAAAAACACAGCACATTTTGGTTTCCAATAACAAAAAGGTACTTAAACTTTACATTGTGTCTCTAATTACTGTGTATTTACATAGTAACTACGTGTGTACTTACACATCATTACAATGTTATTATGTATAGTTACAATGTACTTAATGTGTAAATCTTTTTTTCACTGCATATGTTAGCAAAAAATTGCATCAGAAAAGGGTTAGGGTTAGTTTTAGAGTTAGGTTTAGTGCTAGGGTTTGGGTTAGGGTAAGTTTTAAAGTTAGGGCTAGGGTTAGGGTTTGGTTTAGAGTTTGTGTCAGGGTTATATCATGGAAAATGAATTACACATTAAATACACCTTACACATGTATTTACTAACTACTATGTAAATACACAGTAATTCGAGATACTTGATGTAAAATGTTACCAACAAAGTTTAATGATCTTACATTGTTCTCCTCTGATGATCTGTGTCTTAAAATATAAATGCAGCTCCTGAATATTCTATATACCGTATGTTTCATTCAGAGCTTTCAGATTCCAATGATAGGAACCTTTAACTTAGCACTCACATACCAAGTCATTACTGCTATCTCTAATGTGTTCACTGCAGACAACAGGGACTGCAACAAACTAAATATGAAGGCCTTTTGAATTCTCTGTGTTTTAGATTCTCACACAAGTTTATTCATAGCATGCTATTACATGTTTCATTATGACATTCTCTACTTGAAATAAACAATGATCATAGATTTTTTCTTCTATATTTGGTTGCCTGGAGGCTTGCCATATACAATTAACTGAGAATAAGCCAATGAACAACCTAGCTGATCAATTATCTCCTGGTTCCAGCTGCTGATAAGTTTGTGTCCCATGTATTGTGCTGCCAGTATGTATGAGATTCCGGTTCACGCTCACATGGGTATCAATTAGCCTCTGTCTTTGTTGAAGGTCACAGACCTCAGCACTGAAGTGTTTGAGCCGAGGTTACTTTGAAAGAGATGTTATACATGAAGGGCAGATTCAGTTGTTTTATTCTTTTTCATGAATCTCATCCTATTGAATTGTTTTTTTAATCCCACAGTGAACTGAACTGTGTATCCAGGCATGCTGGCTTACTATGCCTAATTTTTCAGAGAGCAAAATAATTTTGTTAATAATAATATCCAGGTATGTTTATGTATTATGGGTTTATTAGTCCTTATTTGTTGTTTTATGTTATTTTCTGTCATCATTTAAATGAGAATTTGTTCTCAATGGACTCATCTGAATAAATAATGGTTTTAATTGATTGATTGCTTGTAGAACATTGCATTTCTTTGGAAGAGTTGCTAAGTGTTATATCTGATCAGAAAAAAACAATTTATTGACCTCTTTGTCATTTTTTTCTTAACTTACTTCTCTCTTGTATTCAGATATCAGTAAGGGTATTATTATCAAGTAACAAATATCCTAAGTTAATTCTGCCACTAATTCACAAACTGGATACAGAATAAAGTGCCAGAACTTGCCGGTTTCCTGACTTTTGTCACTGTGTTACTCAGCAACCTTGCTCCCCCTCAAAAAAAAAAAAAAAAAGAAGTTTAAGAAATAAAAAAATATGTAATGTACAGAGCTGGAACTTGCACATGTTGTATTTTGGTATATTGTATATTTACATGAAGTCCATTGACATACTCAAATAATTTAAAAAATACAGCTCAATATTGTGGGATTGGTAAACAGGCCGGAAATCAATCTGTGTAACTCAAACTCACGATATGTGTGTGATGTGTCTTGTTTAATTTCTAAATGTATTGGCAAGGGAATTGACAATGTTAGTGGTAACACTACACATTGCGTTTATAATTACTGTGCATTTACATAGTAAGTACATATATACTTACTGTAATTATGCTTAGTTACAATGTACTTAATAATAATCTTTATTTTTATATAGCACCTTTCATAGTTGACCACCATCACAAAGCACTTTACAAGACAAGACTTACTAAGGGTCATACAATGAGTCAGTAACTAAGCTGGGATTTGAACGGGGTACCTGTTGATTACAAGCCTATTTCTTTAAACCCTTAACCACACAGCCTCCTATAACATGCAGATCTGGAGCACTCACTAGTGCTCCAGGCAAGAACGCTACTCAAGAGGCTGGGGAGGGGTTACAGAAAGGGGTTTGCTGGGCTACAGAATAGTATTATGTTGCACATAGTTCAAATGAATGTACTCATGACTCACATACAATATATGTGGTTTATGACTCATTACACAGGGAGAAGATATAACTTTGCATCCTAAAAGAAAGTTTAAATAGGGCTGTCATAAAGATGGCTGCAGTGGGTGACGTCAGACCAGAAACCAGGAACCAGGAAATAAACAACAGAGCGATGGAGTTTGGTGAAGCTGAGCAATTGTTTCGCTGAGCGTTTACTAATGAAACAGCCAGAAAATAAAAGGTTGTAAAGACAAAACACACAGGACACGGCACTTTCGCCAAAATAAAGAGGAAAACAAAACGGACGACACAGACAAACACGGTGAGCTGATATTTAACTATTATTATTATTATTATTATTATTATTATTATTATTATTATAATCTCCATCTCCAATCCCGTTCTCCACTCACCGAACACACAACCCGGGTGAGTAAAAACATGTTGCTTTTATGCAGCTGTTCCAATGCTCGACTGCTTACACCGTGTAACAATTTTTTATTTATTTTTTGTTCCTGGGTAGTAAGTGTTATTTCCTAATTGCTTATGCCTCAAAAGTATAGAAAATGGCTATTATTCCCCACAAACTTTGCTTTTGTGACCAGGACAGTGATATTTAAAAATATCACTATTTCCAATGGGAAAATGGACAAATGTGTGTCTTTCCGTTCACATAAAGTCAGAAAAAAACTACATACGAATCCAAATTAACATGTATTTATACTAAAGTAATACAAAAATGACTACAAAAGATTTAGAAGTGAGTAGTTTTTCCAGATTTACGATTATACTGTATTTATCTACATGCTAGCATACCCTTTAAACACTGCAGGAAATCTTTACTCATTTTTGTGATCAAAGTTCACACCTTCAGAGGTTTTACAAAGAGGGCTGTCCAAAGAGTGTAGCAGCCTTACACCACAGTGCTTGTTTTAATTGCACTTTTTAAAGCTATTTGGAAACAAGAGAAATAAAACAGTTTTAATAGTATACAACTCAAAAACACAACTCTGTTGCAAACAAAATAGACGTTACATTATTGTTTCATGGTGTTTAAAATGATTGTAGTCATCTATGACAATTTGCCTGTGCCTTTTTTCAGAATAGTAGTAATTCAGTAAGTATGTGTTAGTAATGTATTAGTACTAATGCAAGTATTTTCAAATTAATGCTTGTTGGGCTTAGCTGTTTAAATTATTGATAGTAGGTAGGAATCTGTTGAACACAAAGTTATTTAAATACAGGGTAAAATGAACACAAAGTTATTTAAATACAGGGTAAAACGAACACAAAGTTATTTAAATACAGGGTAAAACGCTCAAATAACAGCTGCAAATTCATAAAGAAATCCGGCTGAATACCACTGGAATAGCACATGAATATTGCATGCATTTCAAATTCATAAGGAGTTACTTCACAACTCAGAGGAAGCGCTTAAGTTATCAGATGTTATTCCTACAATATTCACACAGAATTCATTATGAATTTGCAGCTATTATTTAAAAATTTGGCTGCTTATACTTTAAAATATTTCATGTGTGTTAAGGGACATGATATGAAGTCATGAAAAGAATGTCTTGAACTCATTCATTTCATTTGAAATCAGAAGAAAATAGTGTGTTAGTTACATTGGAATTACAGACACTTATTTTAAAGTGTTACCGTTTTACCAAATACGATGTATACTGTATGTTAAATGTGAGACACATCCAATTCCAACCTCAGCGCTTTAATTCTCATTGGGTCATATTCACAAAATCAAGTTTGCCATTCACCATCACCTCGTTGCTTGTTTAATACTGAGTATATCAGTTTGTTTTCATTTTGCAAAGCAATGATTAACATAATGGGAAAAAAGGCCTAAAAACTACATATATACTACATATACAGTATTAAACTCAATTAGAGTAATTCAGTCAGGTGATCTATAGTACATTAAAGTTTGTACTACGCATCACACTTGTTTTTTTCTCATACTGTTGCACTATGCAAAATACATGCTATGGGACCCTGAGGTCTAAAGAGAATATAATTGTAATAAAGACCTCAGCCACTGATGCATGCTAACATCGCCCTGAGGCAGAATAAAGACGTGAGTTGAGCCCTCTTGAGACAGTTGGTTATTATTTCTATAATTCAAGTATAAGAATTTTTTTTTTTTTTGGCAGTGTAATATCTTGTGAGTCATGTATGACTGACCATAAAGCCTCCATTTCACTGTATAATTTTGAATTTAATAACAAAGCATACAGAAGGTTACGTCTTGATTAATGCAGGTTATGGGACATGGCGATGAAATATTGAACAAAGGCTGGATTTTCATTATGTACTAATTGAGCTCAGTACAATCGCTGGTCTTTGCTTGTGTTTCTGTGTAATTATAGAGGGTGCCACTAGCTTGGATAAGGTATCTGGATATCAAGGTGGAGAGACAGCCTTGAAAGGACATGTCAGGAATCAGAAATATTCATTCACCAGACTAAACAGTATTCTGTGTCAAACAGCATCTCTACAGGGGTGCTGTATTGCAGAATAAAATGACCTGCCTACATCACATCAGAATCCTCCTAGCTGTTTGTCCTGCCTCTTCCTTTATGCACCCTATTGTTGAGACGGATGGTCGAATTTAGCAAGCAATGAGATGAATGGCCTCTCTCTCTCTCTCTCTCTCTCTCTCTCTCTCTCTCTCTCTCTCTCTCTCTCTCTCTTTCTCTCTCTGAGGCAGAACGTTTAACCACAGTTACTGCTATCCAAAGTGGCCAACAACTTTAACCCTTTCCTTTAACCCTGTATATGTTTTTACTAACACATGTTTTTGTCTGTGTTGTATTGCTTATATAAACTGCTGTTGCATATGTACAATATGTACAAAGAGTTCAATGTGTTCTTCCAGCAGAATTGATGAATTCCAACCAATTGTTTTACCTTTTCCTGATCAAATATACTGTGGACTCTGTAAACTAAACCCTAATGGATGTTAAAGATTGAGCCACTTGATTTGACTTCAAACGCATTAAACCAAAACACCCTCTGTTCAGTCATCTGAGCTACAGCAGCTTGTCTTTCTTGAGAATTCCCCTTTTTCTCATCCTGCAATGGGATTTACCTCATAATGCAGCTTTTAAATTCCGAGTATGATTCATTTTAGAATCTAATTAATAAACTTTTAAAATGAGTGAATCTATCTTTCAACATAAAACTGTTTTATTTGAACCTGAGAACCTAATCTAGATTTGAATTAAAATCAATATTATTTTTAATATTTCATAAATCAATGTTTTATTCATTGCACAGAACAAGCTTTGTTCTGTGCCTTAAAAGTGGATACATATGTTTGGTTTACAAGGTATTTAAAAACTAATTTGGTATGAAAAGCATATCACAAAAAGAATGAGAGACATCACTGGTTCCTCCCCTCTCACAGGCCCTATATCAGAAAAAGACATTTAGTGGGAAAAAAAAGATTTTAATGGATCCCTAAAGCTCCCACTAAACCTGCACTGTACAATATGTGAATTGACACAGAGAGACAGTTTACCTTATGCCTCTCAAGTGCCTGGAGCTATGTGAGAATCATTCATCCTCACACAGTCCTCATACCTGTCAGCTGCTCTTACATCAGGGATGTAAAGGCAAGCTTTCCACTTCAATCCTAAAACCTTTGCCCCATCTACTTTTTTTATTATTATCCAGTTGATGGATGACAGTTTCAGCTGGTTTTGGGTCAGCTTCTGTAATAAGGGACCGGGCTTTGACTGGAACAAGTCTTTGTACTGTCGATTCCACGCCTTCATCCCCAAATGAAAGTGCAGAAAGCATCACATGCTAAAACCTGCAGAGGGTGAGCATCAGAAACAGTTATCTCCTGTGATTCTGCAGGAGCTTTTACCTTCACACAGGTTATATAAAAAGGTGATAAAGAACCATCCCTGTGATCCTTCAGCTGTGCTGTTCCTGGAGTTCTGACATGCTCTAGGATCAACGCCTGGGCTGGGCTGGGACTTGTGATTCTCTATCGTATAATAGACAAGTTCCTTTTCACTCTGCAAGAGGTCTAAAGCACAGTCTTTCAAAATACCAGCATGAGTTCAGCTTTACTGCGAGAGACTTTCACTGAAAACTATGCTGATATTGAAAATAAAAATGGAGGCTGAGATAACCATGAACTGTATATATGGTTCTTATTGGTGCTGGATTGAAATGATAAAGAAATGCAGTAAAATGACATGGTACTTGGAAATTATACAAAGTCCTTAGTAAATGTATAGTGCCATTTAATTGCAATAACAGTGAGTGCTGTCTATAGTAGTGGCATCACTATTAGTGTTTCAGCTCCTTTTCAATATGGAATATTTTTTAACCTATGATTTTTATGCAGTTTACGGTGAAGTAGACTTTTAAGGGTGTGGGTGTAGGCACTTTTTGGCATCTAGTAGGTATATAAACTCCCAGGCAAAGTTTATAGGAAATATATTAATTTAATAGTACAGACAACATGCAGTTGACTTTTCAAAACTTTACAGTAAATGGATTTTAATGTACCTTTTTTTTTTTTTATTATTTTGCTGCTTCACATAGCATTATAAGGCTTCCATAGCAGAAAAAAAAAAAATAAGTAAAATGCTGTATTTTCGTACCCTTACCTACTTGCACCTTAATGAGTGTGCACAAAATCTGCAGACAGAATGGAATCTGTCACATTAGTGAAGCTCAGTCTAGATCAGGGCTGGGTGTAAATCTTCAGAGGAAGAGGGGGTAGACAGGGGCAGACAGGGGCAGACAGGGGCAGACAGGGGTAGGCAAGGGCAGACAGGGGTAGACAGGGGCAGACAGGGGTAGACAAGGGTAGACAGGGGCAGGCAGGAGTAGACAGGGGCAGACAGGGGTAGGCAAGGGTAGACAGGGGCAGACAGGTGTAGTCAGCGATCATCACTGATATCAGCTCAGTAAAGAATGAGTGGGTGGGGATGATTCTGAAAAACAGAAGTCATTATGATGGAAAGAAGGAGGTTAACCATTTTGTGACTAGGATCAACATTGGAACTCTATCTGTAATTGCATTTTTAAAATAGATTATTTACATGCTACTTTTACAACCTTACATTGAGAAGACCTGACCATGTTTCTAAAATAACAAAATGGCTCATCAATCACAGGAAACCCCAGTCCTGATTACAAACTCAGCACAGGAGTTATTATTGCAACTGCAATCCTGAAAATATGTTAGCATAACAGTGTTGAGTCATTGGACACAATGTTGTGGATATTACTGACCCCGGCTGGTGTGTCAAGATAATTAGACAAGAGCTTAACCAAAAAATCCTACAGAAATAACCCATTTATATAATGCTTAAGAAACCTGCTTCAAAATCAATGTTACATTGGTCTGCAGTAGGAAGCAAGTTCTGATCTGCTGTTATGCATGCTACATGATCTGAAGAGGACAATCTGATATTCAAGACAGACTTCCCAATTTGAGTGCAGACTGAAGCAAGGCTCAAAACTTGTTTAGTTTTATTCACACTTACCTTGAGTGTGGCTGACCGAAGAACTGCACTGCAGAGTCAACGCCAGCTTTAGTGTGTCTACACTGAAGACAAAACCAAACTCAATCAAGTCTGGAATTAGTTTCTAGTGTGACAGAACAGGGATCAAAACAGGTTTATAACTATCAGATTAAAATAAGTCAACACTTATAAATAAAAACACACTTCAACACAGGTTAGAAACAGGTGAGGACTTTATTGTTTTTACGAAACTTAATTTGATAACAACAAAACAGAATGAATTGCAAGTTAATATTTGTGAATAGATTTTAGCAAAGAATAAGGCTTGTTTCATGTTGTAAAGGTAGCTTGCACTCATGGAAAGTTCCACATTTAGTTTAACTCATTAGGCTATATTCAATTTGTCTTACAGTATCTGTCTCTAAACACCACTGTCATTAAATCATTACAATATTTATTTTTTCATATCTTTACAGACAGAAATAAACAAGATAGTATTTAAAGATTGTTTTACATTTCTTGTATCCTTCTGTCCAGTCTACCTGTTCAAGAATATAACATCCAATAAGCTAGCTGCCTCTCTTATTGAATAATTAGGTACCGTACTGTAACTCTTTCAACAGCTGCTTGATTGCTGATTTGTACAGTGTGATTTAGCTCTTCCAAATCTGGCTCTTATTCAGCTGCTCTCCAGCACTCGCTGAATGTCATACTTCGCAAGTAAAGGGTTTGTGTTAGCAATCTATAACTGGTGGCAGTATTGGCTTACCGCTAGGGATGGGTTGCCCATGAATAATGGAGGAGACTGTAAAATACTTAAGAGCAGGTTTTCATAATTACAAGTTTGCTTGCCATTACTTTAAATCCATGTTGACCTAACTGTAAATTAATAAGCTTACACTATCATGAGCCATTGGCATACTGGCATACTGCTAATAATCACACAAGCAGGCCTGCCATTAATTGCTTTTATTCACAAATGATTCATCTGTGCCACTCATTATTTAAATGTATGTAAACCATCTGTTTCCTACAGAAAGCAAACTGGAATATTCCAAATCACCCTGAAACTGCAGAACCTGTGCAGTCCTTGCAGAGGAATCATTATTATGATATAGTCATTTAGCAGACACTTTTATCCAAAGTTACTTACAGAGACTAGGTGGTGAACGATGCATCACAATTGTCGCTGCAGTCACTTACAATATGGCTTTGGTTTTACGTCTCATCCAAATGGCAGACCACAAGGAGGTTGTGACTTGCTCAGGGTCATACGCAGTATGAGTTAATGGCTGAGCTGGAACCTCCTTTAACCACTGGATCACAAAGCCAAATCAGTCTATAGAAATATGTTGTATACCATGTGAATCACTGCTGACAATTTTAATCAAAATGAATAATAAGAAGCAGGAGGATTCTTTAGCTAATAGAATATGTGCTTGATGCTCAATATCTGAATTTCGTTGGTGAGTTTGAGGACTCATTATGTTTTGCTTCTTGTTTTGTTGGAGCTCTGATTTAGTTTGATTTGAATCATGTTTCTTGAGGGAGTCCTCGACCACATCTCCAATTCACTCATGTAACAAAGTCTGGATTGTTTTGTTTTATTCTGCTTTAGGTTCTCCTTACGATTTGTGATGCAGATTTGTGAACAATGCTGTCAACTTGATATATTGCTTTGATATGGATGTATTGATCTATTGCACTGCACTTTCCCGATGAAATAACCTGTGCTGATAAATTAGGGCAAAATGTAAAAGCTAATTTGAGCTGCTCTTTATAGAGCTATTACAGTCAGACTACTCCACGTGGTAGTGGTAGTGTTTAGTCTGGCTATAGCTGCCCTCGCTGTTGCAATGCACCCCCCAATCTTTATTGCTGTGGTGTTTGACAGGCCATTAAAGTGTTACTGAGTAGGCTGTAGGGTATAAAAAAACAAAACATTACTTTCCTGAGCTTCCTGCTTTGTTGTTTATATTCCTGCATTATACCTTTCAACATAATCACAATTGTTTTGACAGGTCTAAGAATATATACAATCCATATACATGAATAAAAACATTATTTTTGTGGGTTAGGGTTAAATAGAACCAGTAGCAAAACCTTGAACGAGAAATCTATTCGCTAAGCAACACAACAGAGTTTAGATGCACAGCAGATTTCACTGCCTAAGTTATACAGTGTTCTTCTTGACAATGTCTTCTGCACATTTTGAGTACAAACATTACTATTCTTCTGGTTGGAGATACATCCCCTGTACATCTCGCATCTTCTCTAGTCGGACGGTGCCTGTAACATTTCATAAACCTGTCCTGTCCCTCTGACCTGTGCTGTAGCATGAAGGCAGGATCGATCAATCAATCAAAATGTTGAACTTGAAGAGCAGTCAGGAAACAAATGCAATGTTCTGATTGAACCATTTGGATTGAACAGGTTGGATTGAACAAGCAGCGTTTGTTGTGACTGTAGAAGACATGGACAGGGTGACCCGATCCTTAACCCAGTGTGAAATTAATTAACTGGTCAAAACTGAATAAAAAAAAAAAAAAAAAGTTTCTATATTGTTAGAAATCATCTGATTAGCCCTTCTTATGTTTTTAATTGGTACAATTAATTATGCATGGGCTGAAGCATCCACTCTTAGTCTGAGCATTACTCAATCTGTCTTTCCAGGGTACTCTGAATTCATTAAAAGCCCATGTGCCTGCTTTGCCAATTCCTGATTTTACACTTCACAGAGTGTAGGCACAGGGCTGTGTTTCTCACTGTGGGAGCTACAGTGGGCGCACACATAACACATGCGGGTACAGTAGTTGGCATGCCTCTGGCTTCGATAGGAAGATTTAAATCAAATTCAGGGATAACCTGGCCCAATGCCACCAACTAATGCCTCAGCCAATTCTTTACACCCGAGACGATGATAAACTGAGGTACCATTTCACAGTTGAAAGCGTTATAGACTTTGAGTGTGGAGGGAACCAACTGTATTTACAAAACCATTATTGAAATGGCTTGAAATATTTCGGCACTGTTGAAATCTGTTTTTTTCTTTGAGATAAGTTATAAAATGAACCCCTGGTCTGAACAGAAGGCTGATGGACAATTGCAAAACACTTTTCTTCATCCAAACTATGACAAGACTTGGTATTGTAAGTTTTCCTAAGTGTATATGCTACAGCTATACCAAATATTGGAATGACATTTTTATGTTTCTTGACATATTTGGACATTCTCTCAGCACATGACAAACAGCATCCTTGTGTCATGAGAAATGTGGGGTCTCAATGCACCTGGCAAGAGAAAGGTATAAATGATGCTCTTCCCTGAACAGTTTGTTCATCTGGTACGCTTTCAGCAGGTACAGTAAGCAGGTAGGCTTGACCACAGTGCATTCCCATAACCATCACAGCCAGCTTTGCAGCCTGTCAGCTTATGTTCTAACAGTAGTGTAAGATACTGGCAGCAGGTGAATGGTTGTGACAGATGCACGGTGCCTGGAAGTTTGTTGTATGCAAGTCACACCCCAGTAATGGAACTCTCAAATTCCAGTGGTTCATGAAGGATTCATATTGAATGAACATTTGAGGTCTGACAAGTATAGCAGGTTAACTGTTGGAATTCCATTAAGGCTGTTTTTTCCTTCTTTTTTTAAATGCTTAAAGTGTTTGTTTTTGTACAGCTGATTTCTTGCAGATATCAATTTTACTTCTATTTTTGTTCTTAATTTGAAATTCCTGACCTACTCCATCCAGAAGCCATAGCTAAGCCTGGAAAGTGTCATTGGAGAATAACGAGGCACATTTTCTACTTTTACCCCACAGGAGGGCAAAGGCCAACAGCTCCCTCTGCACGTAAAATTTCAACCAACCCTGAATTCCAAACTGGAGTAAGCCACTGGGGGGTTGAAAGAATATACAAGTGGTTTTTTGATAAATTGCTTCATCATAATTAATAATTTATAAATTTAAATTAATAAGGTAAAACAAATGTGTTAGATCAGAAGTAAAAATGTCTGCTGGCTGTTTATCATGAAAAAGTGATCATGTCTTTGTATGTATTCCATTTATATTTGATGTATAAGGCATATAAATTAATTAAATAGAAATCATATTATACTTCATTACAGTGCCCCTGGTTACTATTCATTCTGAATTATTTACTAATGTTTTTATTTCCTGAAAACCATATTACAGGACTATGATGATATAAACCAGTTCAGTGAAACTATTTGAAACTCTACTGTATATCTTAGACTTGAACTCGTCACTTTTCCCTTTTCATGCTCCTACTTATACTTATCCAGCAGCCACTAGGATTGCAATACGTTTCATGAGTGATTTTGTAGAAACTTGTGCTTTTGCAGATGATCAGACCCACAATAACCAGCAGGAAACACTTGACAATAGAAGTCAATTGCAGTACATTTACAGTACATTCTGGATTGGGAACAGCCACCCAAGATTGTTAAGCACACACAAAGAAAACAGGTTTATCCATTGTCAAACAATTTGAAGCAACGTGATACAAAAACAAATATAAGTTTAGAGAAAATAAGTTTTTCTGCCTAAAACTGTAGCTTTTCACTTTAGTCAAACTTGAAATTTATCTAAATGTTTAGTTTCCCAGAACATTGATGGTAACTTTTGTTTCAAACTGAAAGTATGGATAATAACTACAGTATTTCTTTTAAAAGTCTAAAATATAGTTTTTGCACAAAACGTGTAAATATTAAAGGAATGTACAGTGGGTATATTTGTCAGCCTTGCTTGATTACAGATTCCTTCAAATATGGGGTTGTTACAGGAGTTTATTTATTGACAAAATGTTTGTCTCAAAAAATACACCAAGATCCAACAAGACAGCTATTTGCACTAATCCAGAATGTTTTGAGTAACACTTTTGACTGCCTATATGTTTTAACTGTCATTAACCGAAACAAGCTGTTTTTCTTGTAAGGCTCCTATTGTAGGGTAGCCTGATGGCTCATTTTTTTAATGATGTATTAAAAATAAAAACAGTAAATATGTTTATTAGCGGTAAATTTTTTAAAATACTGGAAGTATATCTATTATAGGCTAGAATACATTGGGTCTAGAAACAAAATGCTATCCCTCTTCATTAATTGTGAGATACGATTTCTTTTTGTTTGCAAATTAAGCCGTGACACAATCAGATTAAAAATGTAATACTGACCCCATTTAAAGGTTCTGTGTGAGCGTACATAACTACAGAGACAAACCAAATAAATAAATCAAAGCATATTGCAGATTGTAAACGTGTATTATACAATGCTACATTCATTTATCATTATCCATCAATTAAACCAATCCACCAATACGTAAATGAATCTGTTTATTTTAAAGATTAAATTCTTACTTCTTTTTCAGCCTGGTATTGAATTTCACGTATCAGCTTTACACTGCAAGGCACTGCACCTGCATTAAATCAACAATTGCACAACACAGTAAATTAGTATATGAAAGATACCATATTGTGTATTTTAACACATACACTTGTAAATTTGATTTTTGGAGCGGGGCTTAAGCAAATGATAAATTGTGATGGGTGCTCGAGCTCAGCTTCACTTTGGGTCACGCACTGTAACTAATTATGCACATTATCAGATGGCAAAGAAGGTGTCATTAGATGTTATTAATGGGTTTTTCATAACCTGTAAATTACCATATATAGCTGTTTAATCTTCTTATCAAGGCATCTGTTTTAAAATACATTTCTCTGCCTGACTGCAGTTTTCTATCGGTGATGAATGTTTATTTTATGTTATTTTAAAACTTATTATGTCTTATCTAATAATTCTTACAGGAGCAGAAGTTAAGAATTAAAATGTAACTTATAAATACAAAAGTATAATTATAGATTAGAACTGTAGACAGCCGACTTCTTATCGTTCATGAAAAAAATAATTAAACATGATTTAGGCTCCTTTTAAAGAATTCCTCAACTAAGCCAAACAGGTCTCTATGCAGGTTGGCAAGTACAGTAACACACTGTTGCTGTGTGATAATAATGTAATGTTGAGGTATTTAATTTACGGAAAATTAGATAACACTTTATATTAAAAGTGTCCTTTATAGATACAATAGTTTGTTAAATTAGATGTGTCTTCATAGAAGAGTTATATCAATATATATTATAGTTATATTATATCCCATGGGATATATATATATATATATATATATATATATATATATATATATATATATATATATATATATATATATATATATTAAGCAATAAACCAGCTATATTTTCATTAGCAGTAAGTCATTATAGGACATTGATAAATGACAGTAACTATGTTTTCAATGGTTTTATATAACTGATACAGGCACTTTCTTTTAGCTTCAGATTAACCCTAATTATAAAAAATCTGAAATGTTTGAATTTTCAATTGTATGGCCTGTATAATATACAGTTGCATATTCAAGAAGGGGTGGTGGTACCGTTCTAGTTACATGACATACAAAAGGTCCTTTGACTGCCTAACACCTTTACCTCCCACTAAAGCTTTCAGTTTCCATTTTGAAGCATTATGAAGAAAGTTTGATTTGCTGTGCATAGGGGATTGAAGTGAGATTGGAAAGGCCTTTGGGGCTGCAAGCTCAAGGATGCAGTTTCTCTCGTACCTGCGACAAGGCTTATAAATCAAGCCACTCCATATGACCAGAACAAGCAGCCGTCATCTATCATTGGGCATGTTGGATTCTGTATACATGGACCATCCAGTCCTATAAAACTGCGTTAGGAGCAGCATTACAATAAAGGTCAGTAGCTATTTAAGGAATTCTGATTAATCTGACATTTCTGCAAACTGCAACAGGACTGAAATGAACCCTTTGTGTAAATCTGTATCACAAATAAGGCACATTCAAGCAACAAATGTTATCATGCACGTCGATTATTGGTGTCTGAAGCTTTATTGCTTCTTAACTCTGATTTTATTGTAACATTTGGACAGTAGTAAGCACTTTGAAAACATGTGTCAATATGTCTTGAGCAGAGAGACAGATTAGAAACCAGAACAAATGCACAGGAAAGATATGTAGCACAGTAGTTATGCTAAAGTAGTACGTGTAAGGTAGTAATTGACCATACTAACCACTTATATTTCTGCCTTTAATCCATTACAGTATGCAGTTCTCATGCTATTTGGATATATGCAATTAGCATCTTAAAATACATGACACACTAATTCTTTATTTGCCAACTCCCATGATGATGTTAAGTTTGGGTCTGTAGCAAGGACATATTACTTTCACAGATGTCAAAATGACATTATTGGGAAACACTGTGCTGCTTGTAGCTTATCTGTTTTTGTTTGTTCTTCAGCGTGTAACTTGTTTGGTTCTGGGTCTCTCTTATTGCCTCACTGTGTTTCTTATCTCCTGTATCTTGCTGTGTACCATTACCCTGTAACTGAAGTTGTCCAGCTGTGTTGCAGACTGCCCGCACGCTATCACAACACATGATATTTTCTTCTCTGTATGAATTCTGTATCATCTTTACAAAACAAAATTAAATTGAAGAAGATCTTTGACTAAAAAAAACACAGCACACAGAATAAATCAAAGAGGCAACCCCTTTTTTTTTTAAATTGTTCACCTCTTTAATGCCAGCAGAGCAACAGTTGCAAACCCCTGTAAGTTAAATTATTGTCAATGCTGCTTTGTTCACAGTCAGACTGAGTCTCAAGCTCCAGGGGAGGATTAGTTCTCTTGTTCTTGTGTCCTTGAGTTCTGTGTCCTAGACTCTGCCATGACACACAAACTACTAAACCGATCTTCTGATCAGCAGGTGCCAAGAGCTTTCAAAACTAGCTCTCAGGTACACACAACCTAAAGGCAGAGGGTAGGAGGCCGGGGTTATTATAATCTTTGAAAATGTGGCCAAGCATTTGCTCATGACATGAAACAGACAGGCCCAACTGGAAGAAATCCCTGTCTCAATCCAAAAGCTGGCACGATTCCATTTCACTCCATGGTGCCCTGCCCTGCCTCTCTCTTTCACTCAACTCTGTAGAAAACTCTTTTACATAACTTTTACATAACTTTCAAAGGTGATTTTTAGTCTCAGGTTGCCTTGTTGTCTTGAAACTGTTTTATTTTGTATAAAAGTTATGGAGCCCTGTCAGATTAGAAATCTTGTTAGGTTTGGTGTATGTTATCTTCATTTTTCTTCAGAAGCAGGCCCGAGGGCTGCTGGGCCTCCGTTAGGGGTGTGGAGCTGGGGAATTCTGGGTAGTGCTGACTAAGGAGCGGGTACTGGTTACAGCACAGTAGTTATGGAGAGCTGTAAGGAAAACAAGTCCCAGAATGCACTGCTCCCAAGCTTATGAACTGGGATGTGACACTATACAATGAGTGGTAAAATAAAATGTTTGTATTGATTTACCTAACTTTCAGCTTTTTATTATAATATGGGTTTCACTGTAATTCTATCCATAGTTATCTACCTCCAGGCTTTCCTCCTGGCTGTAATGGTCATCATTAATCTCAGCCACCCTTACAGTATGTATAGTACACAAAGTACATCCCATTGAAATTTGTGGATAATGAGTAACACATTGAAAGGCAACAGTCGCAGCAAGGAAGACAATTTAATTCTAGTCTTAGTCCCTGAGTCACAGACTTTTTCCACTTGCCGAACTAAACAGAGTTGGCTTCATAATTAATATACCATAAAGCTATTGTCACCCTTGCTGTGCGCCACTGAATTTACAAAAGCAGCAGCTAAGCCAGGATTAAGTCTTGTAATGCACAAAAGCTCTACATATATATCTATTTTTTCATTTGACATTTTCTGCTTATTACCTGCTGTTCCCTATTTATCACATCCACAGCAGTTAGCAAAGAATATTAATGCCTCAGCTTTGTTGAAGTCCAGATGAAGGTTATAAATGGAAATGTGACATTTTACGAAGACACACTTCAAATAACATTTATCTAAGCACAGTTAAGGATTGATTGACGCATCACACAAACTGAGATGCAAGGGGAACAAAATCAGCAGTCAGAAATACCTTCACTTGCTTTTCTTGATGTTTCTGTGATGATGCTTAATGGATTTGAATTTTCAAAGGCATATGGCTTGTTCGCATGACAGAAAATACAGAACAACTGACCTTCACAGTCCAGCTATGAAGTATAACCTCAGTATACAGTAAAATGGGTCTCTTAGAGGGTGCAGAAGTCCAGTACGTTATTGGATTGTTAACCTGGAACCTTTGTATGTTTCTTAAAATCCTGGTGTCCCCTACACTCCACATTACAACAAAGCAATATACTCAACACAAATAACCTAATATTTGAAGCTGTATGAACAATGCGTTTAACACTAGAAGCCCTGCGGCGGTCATTTTGGCAGTTTTTGGTTTTAAAATGTAATTTTCTCCAGTCGTGTAACACATATGGGGCTGTGCGTTCATGTACCTTTCTGTCTGTATGTATTAAATTTTCTCACAAAGCATGAAATGCGGGAGTGCAGAAATAAAGGAGATATATTACATTATACCTAAAAGCCCCTGGAGCAGTCCCATTGACGGTCACGCAGAAAGCAATTGTATTTTTATTATACAGAACAGTATTCTACTTTATTATTTGTATTTACCAGTCCGCAATTTGTTTAGCTGTAATCAAATTAGTCTCTACTCTCTGCCTGAGTGAATGACTGACAGTCTATTGTTTTCAATCAGCCTTTTGAAGGCTGGTGTCTGCTTGCCAGCAGCGCTACTTTGGTCAGTTGATCAGCATCAGGACTAGTGAAAATAAATACCAGAGACTGTGGAGTTTTACTACGCAACAAAATATGAAGTTGATGTTTTGGATCAGATGGCACGGAAGTATTCCATGAAAGCTGGCTCCCGACGGTGGTCTGTTCAGGTGTTTTACAATGTATTGGACCTAGCAGCCATCAACTCCTAGGTACTTTACAAAGAATGCACAGAGAAGAATTTACCAAGGAGAGAATTTATTTTACAGTTAGCACAGGAACTACACAAGAAGCATTTCGGACAGATATGCCCTGTGCAGAAAGATAGCGAGGAGAAGTGCATTATCTGTGTTGATTGTGATCAGCCTTAGACTCAGATAAAGGAATACCCTTTTGTTGAAAAAAATGAAAAATAAATGAGGCTTTTTTATATAACTTCTTGTGCTGTGCGCTTCTGTAAAATGGTTTTTTTTTTCTACATTTATTTATCTACATTCTTCAGTTGCTTTTGCGCATCTGTAATAAAACTGTTGAAAAGTAAAAAATGTACCGTATGTAGTAAACCAATGTCTGTTCAGATGTTTATTTACTTACATTTTCTTGTTTTGATTTGTAAAATACACTGAGTGTACAAAACATTAGGAACACCTGCTTTTTCCATGAAATAGACTGACAAGGTGAATCCAGATGAAAGCTATGATCCCTTATTGATGTAAATTGTTAAATCCACTTCAATCAGTGTAGCTGAAGGGAAGACAGGTTTAAGAAGGATTTTTAACCTTGACACAATTGAGACATGGATTGTGTATGTGTGCCATTCAGAGGGTAAATGGGTAAGACAAAAGATTTAAGAGCATTTCAACGGCGAATGGTAGTAGATGCCAAGTGCGCCAGTTTGAGTGTGTCAAAAACTGCAACACTGCTGGGTTTTTCATACTCAACAGTGTCCCGTGTGTATCAAGGATGGTCCACCACCCAAAGGACATCCAGCCAATGGCAGGCCAGTGGTCAAAAACAGCTCATTGATGAAAGAGGAGAAAGAATTATGACACGAATTGTGCAGAGCAACAGACGAGCTGACAGTCCAGTACAACATTGGTGCCGAAAGACCCATAAAAGAATGCACAACTCATCGTACCTTGACACAAATGGGGTATCAGAGGCTGTTTTGAAGGCAAAAGGGGGTGCTACTCAATATTAGGAAGGTGTTCCTAATGTTTTGTACACTCATATATGCATATGCTTCTGTTGTTCAGATGTCTGTGGCGTATTCAATAAAAAAATGAATTACATTCAACAGTTTCTCCTTTTGTTATACTATTTACAGTGTTTTGAATACAGCAGTCAGAAAGACTGCTGCGAGGCTTCTAGGTTTGAGTATATCTTTGGTCCTTCTAGTGTTAACAATGCACATAAACAGAACAGATAGAGAGTAATTTGCAATGACAAGCAGTTTAATGCAATTTCTGTTGCTTTCAGTTAACATTTATTACTTCTGCCTTGCTAACAGTGGAAGATAAAGAGAACAGGCTGAGGGTGACGTTTAAAAAGATAATTATTCACAAACTGATTCAATGCTTGGAAGCTATCTAGATTTGTAGAACTCTGATCCCTATTTAACACAGTTAAAATAGTGAGTCCAATATAAATAATACATTTTTGGTATGTATATTTATTGGGTAACACTTTATATTAAGGTGCTGTTTATTAATGTTATAATTGACGCTTAATAACTATGTTATAAGGTATTAATAAAGCATTATAGATGGTTTATAACCACGCAATAGCCATAGACTGAATCACAGTTTTATAAAGGGGAAAGTTTTTAACCACCTATTGTACTTTGAGATGTTTAAACGTAATTCAGTCTATGGCTATTGCATGGTTATATATCATCTATAATGCTTTATTAATACTATATAATGTAGTTATTAAGCATATATTGTATATTTATAAAACATTAATAAGCAGCACCTTTATATAAAGTGTTACCATTTATTGTACTTACCTGAAGCTGGAGTACTGGTATACTTCTTTTTATGGGCTAAAGGACTTGTTCCTGGGCGTGTAACAAAATGTTTTCTATGTTTATTAGCTCAGGCCTACACCAAATGGTATTCGGGATGTTGTAATATGCAGCATGAAAGTAGTTTCACAGGGCTCAGTAGATCTAAATCAACCCTCTTTAGTAATTCACCACATACCCCACAAGCTGTGCAGAGCTACAGGTAGAAGAACCTGCCATTCAGTATGTTTACATGAGCATAAGAATTCCAATATTTTTCGGAAAACTAACTTTTCAGAAAACGAATTCCGATTTCAAAAGTCATGTAAACACACTTTTTAGAAAATTTATTCAGATAGTGTACTGCACAGAGAATTGTGAGGGTCTGGAATCAACTCCCCAGTAATGTTGTTGAAGCTGACACCCTGGTATCCTTCAAGAAGCTGCTTGATGAGATTCTGGGATCAATAAGCTACTAACAACCAAACGAGCAAGATGGGCCGAATGTTGTAAACTTTCTTATGTTCTTATGTTCTTATGTTCTTATGTGCAATCTTTGACCTTCATTCCTGCACGTGGTTTTAGAAAACAGAGAAAATAATAATAATCTGTAGTCAGTCTGTATGCATTCATTTGTCTAGTTAGGGGTAAAGTAATATATTTGTTAAAGTTTGTATGTATTTGTTAATAGCCCATACTGAAGCAGCAAATGTTTTCCAGCTTTAAAATGTCGTGATAATTTAAAATAATATCTGCAAAAGAAACTGGAAATAGACCAGGATGAGCTGTTGGAAAGGCTGTTTGCACATTGTGGGGAATTGGAATAGAGGTATAGGACAGTAATCTTTGAATTTAAGACCTGACTCTTTGTTAAAGCATTATATTGGAATGGTCTTCGTTCTATTGCAAAAATGTCCAGTCTAAATCATACTTATGCTACTACAGTACTTTGCATGTGAAAATATCCTGTGTTTTCTGAAAATTGCAATCCATGCAGTTGAATTCTAATTAGATTTTCTATCATTAATCATGTAAACACAGAAAAGTGATGTTTTAAGAAAATCAGTTTTGTGATTCAGTTTTCCGAAAACATTAGTTTTTGGAAAACGCTTTGTCATGTAAACGTTCTGATTGACACACTCATGAAGGTATTAGAGGTCTACATTTATTTATTAAGAGCAGTTTCTTTTTTTTAACACTGTTTAACGTACGCCAAGTCATTTTATAAACTATGTTCTCGGAAAGCAAAATCATCAGCATTAAAACAAATTCAATTCAGAATGTCCTTGTTTTAAAATTGGTTCACTGGTTGTATTAAAAAACATAAAAATTATGTTTTTTGAACAAGGTAAGAAGCTATTTCTAGTTTTAATGTTGATCATTCTGAAGGATAAAGTTCTAAATTTTTGTTCTTAAAGATTTTGAACAGTGAAATGTGGTAGTACACTCTAACTGCTGTATACAGATAATCAGCATGTAGATAATCTTTATATAGTGCCTTTCATAGTGGACCACCTTCACAAAGTGCTTTACAAGTACGAGACTAGGGTGTGTGAAATATGGATCAGTTGCAGAGTCACTTACAACAACGTCTCACCAGAAAAACAGAGCACATGGAGGTTAAGTGACTTGCTCAGGATCATACAATGAGTCAGTGGCTGAGCTGGGATTTGAACCCAGGACCTTCTAATTACAAGCCTGTTTTTTAACCACTGGACCACACAGCCTAAGCCTTTACTGTTATTACATTATATTTTGTAATTTGATATTTGTTATATTATGTTTTTAATGTTCCTGAATTTTTCCTTGCATAGACTAATTAAAGTTATTGTATTATATCATGCAGGTTAATAACCAAATTCCTGGCAGCATAATGTGAAAATGTAATTGCCATGGGAGTTTGGCAAAGCAGTTGTGCCTCACACATAAGGAGTAATATGTTTGTCCTGGGGTTTCCCAGAAAGTAGGGCAGGCATTTTCTAATTAGCTGGACAGAGAGAAATAGAGGTTCAGAATAAAGCAGATGGTGAGATTTGACAACATACATGATGTGTTGATGAATGAATATCAAAATCAGATAGTTTAACTAAGTATTTACCCATAAAACATGTTTAGCTTTTGGCTCTATACAAACAATCAAAAATATAGTAAAACATATTGTTGAACCAGAATATGTTGAAAAGGCTGCCCAGCTGTAACTTATATTTAATAGTGGTTCTAAGATGTTGTACTAAGGAAGTTGTAATTTGTGTGTAGTTTTCTGAATGCCTTTCATACAATAGTTTTTAAGAATTACCTTAGACCATCTGCTCACCTGGAAAAGCAGAGTCAAAATAAAAACACTTAACGGCAGACCAGGAGTGATGGAGTCTACTTTCCATATTGGAGGTTCCAGGTTTTAGGACCCCTGATTTGAAACTGCAACAGGTATTGAATTAGCGTGTGGATACCAAGCTGTGTATAGAAAATGGCCTGTTGCTACAACAGGATTGAGACCACTAGACCAGCAGACTAAAGTGACAAGAGCCAGAGTGTGATTTTTGCTCAACATTGATGAAGGTGTAACACTTTTTTTACTTTACAATAGGACGTTATAAGGAGGCATATGAACCATCAGGTATTGCTTAGTCCAAGGCTCTATTAGAGAGAGGATTCTGTTTTCTTTTGTTCTATACATTTCTAAAGATCAGTGACCAATTTGAGTTTGATGTATGTATATATATATATATATATATATATATATATATATATATATATATATATATATATATATATATATATATATATATATATATATATATAATTGAATGTCTGAATCTGTGTATTACATAAGTAAAGATGGAAGGTGGCTGGGTTGTCAAGTCTAATAAATGTGTAGGCTTTAGTCAGTTAAGGTAGTGTTCCAAGCATGGCACAGCCTTGCATGGCTTGTTTTGTGAGGATTTCTTGTAAGTGTTTTCTTTACACTGTTGTGTTTGATTATGTCAAGGTATACCATGTGCCTAAATGGCATTTCAACTGCAACCATTCTCTGTGCTCTCTCAACATCTATCTCAGAGTATCCAGTGCCCGTTTACAAACTCCAAGATGAGAAATGTTCTCACTTTGCATATTCATTTCACACATGTCTGAATATTCAGGTCACAAGTCTACTCAGGTTTGAAGATTCAGTTTATGGATTCCCAGAAACTCAATAACATACAATCAACTGGTTAGTGCCTTTAGTCACTGTGGCAGGGCAGTAGTGGTATAAAGTGTGTGTGTGTGTGTGTGTGTGTGTGTGTGTGTGTGTGTGTGTGTGTGTGTGTGTGTTTGTGTGTGTGTGTGTGTGTGTGTGTGTGTGTGTGTGTGTGTGTGTGTGTGTGTGTGTCTGTGTGTCTGTGTGTTGGAATATTTGGTTAGCAGGGAGGGGGTTAAATTCCTCTGGTGATCACCTTGTTGCAGAAGTAGGCCTCCTGGTAGAGGAGGTCTCCACATGATAACTCCTCGAAGCCGTGCTCAAAGTCCCCACATGATCCTCAACCTGCAGTTCTTGTATGAGTCTTCAGGGGCACCATCCCACTGCTGACATCAAGTGTGACAGGATAGAGTCACGGCCCAAGCTGTTATCGTCAGGAAGAGAGACTCAGAAGCAAAAAGCTGTAGGCTAGGAGCCATTGCACATGTTTATTAATAAAGTACTGGAAAAACAAAAAAACCTTTAACAAATAAAGAGGCACAAGGGCCGAAACAAAAGGTCTACACAAAAGCTCACGGACATGTAGTACAGCACAGCACAGCAACAAGCACCTCCAGCTTCACCAACACGTGTTACACCTTTTATACACCTGTGGTTGAAGCCTCATTAACCTTTAACACTAGAAGCCCTGTAGCAGTCATTTTAGCAGTTTTTAAAAAGCCCCGGGGGCAGTCATATTGATGGCCACACAGAAACAACTGTATTTTAATTATACAGAATGGTATTCTACTTTATTATTTTTATTTACCAGTCTGTAATTAGATTAGTCTCTTCTCTCTGCCTGAGTGAATGACTGACAGTCTATTGTTTTTCAATCAGCCTTTTGAAGGCTGGCACCTGCTTGTCAGCTGTGCTGCTTTGGTCAGTCGACTAGTGAAAATAAATACCAGAGACAGTAGAGTTTTACAACGCAACAAAATGTGGAGTTGACGTTTTGGTTCCGATGGCACGGAAGTATCTGTGAAAGCTGGCTCCCAACGGTGGTCTGTTCAGGTGTTTTACAATTTATTGGATTTAGCAGCCATCAACTCCTGGGTTCCTTACAAAGAATGCACGGAGAGGAATTTACCAAGGAGAGAATATATTTAACAGTTAACACAGGAACTTCGCAAGAAGCATTTGGAACAGAGGGACACTGCCAAGCGTGTACCCACAGCTGAAGCTGGCAACCCTGCTGAGAGACGCCAATGCCACATTGGCAAGTGCAATAAAAATAAAACTACGGACAGCTGTGCAGAAAAGCAGTTATATATATATATATATATATATATATATATATATATATATATATATATATATATATATATATATATATATACGACTGTTTCTCCTTTCATTATAGCTGTTAGAAAGATTGTTGCGGGGCTTCTAGGTATGAGTATATCTTCTGTCCTTCCAGTGTTAATCACTCAATTATGGCCCCAACCACATTCCCACATGCTTTCTGGCATGGAGGAATTTAACCCCCTCCCTGCCAACCCAATATTCCCCACACACACTTTATACCGGCAGAGCTTCAACCCTGCCACAGTCACCCACTCACTCACTGGGATGTAACACAATACTCACTGAAACAATACATACTCACTGTAAGGACACATGGTCCCATTCTCTAGAAACCTGGCCCCCAACTAGGTGTTCAAGATTAGCATTAACTAGTCTTAGCTTTTTCAAGCAAATTCATTCAGGTGAGAAATGGAGCTTGTAATGAGAACAAAAAAAAAAAGACAAAACAAAAAACAACAACCTCCAAAAGCTGCTCTGTTTTTTTGTTTGTTTTTTTGTTTTGTTTTCACAAATTCCGTTTTTTTTATAAACAATATGAAATTGAGCTCTACCTTCAGCGCTGCAAATATTATAGTAGGGGTTTAAACACATGACAATATATTACTCATTTAAACACACGACAGTATATTACTGTATCCAGAAATCTCACTTTAGGGTGGTACTGCATCATATTTAATAGTGGTTTCATGAATCAGACAACAAAGCTGTCATGATCCATTACCAGGACATTCTGGAAATGCTGTCTGTTTGTATGCATAACCCCCTGAGGGTGGTAGCTGGAACATTCTATTCTTATTACAACATCGTTTCTATATGTGTTCTATTTTAAATCAATAATCAGTTCATTTACAATTGGAATGCTGGCGTGAATGCCTTTCTTTTTGCTGAATAAAGAGTGTGATATACATTTGATATGAAACCTGCAGAGATAAAGAAGCTGTTTGACATTTCAACTAATCCAGTTACAGCCCCTCCAATAACATTTAGAGGCGCAAGAAGCAGCACTTGTCCTTATCAAAGCAGACATTTGTTTGTACGTGATGGAGAGAACTGGTCCCATGCGACTGCAAATTCACCAAGCTGAAATTGTTGTTGCATTATTAAAAGACCAGCCTGTCTCCTGCTCTGTGTTGCAGTGTATCACCATCAGCAGCACAACAGCCCAGGGGTAGGCTTGCTAACCGCATTAGAAATGTATTACTCAGTGTTAGGCAGCCTCGTAAATAATGAAAAAAAAACACCCATACAGGGTTAAATGTAACAGCAATACATACATGCTAATTCAATAGCATAACATCAGCCTCTCAGTATGAGTTTTATATCAGCACAAAATTAAGCAAAATTCCATGTTTAACATTTCATAACATGGATGTGTTTGCTAAGTGTCAATCATGTGTTCAATGAAGACCCACTAAGCAATATAAATATAAATCTATTCCAGCTCATCTTATATCACAGTGTTATTGCTTTACTCACTGCATGAACAGAAACTTAAACCAGCTTGATCACCATTTCTTATTGTTTGAATGTGACAGTTTAAAAGTGACATACCTCCTCTATGTTAAATGGAATCTTTTATCTAGGGTGGACTGCCAGACCAGTGATCAAAATGATAATAGACTATACAGACCGTGACAATGTAACCTATGTGTTCTTTTTACTGTAATTATACAATTTGTTTCAACCATGTTGACTCTCTGGGGAGAAAATAAATCTTTTCAATAGGAGATATTGCTGGCGTACTTAATAAAAGCACTACCGCGTGAGTGCAAGATGAGTCATGTAAGTGGGGCTCGTAGGTTCCAATCCTGCTGGTACCACGTTGTTGATCTTGGCAGGAATATCTGCTGAGGTAGCTGGGGAGCTGGATACCAGCCATACCTTGCATCCAGGGCTCAGTAGCTTGGCAATATTCATTATTTAGATCCGTCAAATGAAAGGATTGGGTTGACAGCAAGAACGAAGGTCTACTATTGATCTGGCTTGCAGTGGTGATTGGGCATTTCAAATCTGGTAGAACATCAGAGGTCATACAATAAATACATACACAAAAATAGATTAGTAGATGATATATATATATATCTATATATATATATATATTTATTATATAATTAAGCATTATATATATATATATATATATATCTATTATATATATATCTACTCTATATATTATTATATTTATAATTAATCCTCAAAAAAACGGTGACTAAAACGGTTTGTGTTTCTTTCAGGTATTACAGTTTTACTCTTTATTTTTAGATGTGTAACAAGATTTACTTAATAATATATTAATAATTATTATTATTATAGATTATTAATAATATATATTATATCATTATTTATTATTATGTCCACCCCCCCCCCACTGCACTGAATATTGTGGGTGTGTGTGTGTGTGTGTGTGTGTGTGTGTGTGTGTGTGTGTGTGTGTATATATATATATATATATATATATATATATATATATATATATATATATATATATATATATATATATATATATATATATATATTAAAGTGATCACCCAGTCTCAAGTTAGTCAAAATGTTTGGAGGTAGGCTATTGTTTCAGCAATGAGTGATCATCACTGTATGTATCAAAAAGTTAACCATTGCCTGAGGAGAGTGTTGTAGTGTATTCTTTCAAGTATCTTATTTTGTAGAGAATGATCATTTATAACAAAATAAATAAGCCAGCACAGGGAAAAATGGGTTATAGGACCAGGCTAACTGTAACCTGACTGTGAATTCAAAGGTTGGTGTTTCTAAAGTTTAAGGACACATGCAAAACGCAATAGGCTTTGAGGATACATGTATAACTCGATAGGCTATGAGGATACATGCACAGCTATGAGGATACAAGCGCATCTCAATAGGTTTTGAGGATACATGCACGGCTATGAGGACATACGCATGACTCAACAGACTATGAGGATACATTCACAGCTATGAGAATACATGCACTACTCGATAGGCTATGAGGATACATGCTCAGCTATGAGGATATAAGCACAGCTATGAGGACACATGCACAACTCGATAGGCTATGAGGATACATGCTCCGTTTTGAGGATACAAGCACAGCTATGAGTATACATCCACAACTCGATAGGCTATGAGGATACATGCACAACGCAATAGGCTTTGAGGATACATGCACAGCTATGAGGATACATGCACAACTCGTTAGGCTTTGAGGATACATGCACAGCTATGAGGATACATGCACAGCTATGAGGATACATGCACAACTCGAAAGGCTATGAGGATACATGTAAAGCTATAAGAATACAAGCACAGCTATGAGGATACATGCACAACGCGATAGGCTTTGAGGATACAAGCACAGCTATGAGGACACATGCACAACTCGATAGGCTATGAGGATACAAGCACAGCTATGAGGACACGTGCACAACTCGATAGGCTATGAGGATACAAGCACAGCTATGAGGACACATGCACAACTCGATAGACTATGAGGATACAAGCACAGCTATGAGGACACGTGCACAACTCGATAGGCTATGAGGATACATGCAACTTGATAGGTTAAGTGTGAATCCTCATATCACGTATAAAGACACCACATCCTCTTAAGCGGCCTGCAGCGACATTCAGATTTTTGGCAGTTAAAAATATTCACATGCTTTCCTGTCCAGTCATAAAACTAATCCATAAAAAAGAGTAACGACCTGTTTGTAAATGTAAATAAGTGAGAAGAAAATATCTTCAAGGAACAAAATCACATCAAAGAGCCCACTTCAATCACCTTGAGCACAGGAGTGTGTCTGGAATATATTTTAATAGACAGTATATACTTCCATAAAATGAATATTATGAAAGCAAATGTTAGTTTTTTTCATGTTGTTTAGTGTATGTGTTTATTGTTCATATCCCTTCATTACACTGTATCTCCCTATAAGGATATACATTCCCAGCATGGAGATAAAGGGAGATGTGCTAATGTAACATCTGTCTACCATCTATCACTCTACAGTGAGGTCAACGAATACAACTGTGCAAATAGGAAATGTATTTGAGGCTTTATGGACAATTGGCTAGAAAGACAAAATATCTGTTTTATGTCACTGCCGTCATGCATGGAATGATTTAGTTTTCACAAGCTATGCATAATGGAGATATGGTTCAATATTTTTTGTTGGTCCATTTGTCTACCTTGACCATTTATTTCCTGAACACTGCAATGTATAATTTTCTTCTGGAATGTTCATATTGGAAACAACTGTGATGGGATGTGGTGCTCTCCATAAAGTGTAGAGGAATGGATTAATCTCAGTCCGTGTGGAAATAGTCTTAAATACTCACAGCAAAATAAACAAATAAATATGGCACTTGTGTACAAATGAGAGGTAAAAGAATGTATTTTTAAAAGCCTTGTTATGGCATTGGTATACACCCATGAATCATTCATACAGGCAATGGATAATAATATACATAAGACTTTTTCTTCTGCCAAATCTGTGATCCAGTCAGTGCCCACCAGAGTTTGAGTGAATTACGGAGAATTCAGAAAGACATATATCAAGGACAGCTACTGCTCATGGTGCAGTCACTAACCCTGTACATTCTGAAGGGCTGGTAACCATGTACTTGTATCACTGGGCTGTGTCAGCTCAAGTGAATTATACCCAAAAGAACCATGAGCAGCACACCAGAGAAAATGGTCCTGTGATCGCATTAGACCCCATACCATGGCTTTAGCCTGGGACTTCCGCCAGACAATTGTATATTAAGAAGACAAGTCATTTTATATAAGCATTTCTGTAGCTCATCAGTAATTAACTGCTTTGGATTGCATTTCTTGTGCATTTGAAATTAGGCAGCAATGACAGTTTCCTGCAAATTGTAAGTAGGCTGTGAAAAAGTTTCTCTTCTTGAAAGTTCTATAAAGACTTGGAAAGCATTACCTAAGTCAAATAGTATGCTATTATAATTGCTTTTAAAGTAACAAGATGGGTGGTGGCCATACATTTATAACAAGCTGCATTCTATTCACCATACAGAATGGAGGGTCATTGCATATGACCCATTAAAAGTACTACCTTAGTACTCTGATTGTCATTTATTACATCAACAAATACATTCCACACAGTCTTTGGAACAGTCCTAACAAGACAAGCGGTTACAACTAACGCAAAATGTTTAACTATTTCTGTGTAACCTAGATACGCTACCTTGGGAGTTTAACCCAGATAGTCTTTAGTAAAGTTCCTTATTCAGAAAGCAGAATTCCAAGAAAGACACAGCACTAAGATATCTACAATCCTCACTGTATATACTGCTAAGTACAGGACAGATGCCAGACTGCTGAAAAAGCTTGTGTGGCAATATAACACGAGTCATTACAAATCCAATAAACTATAAAAATGGGTTAAAATTTTACAGTAAGTGTCTCTAAGTACTGTGTATTTACCTAGTAGTTACTTAGTAAATACATGTGTACTTACTTGATGCATAAATTTTTTGCATGATATAAGTAACTACTATGTAACTACACCATATTCAGAGACACTTAATGTAATATATTATCATTGTAAATTCATCTTCCTGAGGCTAGATGGCAATGTGTAGAGCAGGCTTGTAGAGAACTGGCCATGGGGAACTCACTCAGCCTTCTGTCCTGCTTCAGCTCAGTGCAGACAGAAGCCGCAAGCAATAGAAAACAGCTGAAACCAACACCGTTGAGCTGATTTGAGGGATGGTAGAAACAAGTACATAGTCAAATGGACAGTACAGGCAGACAGACGTTTTGCATTTAGTATTGTAACATGAACCAGACTGTATATGCAGGTGGGTTTTGAATCAGTTAAAACCGCTTTTTTTTCATCTTTAATTTATTGGACCACACTGTGCAAAAAGATGTAGCACATCATTTTGTATCCTGAAGTAATATTCAATAAAATAAAAAACTTGCTCTGTCCCTTTTAATTTTGGAACCCAACATTCCTAATTTGAGTTATGGACTGACGCAATTGAGTTTACAGAAGAGGATTTCTGTTTGATTTTTGCTTTATTTATTGAAATAATAATCTGAAATGCTTCATCTTGATTGGCTGAGATAATGTTTATAATACTTAAGTGATACTGATTGGGAGCTTGGCAATTAAATAAAAGGCTGATTGCACTGCACTGAACACAAGCTGAGGAGTTCATTTATAGTCATGAGCTTTTCATATTCAAAGTAAATATGGTTGTGTGTCTCCATTGTTGTACAATGTATATTATTTTTAGATTTTTAACCGTGTGTCCAATCCATCAATAAACACAAAAGTACCAGTTGACTGAAACGCTAGTCACAGTGCACTGTATTTAAAACAATTAATAACATCAGGCAGAAAAAACAGAACACTGCTTCACTTTACACATAGTATGCATATTATATCAACTTCTAAATAACAGAAACATGGAACAAAACACATGTGAAAAGATAAATATAACACTCAACCTTACTATGGAGAAGAATAGTCACTTCTGACTTTAATTAGGTAGATTTCTAAACCAGGTTTTATCAGGGTAGACAACTTAAAAGACATGCTTTTTTATTTGTATTGATATTTGCATAGGCTTTTTAACCATTGATTAAAACAATGGGAAATTAAATCAAATTTTGAGACCACCTTAACCCCCTGTGTAAAAATAAACAAAATGTTCCTGAAATAGTCAATCCATTACATAAACACAAGAAATGTACTTTCAATCAACACCTTGAAGGTTTCTAATGTATTTCAGCACCATTATAACATGGTCCTTGCGAGCCGAAGCACAGCTGCTTTGAATCAGAGGCGTACCCGATTCTCACTATAGCACTGGTCTTCAGAGCTGGGCTATTGTAATCTGCTATCAGAAATGCACATTGCCCACAAGTCCAAGACACGGAACAGCCAGGTTAAGGGAGATGACCACAGCAAGCTACTCAAGTACAATTTGCATTTTACAACAACCTTCATTTAAAAGCACCTCAAGGGCGTCTTCAAATCTGAGGGGTGTAAGAGCAAAGTGTTATGCCTGATTTATTCCCATGGAGTCTGCATTGTACACAGTAGATCTTTAGGAGATACATTTTGCTACAATGTTCAACTCCACCAGCACTGCCTTGACCTGGTTTTAATCTCAAGTAGGACACAATGAGTGAACTTGATTAGAAACCTGTTCAAGGCTCTAGCCAAGTCAATTCTATTCCTGATCTACATGATGGCTCTGGGGAAATAATTCAAACTACCCTAATACAAGGTCGCAGTTCCTGTCCTAAAAGCAGAAAGCTCCCAGGTCAGCTTCTGATGTGTCCAGGGTGAATAGCAATGTCAGAGAATACAAGCTGAAGTCTGATGCCTTACAGATTAAAGTACATTACATGGGCATATACAACCCATTATTATCGCAGCATCCTTGTCAGTGCCCAGACATGTTTATTCTTTCAGCTGAATGTTGTAGCCTTTGCTTAACTATATTTACTTTATAAATCATTAGAATATAAAAATACATATTGCATATGTTTGACATATATTAAATCTGTTCTACATCATAAATGAACTTGGCAGCTTTGGCAGCCAACTTTTCATTTCACAAAGGGAGGTGGGAAATCGGGCTCACATGTCTTGTCAAGAGGTCTGCAGTCCGTCCCCCTGTCCACCCCCCAATAATATTACAATCAAACAAGACAGGAGAATCAAGGCAGCATTCCCCTGGCTCTGCTCAGTTTATGCATGTAAAAGAGTGGTTAATATGACAGCAATTTTTATCATATGCTTTACACATAGTATGTTTCTTGGAAAGGTGTCAGAGACACCTTTTATTTTGTAATGGGTATTGGCTGTTTGAGGTTGCCTGATGAATGAACTTATTATACGTTATACAGCTTAATGTAGAGCTAGTCATTTCTAATTTCAAGCACTAACAATACATTAATCATACTATATAAATGTAAATGTCCACTTTGGTAAAATGACAATAATGTATTTTTCAAACTGTAATTAATAAAGTTTTAAACAATCCACATGCAATGAGGGATGAATTCAGAACATGCAATCAATCCCACTAAGAAACCAGAAATGAATAGATGATGAATGTGTGCCTCACATAATATAATATGCCGTATGCATAAATAATACACAATCACAAGTACTTTTTCAAAATGTGATAATCAGACATTATTTAGGTTGTGAGAATAGAGTTATTATGTAGGGTATCACTTCTTTACCAGCCAGGTTTAATGAAAACACCAAGCACCTAACAGTAGCCCATAACAACCCTCTCATGATTTCATTGAAAACATTTATGAATACAATCGACAATGGAAGACATACAGTAGAAAAAACAAGGATGTATTGATACAATACTTGCCCTCTTGGCTCCATTTCATTGAGACCTTTTTTTTTTTTACTTATTTATTTTAGCTGAGACCATCTGGTTCAAAGGGAGCTCCTTTTGTCCATAAACAATCTGATGGATATCTGTTGCCACCAAACCAGCAGTAATTTTTATTCATATAAAATAACTTGTGACACTGTTTCACTTACAATTTAAAAATAAATGTAATGTCTCAAAAATGCTTGAAATGCACATATGTGGTTCTTCATCGAAATACTTCATGTGTTCAACACACTGTTTCTTCATTCCTGGATAAAGAAATTAATAAATAAATATATTTCCAATTGCCTTTCTGGAGACACCACTGTTTATTAGTATTATAATTTTATTATATGATTTTTTTCTCTGAGAGTGTTTGAGCAGTAATGAATTGGACACTGCCCCACTGTGAGCCACAGGAAACCCCATTAGGGCTCAGTGACAGTTTGAGAATATACAATGCATTGTAAATTGTATCATACATCTATGCACTGCTATCCATCTTTCTTTAAATGCTGTCTGTTAAGCAGATAGATGGCAAAAATAATGTGAACTTGCTGGTAAATGCAAAGGACTAAGTGCAGTTACTGTCAGGCTAATGGTTTAAAAACACACCCTGCTGGGAAAAAGCTTTGTCAGCTATGATTAAGGTTATTGTCCTGGATGTTCTTATATGCACGTTGAAGTTTTATGATTTTTTTTTTTTAATGTATATTTTTGTGGCGTTTATATTAAATACATTTGCAAGTGCAAATTTAACTTTGAATGCGCAATCTTGGGATTCTGCTTTTGTCAGCTTGCACACTGAATATTTGCCCTCAGTACTTGTCAACATGCATCATGTTTGTGCAGGGTATGTCAGCTACATTGATGCTTTGAATACAAACAAATGAAGAACTATATATTGCAGATAAAACACACTGTTACAACAAACAAATGGTCACAAGTGGAATCAGTGTTTGTATTCACAGATTTCATTTCCATAAAGAGACACAAATCAAAACCCAAGATGGCTTGCATGAGTGATTAGGGACATTTGGAGAGACAGTCTGTGACACTCCTCAAAAACTAGCAGAATTAACATCACTGACGTCCAATACCATTTCTCTCAAAGTTGCCATAGTGGGAATAAGCAAGGTTACTAAATATTGATTTGTGTTGGATTCCTGTCCTTTCAGATAAAGTGCAACTGGAGATATGAGGGGATTCAGTGTTCTGGGAAGGGGATTAATAATGACCATCCATTTAGAGATAATGTATTGTGTGTTGTGCAGGCAGCATGCTCTTTTCTGTGTTAAAACAGTATGCCTAACCCTTTTCTGGAGAATATTAAATTATATTGAGCTTAACTGTACCGTAGTGCACTGCTTCTGTTACTGAATGAGTCGACCCTTAACTCCACCATCTTAAATGATGTGCTGTCAGAGCTAGTTACAGCAAACCAGTAATCAGCAGCTGCAGACATATTTCTGCACACTTTTCCAAAGTACAAAAGTAAAATTGAATTCATTTGGGATGAAAAACAAATGGTGTGGGACTGCTGCTTGTATTCACACAGAAGAATAAGGTTTTAAGAAAATGTAATTGACTCCTTTGCCAAAATCCATGAAGAACCTCAAATTAGAGTTCTATGTCAATGTAGCATAATATATAGGACTGCTGACTGTATATTAATAGAGGGTCTGATATGGGAGTGCTGACTGTATATTAATAGAGGGTCTGATATGGGAGTGCTGACTGTATATTAATAAAGCGTCAGATATGGGAGTGCTGACTATAAATAGAGGGTCAGATATGGGAGTGCTGACGGTATATAAATAGAGGATCAGATATGGGATTGCTGACTGTATATAAATAGAGGATCAGATATGGGAGTGATGACTGTATAAAAAGAAAGGGTCAGATATGGGAGTGCTGACTGTATATAAATAGAGGGTCAGATATGGGAGTGCTAACTGTATATTAATAGAGGGTCAGATATGGGTGTGCTGACTGTATATAAATAGAGGGTCAGATATGGGAGTGCTGACTGTATATAAATAGAGTGTCAGATATGGGAGTGCTGACTGTATATAAATAGAGTGTCAGATATTGGAGTGCTGACTGTATATAAATAGAGTGTCAGATATTGGAGTGCTGACTGTATATAAATAGAGTGTCAGATATGGGAGTGCTGACTGTATATAAATAGAGGGTCAGATATGGGAGTGCTGACTGTATATAAATAGAGGGTCAGATATGGGAGTGCTGACTGTATATAAATAGAGGGTCAGATATAGGAGTGCTGACTGTATATAAATAGAGGGTCAGAGATGAGAGTGCTGACTGTATATAAATAGAGGGTCAGATATGGGAGTATGGGAGTGCTGACTGTATATAAATAGAGAGTGCTGACTGTATATAAATAGAGGAGTGCTGACTGTATATAAATAGAGTGTCAGATATGGGAGTGCTGACTGTATATAAATAGAGTGTCAGATATGGGAGTGCTGACTGTATATAAATAGAGTGTCAGATATGGAGTGCTGACTGTATATAAATAGAGTGTCAGATATGGGAGTGCTGACTGTATATAAATAGAGGGTCAGATATGGGAGTGCTGACTGTATATAAATAGAGGGTCAGATATGGGAGTGCTGACTGTATATAAATAGAGGGTCAGATATGGGAGTGCTGACTGTATATAAATAGAGGGTCAGATATGGGAGTGCTGACTGTATATAAATAGAGGGTCTGATATGGGAGTGCTGACTGTATATAAATATAAATAGAGGGTCAGATATGGGAGTGCTGACTGTATATAAATAGAGGGTCAGATATGGGAGTGCTGACTGTATATAAATAGAGGGTCAGATATGGGAGTGCTGACTGTATATAAATAGAGGGTCAGATATGGGAGTGCTGACTGTATATAAATAGAGGGTCAGATATGGGAGTGCTGACTGTATATAAATAGAGGGTCAGATATGGGAGTGCTGACTGTATATAAATAGAGGGTCAGATATGGGAGTGCTGACTGTATATAAATAGAGGGTCAGATATGGGAGTGCTGACTGTATATAAATAGAGGGTCAGATATGGGAGTGCTGACTGTATATAAATAGAGGGTCAGATATGGGAGTGCTGACTGTATATAAATAGAGGGTCAGATATGGGAGTGCTGACTGTATATAAATAGAGGGTCAGATATGGGAGTGCTGACTGTATATAAATAGAGGGTCAGATATGGGAGTGCTGACTGTATATAAATAGAGGGTCAGATATGGGAGTGCTGACTGTATATAAATAGAGGGTCAGATATGGGAGTGCTGACTGTATATAAATAGAGTGTCAGATATGGGAGTGCTGACTGTATATAAATAGAGTGTCAGATATGGGAGTGCTGACTGTATATAAATAGAGTGTCAGATATGGGAGTGCTGACTGTATATAAATAGAGGGTCAGATATGGGAGTGCTGACTGTATATAAATAGAGTGTCAGATATGGGAGTGCTGACTGTATATAAATAGAGTGTCAGATATGGGAGTGCTGACTGTATATAAATAGAGGGTCAGATATGGGAGTGCTGACTGTATATAAATAGAGGGTCAGATATGGGAGTGCTGACTGTATATAAATAGAGGGTCAGATATGGGAGTGCTGACTGTATATAAATAGAGTGTCAGATATCTGACTGTATATAAATAGAGAGATATGCTGACTGTATATAAATAGAGTGTCAGATATGGGAGTGCTGACTGTATATAAATAGAGGGTCAGATATGGGAGTGCTGACTGTATATAAATAGAGGGTCAGATATGGGAGTGCTGACTGTATATAAATAGAGGGTCAGATATGGGAGTGCTGACTGTATATAAATAGAGGGTCAGATATGGGAGTGCTGACTGTATATAAATAGAGGGTCAGATATGGGAGTGCTGACTGTATATAAATAGAGGGTCAGATATGGGAGTGCTGACTGTATATAAATAGAGGGTCAGATATGGGAGTGCTGACTGTATATAAATAGAGGGTCAGATATGGGAGTGCTGACTGTATATAAATAGAGGGTCAGATATGGGAGTGCTGACTGTATATAAATAGAGGGTCAGATATGGGAGTGCTGACTGTATATAAATAGAGGGTCAGATATGGGAGTGCTGACTGTATATAAATAGAGGGTCAGATATGGGAGTGCTGACTGTATATAAATAGAGGGTCAGATATGGGAGTGCTGACTGTATATAAATAGAGGGTCAGATATGGGAGTGCTGACTGTATATAAATAGAGGGTCAGATATGGGAGTGCTGACTGTATATAAATAGAGGGTCAGATATGGGAGTGCTGACTGTATATAAATAGAGGGTCAGATATGGGAGTGCTGACTGTATATAAATAGAGGGTCAGATATGGGAGTGCTGACTGTATATAAATAGAGGGTCAGATATGGGAGTGCTGACTGTATATAAATAGAGGGTCAGATATGGGAGTGCTGACTGTATATAAATAGAGGGTCAGATATGGGAGTGCTGACTGTATATAAATAGAGGGTCAGATATGGGAGTGCTGACTGTATATAAATAGAGGGTCAGATATGGGAGTGCTGACTGTATATAAATAGAGGGTCAGATATGGGAGTGCTGACTGTATATAAATAGAGGGTCAGATATGGGAGTGCTGACTGTATATAAATAGAGTGTCAGATATGGGAGTGCTGACTGTATATAAATAGAGTGTCAGATATGGGAGTGCTGACTGTATATAAATAGAGTGTCAGATATGGGAGTGCTGACTGTATATAAATAGAGTGTCAGATATGGGAGTGCTGACTGTATATAAATAGAGGGTCAGATATGGGAGTGCTGACTGTATATAAATAGAGGGTCAGATATGCTGACTGTATATAAATAGAGGGTCAGATATGGGAGTGCTGACTGTATATAAATAGAGGGTCAGATATGGGAGTGCTGACTGTATATAAATAGAGGGTCAGATATGGGAGTGCTGACTGTATATAAATAGAGGGTCAGATATGAGAGTGCTGACTGTATATAAATAGAGTGTCAGATATGGGAGTGCTGACTGTATATAAATAGAGGGTCAGATATGGGAGTGCTGACTGTATATAAATAGAGGGTCAGATATGGGAGTGCTGACTGTATATAAATAGAGGGTCAGATATGGGAGTGCTGACTGTATATAAATAGAGGGTCAGATATGGGAGTGCTGACTGTATATAAATAGAGGGTCAGATATGGGAGTGCTGACTGTATATAAATAGAGGGTCAGATATGGGAGTGCTGACTGTATATAAATAGAGGGTCAGATATGGGAGTGCTGACTGTATATAAATAGAGGGTCAGATATGGGAGTGCTGACTGTATATAAATAGAGGGTCAGATATGGGAGTGCTGACTGTATATAAATAGAGGGTCAGATATGGGAGTGCTGACTGTATATAAATAGAGTGTCAGATATGGGAGTGCTGACTGTATATAAATAGAGGGTCAGATATGGGAGTGCTGACTGTATATAAATAGAGGGTCAGATATGGGAGTGCTGACTGTATATAAATAGAGGGTCAGATATGGGAGTGCTGACTGTATATAAATAGAGGGTCAGATATGGGAGTGCTGACTGTATATAAATAGAGGGTCAGATATGGGAGTGCTGACTGTATATAAATAGAGTGTCAGATATGAGAGTGCTGACTGTATATAAATAGAGTGTCAGATATTGGAGTGCTGACTGTATATAAATAGAGGGTCAGATATGGGAGTGCTGACTGTATATAAATAGAGTGTCAGATATGGGAGTGCTGACTGTATATAAATAGAGTGTCAGATATGGGAGTGCTGACTGTATATAAATAGAGTGTCAGATATCGGAGTGCTGACTGTATATAAATAGAGGGTCAGATATGGGAGTGCTGACTGTATATAAATAGAGGGTCAGATATGGGAGTGCTGACTGTATATAAATAGAGGGTCAGATATGGGAGTGCTGACTGTATATAAATAGAGGGTCAGATATGGGAGTGCTGACTGTATATAAATAGAGGGTCAGATATGGGAGTGCTGACTGTATATAAATAGAGGGTCAGATATGGGAGTGCTGACTGTATATAAATAGAGGGTCAGATATGGGAGTGCTGACTGTATATAAATAGAGGGTCAGATATGGGAGTGCTGACTGTATATAAATAGAGGGTCAGATATGGGAGTGCTGACTGTATATAAATAGAGGGTCAGATATGGGAGTGCTGACTGTATATAAATAGAGGGTCAGATATGGGAGTGCTGACTGTATATAAATAGAGGGTCAGATATGGGAGTGCTGACTGTATATAAATAGAGGGTCAGATATGGGAGTGCTGACTGTATATAAATAGAGGGTCAGATATGGGAGTGCTGACTGTATATAAATAGAGGGTCAGATATGAGAGTGCTGACTGTATATAAATAAAGGGTCAGATATGGGAGTGCTGACTGTATATAAATAGAGGGTCAGATATGGGAGTGCTGACTGTATATAAATAGAGGGTCAGATATGGGAGTGCTGACTGTATATAAATAGAGGGTCAGATATGTGCTGACTGTATATAAATAGAGTTTCAGATATGGGAGTGCTGACTGTATATAAATAGAGGGTCTGATATGGGAGTGCTGACTGTATATAAATAGAGGGTCAGATATGGGAGTGCTGACTGTATATAAATAGAGGGTCAGATATAATATAAATAGGGTCAGATATGGGAGTGCTGACTGTATATAAATAGAGGGTCAGATATGGGAGTGCTGACTGTATATAAATAGAGTGTCAGATATTGGGAGTGCTGAAGGTCAGATATGGGAGTGCTGACTGTATATAAATAGAGGGTCAGATATGGGAGTGCTGACTGTATATAAATAGAGGGTCAGATATGGGAGTGCTGACTGTATATATAAATAGAGGGTCAGATATGGGAGTGCTGACTGTATATAAATAGAGGGTCAGATATGGGAGTGCTGACTGTATATAAATAGATATATGGGAGTGCTGACTGTATATAAATAGAGGGTCAGATATGGGAGTGCTGACTGTATATAAATAGAGGGTCAGATATGGGAGTGCTGACTGTATATAAATAGAGGGTCAGATATGGGAGTGCTGACTGTATATAAATAGAATAAGATATGGGAGTGCTGACTGTATATAAATAGAGTGTCAGATATGGGAGTGCTGACTGTATATAAATAGAGGGTCAGGTCAGATATGGGAGTGCTGACTGTATATAAATAGAGTGGTCAGATATGGGAGTGCTGACTGTATATAAATAGAGTGTCAGATATTGGAGTGCTGACTGTATATAAATAGAGTGTCAGATATTGGAGTGCTGACTGTATATAAATAGAGTGTCAGATATTGGAGTGCTGACTGTATATAAATAGAGTGTCAGATATGGGAGTGCTGACTGTATATAAATAGAGTGTCAGATATGGGAGTGCTGACTGTATATAAATAGAGTGTCAGATATGGGAGTGCTGACTGTATATAAATAGAGTGTCAGATATGGGAGTGCTGACTGTATATAAATAGAGTGTCAGATATTGGAGTCTGACTGTATATAAATAGGAGATATTGGAGTGCTGACTGTATATAAATAGAGTGTCAGATATGGGAGTGCTGACTGTATATAAATAGAGTGTCAGATATGAGAGTGCTGACTGTCATAAATAGAGGGTCAGATATTGGAGTGCTGACTGTATATAAATAGAGGGTCAGGATATAGAGTGCTGACTGTATATAAATAGAGTGTCAGATATGGGAGTGCTGACTGTATATAAATAGAGTCAGATATGTCAGATAAATAGAGGGTCAGATATGGGAGTGCTGACTGTATATAAATAGAGTGTCAGATATTGGAGTGCTGACTGTATATAAATAGAGTGTCAGATATGGGAGTGCTGACTGTATATAAATAGAGGGTCGGATATGGGAGTGCTGACTGTATATAAATAGAGGGTCAGATATGGGAGTGCTGACTGTATATAAATAGAGGGTCAGATATGGGAGTGCTGACTGTATATAAATAGAGGGTCAGATATGGGAGTGCTGACTGTATATAAATAGAGGGTCAGATATGGGAGTGCTGACTGTATATAAATAGAGGGTCAGATATGGGAGTGCTGACTGTATATAAATAGAGGGTCAGATATGGGAGTGCTGACTGTATATAAATAGAGGGTCAGATATGGGAGTGCTGACTGTATATAAATAGAGGGTCAGATATGGGAGTGCTGACTGTATATAAATAGAGGGTCAGATATGGGAGTGCTGACTGTATATAAATAGAGGGTCAGATATGGGAGTGCTGACTGTATATAAATAGAGGGTCAGATATGGGAGTGCTGACTGTATATAAATAGAGTGGTCAGATATGGGAGTGCTGACTGTATATAAATAGAGGGTCAGATATAGGAGTGCTGACTGTATATAAATAGAGGGTCAGATATGGGAGTGCTGACTGTATATAAATAGAGGGTCAGATATGGGAGTGCTGACTGTATATAAATAGAGGGTCAGATATGGGAGTGCTGACTGTATATAAATAGAGAGTCAGATATTGGAGTGCTGACTGTATATAAATAGAGGGTCAGATATGGGAGTGCTGACTGTATATAAATAGAGGGTCAGATATGGGAGTGCTGACTGTATATAAATAGAGGGTCAGATATGGGAGTGCTGACTGTATATTAATAGAGGGTCAGATATGGGTGTGCTGACTGTATATAAATAGAGGGTCAGATATGGGAGTGCTAACTGTATATAAATAGAGTGTCAGATATAGGAGTGCTGACTGTATATAAATAGAGGGTCAGATATGAGAGTGCTGACTGTATATAAATAGAGTGTCAGATATGGGAGTGCTGACTGTATATAAATAGAGGGTCAGACATGGGAGTGCTGACTGTATATAAATAGAGTGTCAGATATGGGAGTGCTGACTGTATATAAATAGAGTGTCAGATATGGGAGTGCTGACTGTATATAAATAGAGTGTCAGATATGGGAGTGCTGACTGTATATAAATAGAGTGTCAGATATGGGAGTGCTGACTGTATATAAATAGAGGGTCAGATATGGGAGTGCTGACTGTATATAAATAGAGTGTCAGATATGGGAGTGCTGACTGTATATAAATAGAGTGTCAGATATGGGAGTGCTGACTGTATATAAATAGAGGGTCAGATATGGGAGTGCTGACTGTATATAAATAGAGGGTCAGATATGGGAGTGCTGACTGTATATAAATAGAGGGTCAGATATGGGAGTGCTGACTGTATATAAATAGAGTGTCAGATATGGGAGTGCTGACTGTATATAAATAGAGGGTCAGATATGGGAGTGCTGACTGTATATAAATAGAGGGTCAGATATGGGAGTGCTGACTGTATATAAATAGAGGGTCAGATATGGGAGTGCTGACTGTATATAAATAGAGGGTCAGATATGGGAGTGCTGACTGTATATAAATAGAGGGTCAGATATGAGAGTGCTGACTGTATATAAATAAAGGGTCAGATATGGGAGTGCTGACTGTATATAAATAGAGGGTCAGATATGGGAGTGCTGACTGTATATAAATAGAGTGTCAGATATGGGAGTGCTGACTGTATATAAATAGGGTCAGAGGAGTGTCTGATATAAATAGAGGGGAGTGCTGACTGTATATAAATAGAGGGTCAGATATAGGAGTGCTGACTGTATATAAATAGAGGGTCAGATATGAGAGTGCTGACTGTATATAAATAGAGTGTCAGATATGGGAGTGCTGACTGTATATAAATAAAGTGTCAGATATGGGAGTGCTGACTGTATATTAATAGAGGGTCAGATATGGGTGTGCTGACTGTATATAAATAGAGGGTCAGATATGGGAGTGCTGACTGTATATAAATAGAGGGTCGGATATAGGAGTGCTGACTGTATATAAATAGAGGGTCAGATATGGGAGTGCTGACTGTATATAAATAGAGGGTCAGATATGGGAGTGCTGACTGTATATAAATAGAGGGTCAGATATGGGAGTGCTGACTGTATATAAATAGAGGGTCAGATATGGGAGTGCTGACTGTATATAAATAGAGTGTCAGATATGGGAGTGCTGACTGTATATAAATAGAGTGTCAGATATGGGAGTGCTGACTGTATATAAATAAAGTGTCAGATATGGGAGTGCTGACTGTATATTAATAGAGGGTCAGATATGGGTGTGCTGACTGTATATAAATAGAGGGTCAGATATGGGAGTGCTAACTGTATATAAATAGAGGGTCAGATATGGGAGTGCTGACTGTATATAAATAGAGGGTCAGATATGGGAGTGCTAACTGTATATAAATAGAGGGTCGGATATAGGAGTGCTGACTGTATATAAATAGAGGGTCAGATATGAGAGTGCTGACTGTATATAAATAGAGTGTCAGATATGGGAGTGCTGACTGTATATAAATAGAGTGTCAGATATGGGAGTGCTGACTGTATATAAATAGAGGGTCAGATATGGGAGTGCTGACTGTATATAAATAGAGTGTCAGATATTGGAGTGCTGACTGTATATAAAGAGAGGGTCAGATATGGGAGTGCTGACTGTATATAAATAGAGGGTCAGATATGGGAGTGCTGACTGTATATAAATAGAGTGTCAGATATAGTGCTGACTGTATATAAATAGGAGTGCTGACTGTATATAAATAGAGTGTCAGATATGGGAGTGCTGACTGTATATAAATAGAGGGTCAGATATGGGAGTGCTGAATGTATATAAATAGAGGGTCAGATATGAGAGTGCTGACTGTATATAAATAGAAGGTCATATATAGGAGTGCTGACTGTATATAAATAGAGGGTCAGATATGGGAGTGCTGACTGTATATAAATAGAGTGTCAGATATGGGAGTGCTGACTGTATATAAATAGAGGGTCAGATATGGGAGTGCTGACTGTATATAAATAGAGTGTCAGATATGGGAGTGCTGACTGTATATAAATAGAGTGTCAGATATGGGAGTGCTGACTGTATATAAATAGAGTGTCAGATATGGGAGTGCTGACTGTATATAAATAGAGTGTCAGATATGGGAGTGCTGACTGTATATAAATAGAGTGTCAGATATGGGAGTGCTGACTGTATATAAATAGAGTGTCAGATATGGGAGTGCTGACTGTATATAAATAGAGTGTCAGATATGGGAGTGCTGACTGTATATAAATAGAGTGTCAGATATGGGAGTGCTGACTGTATATAAATAGAGTGTCAGATATGGGAGTGCTGACTGTATATAAATAGAGTGTCAGATATGGGAGTGCTGACTGTATATAAATAGAGGGTCGGATATGAGAGTGCTGACTGTATATAAATAGAGTGTCAGATATTGGAGTGCTGACTGTATATAAAGAGAGTGTCAGATATGGGAGTGCTGACTGTATATAAATAGAGTGTCAGATATCGGAGTGCTGACTGTATATAAAGAGAGGGTCAGATATGGGAGTGCTGACTGTATATAAATAGAGGGTCAGATATGGGAGTGCTGACTGTATATAAATAGAGGGTCAGATATGGGAGTGCTGACTGTATATAAATAGAGTGTCAGATATGGGAGTGCTGACTGTATATAAATAGAGGGTCAGATATGGGAGTGCTGACTGTATATAAATAGAGGGTCAGATATGGGAGTGCTGACTGTATATAAATAGAGGGTCAGATATGGGAGTGCTGACTGTATATAAATAGAGGGTCAGATATGGGAGTGCTGACTGTATATAAATAGAGGGTCAGATATGGGAGTGCTGACTGTATATAAATAGAGGGTCAGATATGGGAGTGCTGACTGTATATAAATAGAGGGTCAGATATGGGAGTGCTGACTGTATATAAATAGAGGGTCAGATATGGGAGTGCTGACTGTATATAAATAGAGGGTCAGATATGGGAGTGCTGACTGTATATAAATAGAGTGTCAGATATGGGAGTGCTGACTGTATATAAATAGAGGGTCAGATATGGGAGTGCTGACTGTATATAAATAGAGGGTCAGATATGGGAGTGCTGACTGTATATAAATAGAGTGTCAGATATGGGAGTGCTGACTGTATATAAATAGAGGGTCAGATATGGGAGTGCTGACTGTATATAAATAGAGGGTCAGATATGGGAGTGCTGACTGTATATAAATAGAGTGTCAGATATGGGAGTGCTGACTGTATATAAATAGAGGGTCAGATATGGGAGTGCTGACTGTATATAAATAGATGTCAGATATGGGAGTGCTGACTGTATATAAATAGAGGGTCAGATATGGGAGTGCTGACTGTATATAAATAGAGGGTCAGATATGGGAGTGCTGACTGTATATAAATAGAGGGTCAGATATAGGAGTGCTGACTGTATATAAATAGAGTGTCAGATATAGAAGTGTTGACTATATAAACAGAGGGACAGATATGGGAGTTCTGACTGTATATAAATAGAGGATCTGATATGGGAGTGCTGACTGTATATAAATAGAGGGTCAGATATGAGAGTGCTGACTGTATATAAATAAAGGGTCAGATATGGGAGTGCTGACTGTATATAAATAGAAGGTCAGATATGGGAGTGCTGACTGTATATAAATCGAGCGTCAGATATGGGAGTGCTGACTGTATATAAATAGAGGGTCAGATAGGGGAGTGCTGTTTCTTTAGCATACACTACAAAGGTGGACAGCAAGCAATAAACAAACCGCATGAATTAAAGCTGTCTGGAAAATAATTCCTTCACCATAAATAAATGCACAGTGATTTACATTGTGCAGCAGGAGAGACGAAGAAAGCCTGTGTGGGAGTGTATGAGTAATAGAACAACTAAAGGATTGTGTTTATTCAAACATCATGAACAAAGCTATAACTTTACAGGGAAGAAGAAACATTAATCTCAAGATTCATTTGAACCTTGTCTAAATAGGACATAAATATCATGAGTAAAACAACCAACAACATGGAGGTGTATACAGGGGGAGTGCAAACACTAAGAACGCATTAACAGGGAATAATAACCATCCACACTCCTTGTCCAAGCATGACATCAATACCCAGATGCTATTCATGTATTAGCTTTATTAAACACTGAAAGAATGGATCAGTACAAAATATCTTTCTTAAAAAAAAAAAACATACACATTGAATTCATGTCCAGGTAGGTTTTCTATACAGAGGTAAACTGCTTTTGCTCACATACAGCCAAAGGCTTTGTGCCAGGGCACATCCAAGCACAGAATACTTGGATTGGATTTATTATGAATTTTTCCTTTTCCCCAGAGTAACCTAGATGTGAACCGACTGCCATACAAATCATTATCTTGCCTGGCTCATTTGCATTCGTGGAAATAGAGCCTTTAACATCATCTCATCAGACATACGGAGAGTTACAATTTATATAAGGAGCTCATATTTGGGGTAACTCTTCCCCCGTACGAAAGTAATACAAAAATGACTACAAAAGATTTAGAAGTGAGTAGTTTTTCGAGATTTACGATTATACTGTAAAGTGATACAAAAATGACAGTATAATCGTAAATCTCAAAAAACTACTCACGTCTTAATCTTTTGTAGTCATTTTGTATTACTTTAGTATAAATACATGTTAATTTGGATTCATATGTTGTTTTTTTCTGACTTTATGTGAACGAAAAGACACACATTTGCCCGTTTTCCCATTGGAAATAGTGATATTTTTAAATATCACTGTCCTGGTCACAAAAGCAAAGTTTGTGGGGAATAATAGCCATTTTCTATACGTTTGAGGCATAAGCAATTAGGAAATAACACTTACTACCCAGGAACAAAAATTGTGTTACATAGTATAATGCGTGGTACACCGATAATGTTACAAAAACACACTGCATTACTCTACAAAGAGATAAGGCTGGTAATGCATCTTGTTTTGTACTGCACCACTGGACATATTTTATCCTAAATTTCCCAGTCAGATTAATGACTTTATGCTGCCTAAAGATGAGATAAGATTGCAAATATGTCAGGGAGAGCAGCTGAATGCATTATGTAGCTGACTGTCACAGATATTAATACATTGCGGTATTGCTTATGAATAGTATTAGTAGATGTGCTTTATGTGTTGCATTGTTGTTTACTTATGTTCACTGGTAAAACTAGAACTATCTTGTGAAGCTAATAAAGCAATGCGTACCATGCTGTGGCCTTTGCATTTTCTTTAAAGAAACAATATAATTTTAACAGCAAATAAAACTTTTTTTTTTTTTTTTTATGTCATTATAATATTATTATTTAATACAAAATAATTATATTTATTTGCATGGATTTATTAAAGCGAATTAATAAAACTGATTTATATAAAAAAAGGCAACAACCAACCCCTACAACACAATTCTGCAGAATACAAGTTTACTGCTCACCTCCCAGATGAAGAACAACACCAGAAAACGTAACATATGCTCAGACCACAGAACCTTTTGAAGTGATTTGGAGTTTAGAACTAAAAGGGCTTGCACTGTGACAGTGCATATTAAAAGGCTATGTTTACAATTGTATGACAACGAGCAGGGATCAAGCTTATATCATGATTAATTATAATTATCAATTAACCATTACGCAGATGCTTTTATCCAAAGCGACATACAGAGACTAGGGGGTGAACTATGCATCAGCAACTGGTGCTGCAAAGTCTCTTACAATAGGACCTTGATTTCACATTTCACTTGTTAGTTGTTGTTTTTGTCTTTCTATTACTTTTTTTTCAGAAGTAATGTAACAAATTTTGTACAGGAGCACAACGCTTTTGAAATCAGGCTGCATTTTGTTATCAGCTTATCCCCCTTTCATTTAGTTCTTCAATCTGTTGGGAAGCACTGCTGCTGTGAAACAGGTGTAACAGAAACACTTTTCCCAGGTGTGCCAGAAGACATTTGAAGTGGTGGATCTGTTCCAGGTGCTTACAATATTCAAAGCAGCAAGCTGTGTACCATCATTACAATGAAAGCATGATATATTCTTTTTTTCTATTTTTGACTTGTGACAGTAATGTCGGTAACACTTTATATTAAGATGCTGCTTATTAATGTTTTATAAATATTTTTATAAATGTATAATATATGTTTAATAACTATGTTCTACAGTGTTAATAAAGCATTGTAGATGGTTTATAAACATGTGATAGCCATAGACATAATTATGTTTAAACATACCAAAGTAGAATAGGTGTGTAAAAACTGTCCACTTTATAAAACTGCAATTCTTTCTATAATGCTTTATTAACACTCCATAACATAGTTATTAATCATATAGTACACATTTTTAAAACATTAATAAGTAGCACCTTAATATAAAGCGTTACCATATTTTCTTTCACAGGATGAACCAATCCAAGTCTACACTTTTTATTCAATAATACAAATTTACACACACACACACACACACACACACACACACACACACACACACACACACACACACACACACACACACACACACACACACACATATATATATTTCATTTTGGTGCACATGAAATGTTCTGTATTGGTATAGCAAAGGCTCTCATAAAAATGATTATTATTGTGTTTGGTATTTTTTGGCATTGCATTCTGTGAGTTGTTATGTCGACAGTAATCAGATGTTCTGGGAATGTTTTTACACTGACTGGCCAGCAAATTGTAGAATGCAATTTGCTATGTTATGAGATGTGTCATGTGATCCACGATATAGAAGCTGTGGAAGAGCCATGTACTTCTGTTTAGAATGTCACATTCTTTCTCTATGTCAGTCACTCTCTGCCTTACTTTCCTCTACAAAATAATCTTTTAAATATTCTATATATTTTGAGTTAGGACAACCTATTTAAGTCTTGTCCACCCCCACCACTCCATAGCCATGTTTATTTATATTCTCTGAACAATTAAGAAACGTAGAACATTTGTATGTATATATATATATATATATTATATATATATAGATATATATATATATATATATATATATATATATATATATATATATATATAATGTCTTCATTTGTAAACCATGTATCAACGTATCTGAGCAAAAATAACATTTACTCTATATTATCGAGTATCTGAGATTTAACTGAAGCTAAAATGTGGTCACACCAACTGAATATTATTAATTGCCTCAGGTTATGTTGATTATGCAGAGTGCTTGGCATGCACCACTTTTGACAACAGGTTCTTAGATTATTAGTTTCCAAAACACAGGACTAAAATAGCATCATCCCTCAAGGCATGGGAGGTTGAAAAGTGTATTCAATATTTAAAGGGAACAATTGTTCAGGTTTAATGAATCACTATTTAGTCATCTGTTTTTAACATGCAAAGTCTTTTATTAAGCACGTGTTTCATTCTTGAACAATGTGTTTAGAATCTGCTATGACAAATTTGACTGGTTTTACAAATTTGATTATCGTATTTATGGGTTCTATGAAAAGGCTGATTCGTTTAGCATTCTGGGGATTTTCGATAAACAGTGTTCACATATTCTCAGGAAAAATCACAGTTTTTAAATTGTAACATTGTAAAAAACAATTCAGATCAAACCTCCTGCTATAGAAAAAGGTGTCTCTTTTATTAATGCTTTTAAAATTGGATGTCAACACAATAAATAATTAAATTTTTGGTGTGTCAGACAGTGAACCTGAAACTCATTTGTAAGTTTGATTTCTCTTTTCCTCTCCCTCGCTGCACCAGCATGCCTTTCACTATCTTACTGCGACAACATCAGTTGGGTAAACAAAAAATAAAAAACGATTGAAAATGACTTTCTGTTAAATATTCTACAGCTAGATTCACACAGTTAGACTGATTTTCAAACAAATCAATTATATTCCCAGAATAATAGTTTGCCTTATTTTGCATTGATATAGATTGTCTTTATTTAAAACACATTTATCTCATTATATATTCAGGAATAACTTTTAAAAAGACCTTGTCGTGCATACGTTGTTCTTTAGCTGTGAATGGTGGGGCTCAGTGACTGTTGTGTCTTCTTACTTCTAAACCTTATTCCCTCAGTATGGGATGGGTTCTCAGGGCATTGGATGCTGCTGTGCTCTGGTGCTTAGCATATGGGCATAATATGATTTGAAACATTGACTGTGGTGTTTGCATTGGTGGGGCATACTAGAAATCAAACAACAGGGTAGCTGTGAGATGCATTAGGAGCTGACATCCTCACATACTCCTTCACAGAGGGGTGTTTACGCCTCCCCATTCTCCTGCCTCTGGACATGGCCCGGTCTACTTCAAGCACAATTCTGGAATCCCACTGTCTTCTTTCCTGTGAGTAACAATCACCAAAGAAAAAAAAAAAAGCTAATAACATCTGGTCCCCTGCAGGTAGCCAGATGCAAACATATCTTGATTGATTCGCAGCCTAGTCCTGACAAATTCAATTTTACAAAAGGCATGGGTTCAGCTAGGATTAGAAGTGTTTTCCTTTTCTTTTGTCTTCAAGTCAAATCTGCTTCTTTAGTAAACTGAGGAAGAAACAACATTGGGTGTTGACACCCCGCACAGGGGTGCAGATTTAACAAACAGAAATGCTGACGCTAGAGTATCAGCAATGGTAGCTCTAGTGTCACATTTAATAAAGAAAAGAAAAGAAAACAAAGCTAAAAATAAAGGTTTGTCACACAAGGTGAGCGCTAGTCCCACTAAAAGAAACCTCCAGCTCCAGGAACCTACAGCTCTATGCAAACCCTCTCTCTACACTGTTTGGGATCAACCTCCCCTATACTAAACTACTGCTGGGTTCCCAGAGTCCTAGCATTCTCATGTCATCTCCTGCCTCTTCACACAGCCTCGGGTGGGCAATGCCTTCACAAGCACTGTCTTGCAGTTGAAGGGCTCTCCTGGGATGTGGTCGTGTGCAGGGATAGATGCTCCTGGGATTAGTGCTGGCTCCATAGCTTCAGCTCCCAGGTTGATATGAATCTGCAAGACTTGAAACAAAGTACAGCAACCTTTCTCTCAGCACCCATCTGTATGGCTAGGCCACACAGTAGCTCAAATGCTTTTTGAGCTCTGCACAGTGTAAGAAATAATGAAACAGATAAACAATATTAGTTTTAACAACTATATATGTTTATTGGTATATATAGTGTGAATAGACAATTGTATTGAACAGAGTCACGTCACTCTGGGCTGCAGTAAGATTGATAGAACTGAGCACCAGACAATGCATTCACTTCAGTTTTGTAGATTCCAAAACACACCCTTTTAATAATGTCATTTATGACCCCTCCTTACTATACCTGTATACGTGGCAAGTTTCCAAGCCTCTAAAGCTTACAGTACAGTTACAGTGTAGGTGCACAATATATACCTGAACTGGAGGCCATTCTTTCAGCAACAGTGAAGGATGTCATCGTGAGTCTTCCTAATAACCCAACGATGTCCCTCTTTCTGAGTTTGTATATGTTACAGCTAACATATAGTATGCCAAGTCATCCATATACAGTACTTCAACCTTTGTACTGTAAAAAAATAATACATACTTCCTTTGAACCTGGACTTTCCCATAACTTACAGTAGTTAACCAGACTTCCCTGTTGTCTTGGTAACCATCACTTTCCTATTACCCAGTTAACTTGCTCATTCCCCATGCCTAGGACATGCTTCCCTTTACCTGGGTAACAGGTACTGCTGTCTTCATGAATCTCACATCATGGTAAAGTACAGTAGATTAACATAAACCATAATATAATAAAATGAAACAAACACAACAAAACTAAATCAGCAGAACAGATGTATTCAGTGTTCATATTTCAGTTCTGGCACTTTTTATAATAAATATGAATTCTGAACAATTTATAATAATCACATTGTTTTATTCACAAATTCTTAAGAATGTCATCCATGCAGTTTCAAGTGAGAACAGTAACATAGCCAAAGCATAAGCAAGCTTGCTAATATACAGATGATAATTATAGCAGCTCATTTATTTATAAGCAGCGTGCATTTTGTCTAGTAAAATCTCTTGAGGTACATCATATCATTTTCAGAGTGTTCTGGGAGCTGCATGTAGCCAGGCAGCACTGTACAGCATTTGCGCATACTGGCATCTATATACAATTATAACATCGCATTCACATTTCAATATAATTATACATAATTGCATACATGGGTCAATTTTAAAAATTCCCAAAGGTAACGCTTCAAGGCATAACACAGCTTTAATATATTTTGCCATGAGTAGCAAAATATGGAAAAATACACATATTTGAATGCATGTCTTTGTAGAACCACCTCTGGAATTATTTCAGAATATGGGAAGGATGCTTTTCAAACAAGCTGTAGGCTGAGGTATAATTCAGAATACAACCATTTGTAACTACTGTTGGAAAGAACATTTATATAATGCTATATTAGTCCATTAATATGTCCTGTATACCTGCACACTTTGGATATTGAATATAACTTATGCTTATATTAAAAGGCTCTCATGGCAGTTATGTGTTAAATCATCAGTTCTTTTGTTGTACAATCAATTAAGTAGAAATCAGATATGACTTTTTTTTTTTTTTTTTTTTTTTATTGAGTTGAGAAACTTGAGACAAATGTACATTTTAATGATTTATAACACTGCCAAATAAGAAATACAGAATTTAACCCAAATAAGCCAGACTGAGTAAAAATAGTCTCCACTTGCGATTCTAGAGGAGGGGACCTCCTGATCACCAGGACATCTTTTTACCCTCAATGTCATTCAAAGGCTGGGATGAAATTCAAACCCACAATCTATGGGATTTCAGTCTTTATGAAAACACTTTCGTATAAGAGATGTTTAATGGCGTACGTTTCTATTCTATTCTTGATATGGAACATGTGGTCTTCTGTAATTTTGTTTTCAGAATGCAAAATAAAAATGTCAGTGGACGAGAACGACATGTGGGTTAGCTTTTTTCTAATGAGAATAGTAATTCTATACAGCAAGTTCTTTGAATCATTTGTCATAATTATTTTCTAATTATTTATTAAGTGTGTGTTTCAAGACCCATGCTCCTTACCACAGTCAATGAATATAATTCTAAACCTAACCCTTTTCTGATACAATTGTGTACTTACATACTGGATATCATGCAAAAAGATGTACACGTTAAGAACATTGTAACTATACATACTAACACTGTAATTATGTGCAAGTACACATGTATTAACTATGTAACTGCCACATTGGAGGCAGTGTGGTCCAGTGGTTAAAGTCGAGCGCTTGTAACCAGAAGGTTGTCGGCTCAGATCCTGCCTCTGCCACTGACTGACTCATTGTGTGACCCTGCGCAAGTCACTTAACCTCCTTGTGCTCCATCCTGCAGATGAGACGTTAAATCAATGTCCTATTGTAAGTGACTCTGCATAAAATACACAGTCTACCTCTGTAAAGCACTTTGTGATGGTGGCTCACTATGAAAGGAGCTGTATAAAATATTACTATGTAAATACACAGTAATTAGAGACACTTGAGGTAAAGTGTTACCCCAATGTTTTGCATGTATGTTTTAAAATGTTTGAGACACTCCCAGTGCTGTGCCACATGCTGTATTCTGCATATAGCTCTAGGCACAGGATTGCATTAAAGGTAAACATTTTTGTTATTTTCTGTCAACACTAGACCTTTAAACATCAGAACTAATGCAAGCGGACACAGATTAATTCAGTTTCTTCTATATTCAGATTGACTGGAAAACGACTCGATAAAAGGAGTACGTCACTGTGCCACTGCTGGAAGAAGTTTATTGTTATGAAATAACAAATCCGGACAGCCAAAGGCCATTTTAGCCATTTACTCAAAAGGAAGCCTGCAGGGTATGTGTTTGAACCTGTAGCTTCTTAAATAGATGAGCAGCTGCACTCCTGGAGTATGGATCCACAGATTACCAACAGGAGTGCTGTTCATACAGTATATGACCAGCCTAGTTTAAAATAGTCAGTGTTTTAAATTGGATTATTATAACAGATTATAGCTTTTCAGCATTATGAACTGCTTTGGGCAACTCTGATCTGTCTCAAAGCGCTATGGTGGTAAGTTTATATTTTGTCTCAGAATTAGTATCTTCATTCTTTATAGTCAGACAGTAGTATGGTGCACCATGCTAAAAGTTATTTGATGCACATATACATTCGTACTGTAGGGTTCCGCCCACTTTACAGTACAGTAGCTGCTCAGGTTGTTAGGATACGTTTTGTCTAGTGACATGTGCCATCACTGTCATCTGTGATGAATGAACTCAAATGGCCGATCAGTTGAAGACATCTTTTATTTTACAGTTAAAATGTAAAGTTACTTAGTAAATACATTTGCACTTACCCATAATCATTTTTGTATGCTATAACCTGAACCCTATCCCTAACTGTTAGCCTAAATGAGAGACTCAGTGAGCTATAAAACACTGACATAATTCAATAACATTGATGGGGCCTCTTGGAATGTGCATGTTTCTAAGTTTATTTATCAGCAGTTGCAATTTAAGACAAGAAAGGCCTCTCACTTATTATTCTTATTTTGTTGGAGCACTAGGATTCTCATGGTAAAAGAAAAATATGTGAAAGACCAAGTGTTCAACTCAAGTTATCAGCCAGGATTGGTAGCACAAGCCTGTCTAGTCCATCTTTTGAAGACCTCGCCATGGAGCTGACTGCTGATATTGTATTCAGAGCCTCTGATTTGGATGACTGTCCTTTCTTTGTTCTGTTTTATATTTTAACCCTTTGCAGTTCCATTTATTCGGCGCTTCTCAGGAGCGTCGGGTCCAAGTTATTTTTACATACGCTGTTTATTTTACACACGCTGTTTAATTTTTTTTTTTTTTCAAAGTAAAACAGGTTTGAAAGGCACTGAATCGCAAAAGTATTATTACTATAACATCTCAAAAAGCTGTGCAAATGTCTGTGATATTCTTTGAGCGCTGGATGCAGAAGCAGATATCTCCTTTGTTTATGTCTGTGTTATCTATGTAGTGCATGGGGCTATAGGATACTCCCTTTGTTTCGGCTTCATTCGGCTCCTATCAGTCTCACTCAGCCATTGAAAGGTTTTCTCAACTTTTTCCAGGGAAAAAATGACTAGAGACCTGTGATTCATGTCTTCTTGATGATGTCAGACAGGGTCCGACATCGGACTGGAAAGGGAAAATTGTATTGTCGGACCTGGTCCAACATAGGACTGCAAAGGGTTAAGACATGCTTCTCTGCGGATCTTGAATTTATATCTCACCTGTATTGAAGCATGATGCTATAGGATAGGAATATTATTAGCTTTAGAGATGTTGTTATATTGTATGCATTATTGTAAATGGGTGTCTTAGACTGTCTGAGGTGTGTGATGTAAACATATTGCTTTAAGAACTCATGTTGTTAGTTTGCAAAGACACCTACTGCCTGGATTGTTTATGAGCTTGGATTCAAAGTAGATCTACGATCACTTGATCAATTTAAGCGTTAATAAACCGAAGGAGTAAATATATACTCTGATTCGTTACACTTTAAATACCCGAGTCTGTGTGATTATTTTTGATTAAATGTTGTCTGGGTATGTGAAAATCTGTAAGCCAGTACACAAACAGCACACTATAGGAGTTTATTCAATCTTATTTGCCCTCCTGTTTGCCTTCCCTTATTCTACTAGAGAATAAAAGAAGCGCACAAATGTGACAACTTTTTATTTGACACTTTACAAGTGTTTTACTTTTAGAAAACAAGAAATTCAGTACTTTCAGTTTAAGTTTTCCATTTGAAAGCAAAAAAAAAATAAAAAAAATAGTCTGGTGCCCCTTTAGACAAGGGGCTGAGATTTTAGTGTAGTTCATTTGTCTTACTTAGGGGATATGCTAATGCACTGCAGATTACTGCGATAAATGATCCAGAATACATTCATCATGCTTATAAACTAAAAATCTATCAGCAAACTGAAAACATATTCCGTTCTTTTTTAAATTACATTTCTGCTACATGTATTTCTATTTTTGTGTTATCGCTTGACAAGCTAGGACTAGCCTACTTTATCACTTACTTAAATGGTAAATATATTATCTCAACAGAAATTGAAACATGAACGCTCCCTGCCCTATCACACTCCATCCTCACCCATGACATAGTGAGTGGAATTACATTTCAATAGAGTGCTAAGCAGCTGATTAGGTTCTAGTCCCTGGCTGCACTCTGTGGTTCCCTGATGTCATGGAGTTATCAAAGGAAGTGATTTTTGTTGCCAGGGCTTTTAGTAATAAAACCACCCAGCTCAGTGTGAACTTGTTGTTAGATCAGGCTGTATTGCAAAGGCAGTGCCCTGGTAAATCCATTGCTGCCCTATGTATTTTAACACTATTGCCGAAGAGATTTTTTGACTACATACAACCGCTTCTCCCGCAAAATGTGCAGCTCCATTTTAAAACGGCTTCAATATGAAAATGAAAAACAAACAATCAGATACAGCTTAATATTTTTATTTATGAACATCATACATAACATTTTCAGAGCAAAAACATCATATTTACATTAAAATTGTAAACTTCTTTAGTATTTTTTTTTCCGAAAAAGAGCACAAATTCATAAACATGTAAAAATGTAGTAAAATTAACTTTATGCATTAAACGTCTGCGTAAACAGGCGCAGAAAGATGTATGCACATATAAAATTATAAAACATAAATAACTAGTTATAAAAATAACATAAAACAAAAATATAACATAACTTATGCAACGTGAAAGCACTTTGAGTGAAACAGAGTTCAAAGGGTCTGTCTGTCTGTCTGTTCAGAGTTCTATTACAGCTTTCCTAGTACAATCTAAGCAGAAAACACACTTTTCAACTGTGCCAGTGCATTTGCCACAGACCGCCTTTTCACAAAGGACGCAGACATCAAAAGTTATGTTTTTATTGCATTTAGCAACCTGGCATTGTCTTCAGTGTGCCAGTGGGTGCAGCGCTGGCTGAAGGTTGAGGGGTATTTGCCAGCCGGCTTTAGTTTCTCTTATCTAAATATTTTTGCCCTAGCTCCAGGACTAGCTGCATAATGAAGTCCCTCCGAGTGATTGTGTGGGCTATTCCAGTCTGTACCCCTTACTTGTGTGCACATCACTCCCCTGGATGGATAGGTTTGAAATGTGCAGGTATGTCTATGTTAAATGAACTAACACAGATTGATAGTTTTCAAATGTTAATTGATGTCTAGTTTGTCAGGAGAAATACATAATTAAAATTAACATATCATTTACACAACAGAAAGCCGGTCCACAAGACAGATATAATTAAGATGTGAATAATACATCTTGCTTTAAGATGACATTCTCTGTCAAAGGTGAGAGTGGAACAGCTGGCTGAAGATTGAGACATGAATGCTCTCTATTTTAATACAAAAACGCAAAAACTTTCTAGTTTGTGTTTCTGCTTCGAAATGTCTTTAAAAAAATACAATAAATTGTCTGGTCTGTCAGGCTTTCAAAGAGAATGACCCCAGTACATTGCTCTCCTCTACCAACCTCTGTGTCTCTCTAGGTGGAACCTAGCTACTACCTTGTGCATTGTGAGCACTTGAGTCTCTGTGTATCTATAGCTAGAACTTAGCTACTACCTTGTGCATTGTGAGCACTTGAGCCTCTGTGTATCTATAGCTAGAACTTAGCTACTACCGTGTGCATTGTGAGCACTTGAGTCTCTGTGTATCTATAGCTAGAACTTAGCTACTACCTTGTGCATTGTGAGCACTTGAGCCTCTGTGTATCTATAGCTAGAACTTAGCTACTACCGTGTGCATTGTGAGCACTTGAGGGCTCTGTGTATCTATAGGTAGAACTTAGCTACTACCGTGTGCATTGTGAGCACTTGAGTCTCTGTGTATCTATAGCTAGAACTTAGCTACTACCTTGTGCATTGTGAGCACTTGAGCCTCTGTGTGTCTATAGGTAGAACTTAGCTACTACCGTGTGCATTGTGAGCACTTGAGTGCTCTGTGTATCTATAGGTAGAACTTAGCTACTACCGTGTGCATTGTGAGCACTTGAGTCTCTGTGTATCTATAGCTAAAACTTAGTTACTACCTTGTGCATCGTGACCACTTGAGTCTCTGTGTATCTATAGGTAGAACTTAGCTACTACCTTGTGCATTGTGAGCACTTGAGCCTCTGTGTATCTATAGCTAGAACTTAGCTACTACCGTGTGCATTGTGAGCACTTGAGTCTCTGTGTATCTATAGGTTGAACTTAGATACTACCTTGTGCATTGTGAGCACTTGAGCCTCTGTGTCTCTCTAGAGGGAACCTAGCTAATCATTAGGGTTAAGGTTAGGGTTAGGATTAAGGTTACGTCATGCAACAGACTATACACATTACTTATGTAACTGTGCATAATAACATTGTAATTATTTCTAATGCATATGTTTACTGAGTGACTACTATGTAAATACATGGTAATAAAAGACATTTAATGTAAAGTGTTACCAAACATCAATTATTGGTTGTATACAGAAACAAGATAACAGCCCAATGATATAACATATCATTGATTCATTTAATTAAACTGGTCTTTTGAAAGATTCAGCTGCAGTCATCTTGCTAATGTTAGGCTGCCATGCTATGGCAAGCCAAATTATCATTTAGAGACATCTCAAATTAATGTATAGAGATCTCTAAATATTTTAAGATATCTCCAAATCATTTTCAGATATTTTTAAATCCTTTCACGACATCTCAAAATGTTCATTTAGAGATACTGTCGCCACCGCTAAGAATGGGCGTGTTTGTGTTACATGATTCACCCACAGTAAGCGATGGAGGGTATAAACTCCCACACAATAACCTGACATTCAAAATGTCCCCCAATCACCAGTACAGTAAATAAATCAAACACACGTGCATCCGGTTAAATATCTTTATTAAGACATGCATTACAGTTATAATGTTGTTTGATTAAAACTTGTGAATTTAATAAAAAGTAATGAAAATGCATAAATGTACAGAACAAGTAGGCCACATTACTGCAAATTGTTTCCAGCGAAGAACTCTGTGATACACATCTGGACGGTCTTTTTTTTTAAAGTATGGATGGCAGAATTTGTCAGCGTTTTGTGAAAAATCCCAATTCACCTCAATAACCATGTTAAAAGTGCAGCACGCAAATACACAGCCATTTAGGAAAACAAAATCCCCAGTCATCCATCCAGGTTCTGCAACTACTATGTAAATACACAGGAACTACGAACATTTAATGTAAATACACAGGAACTACCAACATTTAATGTGAAGTGTCACCAATGGTTAATCTAAATGAGGATTAAAAAAAGACAAAATAAAAATAGATTTAAACCACAGAAGGGGAAATGGCAAATGCTATTTGTCCAATATAAATGACTGCCCGCAATAACCCTGGACAGTGTACGTGGTGGATACTGTATCTCTAAATCATTTTAAGATATCTCATTATAACTATAATGTTGTTTGCATTAAAACTTCAAGTGAATTTAATAAAAAGTAATGAAAATGCAGAAATGTTTCCCATCATCCTCAGGCCACATTAAATCCATCTCAGTTACATATATGAGAGGAGAATGATGTGAAACACAGTCTGGACGGTCTGCGGGTACATGTAAAGTATGGATGGCAGAATTTGTCAGCGTTTTGTGAAATGTTGGTCAAAAAAAACTAAATAAATAGAACAATACACATACCTTGCATAAACAATTGTAGCAACACAAGGGAACATGTAACACAATAACATTAAAAGGTCTTATGTGCCCTTTAAAGATATCTGCAAATGATTTCCAGATAGCTCTAAATATTTCAAGAAATATCTTAAGATGCAATTTGAACATATCTCTAAGTGATCATTTGGATGCCATAGGCTGCCAGCTTCATTCAATGCAAGGTAAATAGTTTCCATGTCAAAGGCAGGATATATTCTTAATTGCCAACATGGCAGTACCCATTCGTAACATGACATTGGAATAAGCATCTATAGTATAAGCCACATGCAAAATCAGTATTGAAACTATAGATATCTATAAGCATTTTATAGAAAACTCTTTACCAGTCATGTTACTCAGTCATCAGTATATGTGACATAATATATAGTATTTTGTCTATTTATCAGTAGCAATATGGAACTTTTGTAAGCACTGTATTTATATTTAAAAACTGTATAATCAGCATTTCCATAAAATGTTAAGTTGACAGTCATCCATAGTTTTGTATCACACAGGAACTACAGTTAACATTCTAATGTATATCTTTATGTCTGTAGTTTTACAGAATGCAACACCTGATTCCCAATGGTTAGTCTTTCATTCAGATATTAAAAAAAGACAAAATAAAAATAGATTTAAACCACAGAAGGGGAAATGGCAAATGCTATTTGTCCAATATAAATGACTGCCCGCAATAACCCTGGACAGTGTACGTGGTGGATACTGTATCTCTAAATCATTTTAAGATATCTCTAAATAACTCCCTGTTTGTTTGCATTCCCTGTCTCAAGATGGCTTCCAATTTACCCGCATGGACCTCCCAGAACTACATTTCCCATCATCCTCATGATCATTGGTAAATCCATCTCAGTTACATATATGAGCAGGAGGATGATGGGAAATGTAGTTCTGGGAGGTCCATGCGGATAAATGGGAAGCCATCTTGAGACAGGGAATGCAATTTAAAAGTTAAAAATAATGGTCAAAATGTAAAAAAGCTCTTAAATATGCCATTTTATTTGGATTTAACCATTACCTATATAAGGAATTTGAACTACTCAACCTAACTACATCTGGTGCACTTTTTAAGGAGACTGCAAGGAATGAGACCTTGATTAATATAATATAGCCAGCAATTGTTTGGAAGGGTGTTGGTAGCTTGGAAGATGTTTTTTCTACATAAGAGGAACACTCTTCTCTTTCCAATCATCTGCTTTCTCCAGCTCATATTTGATTGTTTAAAACTCGTCATGCATTTTATCCATGTCTACCTGCATGAGATTTAAGCATTCATCAACAGTTTCCATATCTGTGTAAGATATTTGACTTGTAGAAATTGGATTGGGTTTAGATAGGGAAAATCAATCAGCTGCTGAGTCCTGCCAATGCTAGCCACTAGAGACAATCATCACCATAATAAAACTATTTTATTTAACAACCATCAGGGACTTCTTTTTGTTTTCATGTGGATCATCAGAATCTTTGAGTAGTTTATAAATTACAAATACAATAGAGTAAGTAAAAACATGCATACATATACATATACATATACATATGCATATACACATACATATACATGCATATAAAGGACACTTTCAAAACAACTTTTGAAATACCCTATGCGTGAAAGACAATATTCCAGCTTGCACTTCTGTAAATCTTTGTGAAATGATTGCTGTACAATGAACCCTGACTACTTTTGTCAAGTGTGGTGCATACAGTGCCTTATTAAGCAGCAGGGGAGACAGGCCCTTCATCATCTTTACCTCAGTTTCCCCCAATTGCCTTCAAGAAGTGAACTGGAACAATCTCACCTCACAGGACATTCTCAGGACTGCTCCACTGACTAAGACTTGAGCTCCCCGTCCTGCTCTGTGCTTATCAACACTTTTCAACTGATAGCTGCTCTATTTCAGGCTGTTCTAGTATTTTAATAATTAAATCCTCCTTACCCAATGCTTCCCATTTTTTAGGGTTTGGACTGATCCATATCAATAAAAAAATGACAAAGTAGTTATGAAAACTTACCTCTCTTTTCCTGATTTCCAAAAATGTTAAATATGCAGGGACTTGAACAGAGGACCAGGGCGTATTGCACTTCATCACACAGGGATATTATCATATCCCTCTCCATACCCAAAGCTTTGACTGAGTTGCATCAACTTTCATGTTATACTTTACACTCGGGGGATTCAAACTGTAATGATCCCATATTTATTCTTCTAGTGATTGTCGCTAGAACACAAGTGGGCAACATGCAGAGAGTATCTTCTCGGTTTTAAAACTCTAGTAATATAAAAACATAAAAACATGTAAGTCACTTTGTGAAGTCTGGTACAAAGTATCTCAATGATTCAGCATCAACACGATTGCTAGGTAACCCATTCTATACCCATTATGTTGAGATAGAAAAATGGGAATTTAGGACCGTATTCAGAAACAACACTTGAGTGGTCCTGCCCATTGCCAAGATAGCAGTTGAAGTGAACATTAACACTCAGGGGTTGACCCTGAATGTGCAGCACGCAAGGTCTTGAATGTACACAGACCCTCTCAATGAAGATCCTTGATTACAGCCAAGCCAAACAGAAGCATTCCTGTAGAGTGGGAATCCCCAGCACTTAAGGCATCAACAGTATTTGACAGGTATCCCAGTCACTTTCCCGGTGGACTCCACACACTGTTTAACAGTTCTCATCCAAGAATGTACCTCCATCTTATTAGTATCACCCTACAATGAATCAATTCATAGGTTGTTTTTATTTACAGACGACAATATTACATGAAGCAGGGCTGTATATGTAGCATTGTAATGTTGTGGTACTTTTTTTCAAGCTAATTTTTAATTATTCTACACATGCTCTTTACATTCCATGTCTACAGCATGACCAGTCCCATTGGGATGAACACTCAATGAGAGTTGGGGCGAGACTATGCAGTCTAATGCAGTTATTGCAGGTTCACTGAATACATGAGGTCTGTAATTGTTAGTCTTAATGAGTCTAGATCTGTTGTGCAGTGGTTAAGAAGCTGGGCTAGTAAGCCCCTTGTCCTATTAATCCTAAGTTTGCAACTGGAACACCAGAGCCTGCTGGAATGCTTCAGTGTTTTAATTACTCAAACTGTTGTTTGATCAGCAATGCAGTTTTATCAATGTGCCTGTGTTATCCAAGTTAACGTATTGCTGGAATATCCTTTTCAACATACGGTAATTTGATGGTTTTGATATTTGAATCCACATATCATAAATCAGCTGAGGAATGAAGGTGAAAAAATGTCAGAAAACTTCTTCAGAGTGAATGGGGAAAAACAGTGTGAGGATCAAATTATACTTCCAGCATTTGTATCTGCCTCATTCTTCTCACATGCTGATAAAGCACAGTGATATTCTTTAGGGTCATAAAACATTGCTATACACTATGTAGATTTTGAAAAATAACGATGATAATGACAATGATATTTGCAACCATTTAGACTGAAATTGAACAATCTGAAATGGTTCAAAAAGAGATTTAAAAAAATAGTTTTATACAGTATGTATAGTAAAGTAGAGGGTAATAAATTCAATGAAACTACTGTACATTGAACAACATTTTTACAGTGTATTAGCCTTTAACTAACCCCAATTATTGAAAGTTCTGTAAGATGAACATGGAGTTTTCTCTGCAATTAGTGACTGAATTATTCTCTTTAAAAAAATCCACCTCTGGTATATTATAATGTTGCTTCAGGATGTATTACTGATGATTTTTGATGATATAAGCAGGATAAGTGAAGGCATATTTCATTTATCTACCTGAATAATACATTCCATACTATCTGTACCCAAGCACTGTGAAACACAATTAAAAAAAGAAAGTGCCTGTATTTACTGGACAGTGGAAAAAAAGAAAGCAGAAGTAACTGAAGAATGGATAAAAGAGAACAATAACAGGGTGCTGCGGTCTATTCTAATAGCCTCCCGGATGCTGGACCCCTTGGCAGCTGGATATAATCCAAGCAGCAGTGTTATCAGTTTAACTGCTTTCTCTTTGACGTTATCACTGCATTGTTTTACACTGTAGCACCAACTACATTGCCAACAGTTCTGGGTATTCAATGTGCTGCAGTTTCTTGAAAACAGACCATCAGCTTAAAATGTTCAAATCATGTGCACCAATCCTTCTAATGAAGCATCTGCTGACAAAGTGCTATTAACTTATTTTACATGAGAGGAAAAGGGTACATGTTCAGGGTGATTTGTGAAACAGATTTGTTTTGCATTATTTTCAACTTTCTACTTAAATGTTGTCATTGTTGAAAACCCTCTGGTGGCAAAGCGATGCGTCACAGAGTGTCTCTGTCATAGACATTGATCCTTTGCATATCATCCTCCATGTACAGATCATTCCTTTGCATATCATCCTCTATGTACAGATTGTTCCTTTGCATATTATCCTCCATGTACAGATTGTTCCTTTGCGTATCATCCTCCATGTACAGATTGTTCCTCTGTATATCATCCTCCCCGTACAGATCGTTCCTTTGCATAACATCATCCACGTACAGATTGTTCCTTTGCATATCATCGTCCACGTACAGATCGTTCCTTTGCATATCACCTTCCATGTACAGATCATTCCTTTGCATATCATCTTCCATGTACAGTACCCTCCAGTTTGCGTGATGCTGTACAAATGTTGTACAAATTATTAAGCACACTTTATAGTACAATAGAGGAAGATCAATGGGGAAAAGTGTTTTTTGGTGTAATAAGTCAATTCAGACTAATAATGTTTTGAAGAAAAAGTTTATTCGAATAAAAACAAAGCATCTCTAGGGGCATAAACTAATGGGAAATGTCATATCAAATCAAAATGTTTGAAAAAATGAAGTTCTGTTGGCACTCTACTGAGAGAATCATAGAATACAGCTGGGAAGCCAATATGTCAAAGAATGAGGTTTTTATCATCTGAAAAGCAAACTGTCATATGACACCAATATGGCAAGCATCACTGGCCAAAATAGAAGGCTCCTTTTATACCACAGTGGGATATGTTGGTGGCACCTCTGTGGCCATATGCTCCATCTGTTGGATTTAAGGTTAAGGTCCAGACTAGGGAAGGAAATAAAATGACACAACTGAACTGGTTCCTGAGAGAATATGTACATTAGTCAATGCACCTAAGCTGTCTTATCATGGGAGGTTAAAAACTCCTAAAGTACAGAAATCAGCTGAGGACCCAGCCACCCATCTCCTCCTTTAGATGTGGTCAAAACACTTATTCTGTTACATGTTCTACATTTCTTAAGAGTAGGTAAACAAACCATATTAATGTTTTAATGTGGAAGGTACCTGAAGTGAAAATCAGTTTTCCTGGTAAAGCCACTTCTCTCGGTTCTGTTGTTTAAATTCAAAATTTCACAGATTCACTTAAATCTATCAAAATACTGACTGTGACTGCGGTGTAGCAAGGTGATTTAAATGAATAAATAAATAAATAAATAAATAATGTGTTTCCCCAAAGAAACTGGCCTGAGCCCCATATAATTAGTAGATGGCACATATACCACTGCTGCTGTATTAAAAGAAAACGAGGAACCTTAGAGTTGAGGAGTTAATGTTGCATGAGGGACCCCTGAAAACAAAGGAACATGTTTTCTTGTTTCATGACTCTCACCCTCACCATGTGGTTAAAGAACAGGGTCTCACAGTGTACTATGTTTAATATCCATTCTGAGACGTTATATATTGGTTTTCATTCGTTTATATTCAAGTTTGTGAATATATTTGCATTGAGTCCCTCGACTTTATTTATTTGGTTGGGACCATGTACAATTAAAAACATTCATGATTAAACAGTGATACGGACATTGAATGTATTGTCTGTAAAAGCCACTAAGATAGTCCTTATGTTGGAATACCATAACATACAAACTTTCAGGACTGAATAAATAAACAGAGTGATTTGTGAACTTTCGGTTTCTCTGAGTCCACTGCTTTCACCATCACAAATGCTCTGGACCTGGTAAAAGAACAGAACAAATAAACACAGACAACGCCACACACTACAAGAAACAAAGGCATACAATCACACAGGCTACAAAATGTTATTGTTAATCACGTTCAGTTCATCGAGAAGCATCATCGGCTGCAGCATGGGATATTGGCAAGGTGAGGAACAATTGAAAGAGTAAAGGGATTTATAAGAACAAAACATCTGATGATGGGACAGCCTTACACACATCAATTGAGCAGAAATGTAGTTCTAGTGCCTTATTAATTGAGGTAATTAAAAAAGCCATACAAACAGCATTTCATTTTGATATTTCATATCAATACCCATCTGAAATGGCAGAAACGTGAAATAACCAGCATTCGTTTTTGTAATGGCAATTTCATACACATCTATAAATAAAAATGCTTTACAGTAAATCGGTTACAAAAATTGAAGTCCAGTAAACTTTATAGACTGACCAGTGCATTTATAGTATTTCACAGTAAATAAAGTTGGAACACAAAAGCGACCCTCAGACATACCAGTAAATTTGTTTGAAACATCAAATCCCATTGTTTGTGCTTCCTGGGAGTGTAACTCTATCTTCTATGTCCGTGTTGTATTGGAGGATTGGGGCAATGCTTACTGATTGCTTCCAATTACTATGTATTTACTTAGTAGTTACCTAGTAAATACATTACAATGATAGTATGCATAATTACACTGTACTTAATATGTTCATTTGATTTGCATAATATAATCCGAATCCTAACCCTAACCCTAGCGCTAGACCTACTACCCCTAACTCTAAACCAAAACCTAACCCCACTAACACTAACTCTAACCTTAACTTTATCCCTAACCCCAACCCTAGTCACAACTCTTTTATGATACAACTGTGTATTATATATATATATATATATATATATATATATATATATATAATATATATATATATATATATATATATATATATATATATATATATATATATATATATATATATATGGTGTGTGCAACAAGATTTACTAATTAAATACAGTGCAACAATGTATACAATGTATAAGTACACATGTATTTACTAAGTAACTACTACGTAAGTACACAGTAATAAGAGCCAAATTGATTAAAGTTATGTTTTTATTTTTAGGCAGTTGTAGTAAGGGATAGTAGAGCCCCAAATTTGGTAAACAACTAAGTGTTTATTTGGGGTTTAAGCACCTAAATCACTTATGCTAGTCTAGATGACTAAATTCTGTCATATTGGATGTAGACTTGTCAATGTAGGTGTGCTTTTTGAAACCTCTAGTCACTAACGTGCTCATTGACTAGGCAGAATATGAGCAGAAGGGGCTCAGAATCACCTAATTTTAGTTACTTAGGTGTTTGTAAAGGCAGTTTGTATTTCTGAAATAAAAAATATATCACAAGGTGTGCTTTACAATAAACAGCTGCAAACCCCAGTACAGCTGGAGAGTCTGCCGCTCCAGCTTTGGAGAAAATAAAAAATAAAAAAAAAACAACAACAGAAAAACACATTTTTGATCCGAGGAAGTAGAAATACTTGTTGATGCAGCTCTTCATTTATATAAAAAACAAAGGATAAACAGATCCTGTGACTATACAAAAAAGAGGATGGGATAATATACTGCTTCCCCGCAGTTGTATATAATTATTATTTTTTTTTTTGCCACTATGTAGTTTTTGGAAAGCATGTATATTTATTCACTCACTATTTTAGACATGGTGGGCATGGTAGACTATATTTAGTTATTTAAGTATGTATTTATTTTTTCTTTTGGTATACTGTAAAATATCCTCCATACTTTGAAAGCCCCCTATAGTATTTTAGTGCAGTGGGTATCTTCACTGGCACAGGAATGGTAAAGCTGCACATTGTGCAGCTCTCCAAATCCTCTCATAACTCCTCACATAAATCCAATAGTGCTTGTGTATCTAGTCAAAAATGACTAATCATCGATTAGGTGCAAAAAAAGCTAATACGGGCTCTGCATAATCCAGCAAAAGCTTACCTCCTCCTTATTCTCCTTCTCTCTGTCTGCACCACAACCACTTCTAAAACAAAATCTGCCATTCCTGCTTTCAAAAGGGTAGTGAATTGTTTATCTTTTAAATAATAGCCACTAGTTAGTTGTAGAAGCAGGTGTAACTCGAAAAACCCTAAAAGCCTAATGATAGGTGTCAGCTAATTTAATGGCACGTGAATGACTTCAAATAGACGGGTGACTAAATCATACAAAGCACTTACATTTGCATGTTCAAAAGTCACCCATCTAAATGCCCTAGCCACATATGGAAATAGGGTCCTTGATGTAGGGTGCTACTGTATCTGATGGATCATTTTAATAGCTGGGAAATAATGAATAAGGTAAACAAGAATGATTGAGTATAAAGCCAAAAGTGTAGAGTACAAATCCAAGGTCACCGCAGCACCAAAGGGACAGTGAGGCCCTAGCCTTAAAGGACTGAGCCATGCAGGTAGGGTGAAAAAATTGAATCTATTTAGCCGGGAACAAACAAGAATTAGAGGGGGAGAGGGCATGATTGAAGTCTTTACATTCTTGCAAAGAGTTGACATATTTAACTACCCCCCTATGTGTGGAAGTGGCTTTTAGTAAACCTGACAGATTTGATAACATGCTTACAAATCTATGTTATTTTGATAACTCTTTCACAGTATCCATGATAATTAATTCATTCTCACATTTCAATGATGCATTTCTAATGCAGAGACAGACTGCAGAATACATTTAAACTGTGATGCAGAAATACAGATTAGTGTAAAAATGAACATTTAATGAGATGCACAGATTACTTTACAGTAAAATATGTAACACAACAAGAACACATTTAAAAGACGTGTGATTGGTTATTAAAAGGGCTCTGGAGCTGACATCTGTGGTGCTTTCCTTTGGGCACCGTTTGTCTCAGAGAAGTAGAAAATAATGCAGTATTGTCATTGGGAAAAACAACAAACTTTAAATTGGTTAGGAACTTTGCCTATAACATGGTCTACTGACTTTATTACCATCTCATATCATTGACTGTACTGGATTAATACATGATGCTGGATTGACAGTACGTCCACTGTGAATTAACAGGTTAAGATAGCTCTCATTTCCTTCAGTATGTACATCAACATGCACTGGACTCATCGTGGAAACATTGTCTTCAGCTGGGATTACATTTAATTACATACCCAAAACTTGACAAATCTGTCAAACAAAGTGTTGTTTGCAAAAAGGCAGCTGAAGCAGGCAGCGTTGGCAGCAGATTCAGAATTCATCAAAGCCATGAGTGTAGTGATTTCCAGAAGGAGAAACTTTATACATTCTAGACAAAGCTTCTCCTATTAATAATTCGAAGAAAAAAACAGGTAACTGAATTTGAATCTGATCAGGGGATACCAACGACAATGATTTGTTACAGCATGGCTCTCTGTTTCGACATGCCTATTTTTTTTTTTTAAATCTAAAGAATCCTTAGTATTTTGCTTTTTTTTCAGTCACATTTTATTTTAAGGGACGCCTATTAACTTTTAACAGCTAGCTAATAAACATTTTAATATACATTCATTATTGTTCTGTTAATTGCAAGTTAATATATAATAGGCCAGCTAAATTTGAGCCCTATGGATGATTCCCAGTCAATTATATATTTGAAATAGGTTAAAATTGTTACTGTAGTAGCAGGGAGTCTTAACCACAATGCAGAAGAGCAGGACTCGTCTGCATTAGTGGTTATAACACTTTTAACCTCATCTCACAGACAAGGAACAAAATCTGTAACAGCAGTGCATCATACAACACATACAGCGTGGCCTTTTTTTTCACAGCTTTACAATGTTTGAATTAAGGTAAAATAACAACATATACTTGTGCAAAGAGAAGTCAGTAGGGGGCTACATTAGTTTAATTGGAAACCTGATTAAAGGATCAAAAGTAAAATTATAGTATGTCATCCCCTTAAAAGCGCCTGTTGAAATACATACAAATTTAAGAATGAATGATTGAAACACAATCTGAAAGGAGAGCACTCTGTGTGCATCCGAGATGAGTCCTTATTGTGTTGAATACAGCCTCTGAGATTAGTCCTTATTGTGTTGAGTACAGCCTGGGAAATTGTATGCACTGTTTTGCAGAAACATTCACCCCCTACCAATAACGTTACAGTTTGTTGAATTACAAATAATGTATGCCCAGTTTTCAAACAAACTTGTTTTATTCAAAGCTGTAGTGGTTAAACTGAACACTGGTATATGTCAGCAAAACTTGCAAAGAAAATACACAAAATGAAATTTACTGGTTGCATAAGTACTGTATTCAGCCCCTTAAATCAGTACTTAGTAGAAGCACCTTTTGCAGAAATTACTGCTATGAGTCTTTTTGGATATGTCTCTGCTAGCTTTGCAAAGTAGGGAAAATTGCTCCAGTTCTGATAAGTTTGTTTGTGATCGTCGATGGACTGCAATCTTCAAGTCTTGCCAAAAATTTTCAATTGGATTCAAGTCAGGACTTTGACTGGGCCACTCAAGAACATTAATTGTCTTTGTATTCAACCACTCCAGTGTGGCTTTGTGCTTCACGTCATTATCCTGCTGAAATGTGAATTTCCTCCTCAGTTTCAGTCATGGCTGACTCAAACAGGTTTTCCGCAAGTATTCAGCTGTACTTCTCTCCTCTATCCTGACAAGCTTCCCAGTCCTTGCTGAAGAGAAGCATCCTTGTGACATGACGCTGCCACCACCATGCTTGACAGTTGGGATGGTATTGATTGGGTGATGTGCAGTGTTGGACTTGCGCCAGATGTAATGCTTGGAATTTAGACTGAAAAGTTCGAATTTTTGTCTCGTCTGACCATGTCTGCAGTATCATCTACATGCTTTTACGCAATCTCCATACGTGCTTTAAGATGAGGCTTTTTGAGTAACGGCTTCTTTTTTGCCACACGTCCATACAGGCCAGCTTTGTGTAGGGACTGGCTTATTGTTGATGTGTGAACACTGTCTCCCATCTCAGACAAGAAACTTTGTAGATCTCTCAAGGTCATTGTTGGCTTCAGAGTGACAGCCTGAACCAGTTTCCTGCTTGCCCAGCTGTTCAGTTTAGGAGGGCCTGATATGGGTAGTGTCTGGGTGGTATAATAATAATAATAATAATAATAATAATAATAATAATAATAATAATAATAATAATAATAATAATAATCTTTATTTTTATATAGCACCTTTCATGATGTACCACCATCAGAAAGCACTTTACAAGATATGAAACTAGGGTGTGTGAACTGTGCATCAGCTGCAGAGTCACTTAAAAGAATGTCTGACCCGAAAGACGGAGCACAAGGAGGTTAAGTGATTTGCTCAATGAGTCAGTGGCTGAGATGGGATTTGAACAAGCCTGTTTCTTTAACCACTGGACTACACAGCCTCCTCCTGATGCATCTTCCACTTCTTAAAGATGGACTTTACTGTGCTGAAAGGGATAATCGGCACCTTAGAAATGTTCTTTTACCCTTCTCCTACCTGCATCTCTATCACTTTATCCCTGTCTTGTTTCAAAAGCTCCTTGGTCTTCATGGTTGCTTTGTTGGTTCACTTGTGAGTTGCAGCTTTATATAGCAAATTATCTACAAGTTAAACCACTTTGAGTATACACAGACTGAAACAATTAAACTAATTTTTTGACCTTTCAAACAAATCATTTGCACATGAGCTGATTTACCTTCAGCACCAGGGCACTGCTTACCATACAGTGTGCAAGAACTAAACAACCATCCTGCTGTACCTTCAGCACAAGGGCACTGCATGCCATACAGTGCAATAACTAAACAACCATCCTGCTGTACCTTCAGCACGAGGGCACTGCATGCCATACAGTGTGCAAGAACTAAACAACCATCCTGCTGTACCTTCAGCACAAGGGCACTGCATGCCATACAGTGCAATAACTAAACAACCATCCTGCTGTACCTTAAGCACGAGGGCACTGCATGCCATACAGTGTGCAAGAACTAAACAACCATCCTGCTGTACCTTAAGCACGAGGGCACTGCATGCCATACAGTGTGCAAGAACTAAACAACCATCCTGCTGTACCTTAAGCACGAGGGCACTGCATGCCATACAGTGTGCAAGAACTAAACAACCATCCTGCTGTACCTTCAGCACCAGGGCACTGCATGCCATACAGTGTGCAAGAACTAAACAGCCATCCTGCTGTACCTTCAGCACCAGGGCACTGCATGCCATACAGTGTGCAAGAACTAAACAACCATCCTGCTGTACCTTCAGCACCAGGGCACTGCATGCCATACAGTGTGCAAGAACTAAACAACCATCCTGCTGTACCTTCAGCACCAGGGCACTGCATGCCATACAGTGTGCAAGAACTAAACAACCATCCTGCTGTACCTTCAGCACCAGGGCACTGCATGCCATACAGTGTGCAAGAACTAAACAACCATCCTGCTGTACCTTCAGCACCAGGGCACTGCATGCCATACAGTGTGCAATAACTAAACAACCATCCTGCTGTACCTTCAGCACCAGGGCACTGCATGCCATACAGTGTGCAAGAACTAAACAACCATCCTGCTGTACCTTCAGCACCAGGGCACTGCATGCCATACAGTGTGCAAGAACTAAACAACCATCCTGCTGTACCTTCAGCACCAGGGCACTGCATGCCATACAGTGCAATAACTAAACAACCATCCTGCTGTACCTTCAGCACCAGGGCACTGCATGCCATACAGTGTGCAAGAACTAAACAACCATCCTGCTGTACCTTCAGCACCAGGGCACTGCATGCCATACAGTGTGCAAGAACTAAACAACCATCCTGCTGTACCTTCAGCACCAGGGCACTGCATGCCATACAGTGTGCAAGAACTAAACAACCATCCTGCTGTACCTTCAGCACCAGGGCACTGCATGCCATACAGTGCAATAACTAAACAACCATCCTGCTGTACCTTCAGCACCAGGGCACTGCATGCCATACAGTGTGCAAGAACTAAACAACCATCCTGCTGTACCTTCAGCACCAGGGCACTGCATGCCATACAGTGTGCAAGAACTGAACAACCATCCTGCTGTACCTTCAGCACCAGGGCACTGCATGCCATACAGTGTGCAAGAACTAAACAACCATCCTGCTGTACCCTCAGCACCAGGGCACTGCATGCCATACAGTGTGCAAGAACTAAACAGCCATCCTGCTGTACCTTCAGCACCAGGGCATGGCATGCCATACAGTGTGCAAGAACTAAACAACCATCCTGCTGTACCTTCAGCACCAGGGCACTGCATGCCATCCAGTGTGCAATAACTAAGCAACCATCCTGCTGTACCTTCAGCACCAGGACACTGCATGCCATACAGTGTGCAATAACTAAGCAACCATCCTGCTGTACCTTCAGCACCAGGGCACTGCATGCCATACAGTGCAATAACTAAACAACCATCCTGCTGTACCTTCAGCACCAGGGCATTGCATGCCATCCAGTGTGCAAGATCTGTTTGAGCTCAGTCAGAGAAGTTGAACAACATTGTAAACCAAGTAATATGTCTTCACCTCCTTCACAACACCCCACAAGAAGTAGCATACAACACTTTCTTCAATTATTTAAAATGCTAATTGAAATCTGTTTAGTTCAACTTTAGTATAATGGGACTGTACCTGCTAGCTTTAATGCTGCTGCCAAGTCAATGATGTTACTTATTACATTCCCTGATTGTTCCCTCTGTTTGACTGTTTATGAAAATGTCAGTCAGCAAGACTTTACATGAAGTGTCTCTAATTACTGTGTATTCACATAGTAGTTACTTAGTAAATACATGTGCACTTACACATAATTACAATGCCATTATATATAGTTACAAAGTACTTAATTTGTAATTGTTTTGCATGATATAACTCTAACCCCAACTCTAAACCTTTTCTGATACAATTTTGAACTTACATAAGATTTACACATTAAGTACATTGTAGCTATGCATAATAACATTGTATTTATGTGTAAGTACACATGTATTTACTAAGTAACTACTATGTGAACACACAGTAATTAGACACACTTAGAGGTTGATTTAAGTATAGACGCAGTGCAAATAATTGTGAATGCAAAATTCAAATTGCATTGTAGCCAGGAAATTATTTTGCACTGTGGCCTATGTACATTAAATGAAAGCCATTTTTAAATGTATTACATTTAACTAACGTCAATCAAAAAATAAAATAGAACAGAAAAACCAACAGGAGATTGTTTCATTAGTCAGAATGTCCTTTCAACTCTCAATATTCACAGACAGTGCCCTTTAATCGACCAGAGCGCCGTTAAATACATCAGAACGGCCCTCTTAATGAAACTGGATGCCTTTCTCTGGCCTGCATGGCTTTTGCGCTGCAATACAATTAACCCTATTAAGTGACTGCTTGACTCATGTGCTCATGTATTTCAATAAGCTGCATAAACCAGCTACTATGTGTCATGTACAGGATTCAAATAAGAACAGAGAAAATGGTTCTGCATTTTACATGTTTATTGACAAAATGTACATGAAATCATTTTCAAATAAGTCAGAGAAGCAGGGATATACACAGAGGACTTTATTGGAATGGAGGGACATTTATTTATTTATTTTTATTCAGATAACACTGAGGGTGCAAGAACAGCAGAATGTTTTCAGTTCTAATTATTGTCAATTATTGTATTTTACAAAACAAAAAGGGTGTAAATAAACTGCCCCATAAAAATAGATTGACAGTTTTGTTCAATGTGGTACGACACAAAATAAACTGCTATGACGTTAGAAGTATATTATTTGTGAGGTCAGGCTCATCATAAACATTCTGTATGATATAGTACAGGTAAGGGACGTCTTGTCCAGAGACTCAATTGGGTACTTTTTAATCCACACTGGACTTTTATTTTGTAAACAGTATGCAAGCTAAGTCAGGTTTCACTGAATTACAGACTGGATCAGTATTTTACATGTAAAGTGATAAGTATCTAAATACATACAAGAAAGCACAGCCAAATGATAAAGCAGCCTCGCTCTCTCCATTTTACTAATCACAAGCTGTTAACCATGGCAACATCTTTTCCTCGTTTCTACCATGTGTCCCCCGGTGCACTCTGGACCTTTACAACCTAATTTTCTCACAACTCTCTTTTTTCCCTCTCACTTAATTACATGTAGAATTATATAACTCCTGTTACAGCTGAATTATATAGAACCTGTGCCATCTGAAAATCCATGCCTTATTCAAGATCCATGTGAGAGTGAGACTACAAATACAGGGTTATGATCACTATTGACCCATTATTATTATTATTATTATTATTATTATTATTATTATTATTATTATTATTATTATTTATTATTATTATTCTTTCAAGCCAGCAGTTAGTCTTTGCTATATTATGTTTAATATCAAATAGTTTTATTTTTCCATGGTTCAGTGACCAGCAAGGTTATTCAGAGGAAGTGCTGATACAGACTGTGCACATTATCCTCAGCTCAGCTTCCGGGAAAGTAAGCTGCATCAGTGTTAATCTGAACACACACAGAAACACTTCAATGATATAATTTGTGTTCTAGTGGACATTATTACCACTATTTGCTACAGTGTACAGCAATTCTCCATGTTAGTTTAAGTTCTACCTCTAAATACATCACATTAAATAACTAATATGAATCAGTGGTTTTGGCAAAAATAAATAAATAAAGCACTTGCTTTCCCATGTATAACAGAATTAATTAATTACTTGAAAATTACTTTGAGAAAAAAAAAATGTACAGATGCATGGGCAAGTTTAATTACACATTTTGACTCAAATGGGATTACACATTAGAAGATAAATGTTACTTGTTCAAGTGGTATTATATTAACATTGTATACACTACCCTAGCATAACCTACGATATCAGGTTTATTATAATTCAGTGAAATTGATTTTGAGAAGGAGCTATTTAAACATTTTCTTGTAATAATAATAATAATAATAATAATAATAATAATAATAATAATAATAATAATAATAATAATAATAATAATTCTGTTTTCATCTAGAGGTAGGGTTAGAAGTTGTCAGTCTTGGAAAGAATACATATTATGATATTAGTCAATACTCAGATTAGAAGCTTGAAAAACTATTTGGCAGTAGAATATGCCATACACATTTCTGTAACACTTGTATCACCTCTATCTCGTACACATTTTTAAGAAATTTATAACAACATGGTAACACTGATGGAGATGAGGCACTAGTGTAATCCCTGTGTTGTGAACAGTAACACAGCATTTGAAATGTATAATCTCCAAGCTGCCAGGCCTCCAGCTCCTGATTTCTCTAATTGAACTAGTGTTGACTCTCAATAGCTGTTTCACATCCTTTTTTTGCTAGTGTGCTGTGTAACACTAGATGTAAATGTATATCTGGGTGTTGGGAGTTGGGGGATGATTTGTACGCAGAAACTGCTACACTCATAACATCAAGGTAGGTGTGACAATCTGTCAAATACTAATCAGCAGTGGAACACATATTATAAAGCTGCTGCCTGATAAAATAAATGTCACAATAAAATAAATAAGTACCAGAAGGCCAAAGACCACAATTAAAATGTGCAACACCCATACATCATTCCAACATCATGACCCATGGAGTGAGACATGTCTGGTGTAGAACCGCCCTCATGTGAGGCATGGAAACATTGCCCAGGCTAACCACTGTAAAAAACCCAGTCCCACCAGCGCCAACAAAAAGGAACTGGTTCATGACAAAGCTTGCTACTCAGAATGATGGAGAACTTCATCTTGGTACTCCTGGATCAGCTGGAACTGGATGCATCTTATTAATGTAAAAGAGAAATTAAGAATCAAAAGCAGGCAGGCAGGACCTAAAAACCATTACTGTACAACCGTCACTTCGGACCAGTGGCATCTCCACAGGATATTACTGATTATCACAAAACTAGACTCAGTGGGATTTCTCCATCTATATTTACACATTGACTCAGTTACCCAATCTTACAGTTCATCTCACATGTGTTATTTTATTTTTTTTTCCCCTTTTTTAATTGGTTTTGGTCACAGGGTTGCTTGCTACAAATGTTATTGTAATTCAGGGTTTTCCATTATGCTTTGCTGTCCTCTTCGTTTGTCTGGATGCTGTTGTCACCATGAACTTTGACCTCAATGGCGTTGGGTGACAGAGCTTCTTTGCCGTTCTCTTCTTTCAGTGGCAACTTCCTGTGAAAACAATTTGAGAAGACGGACTGCAGTTAATTTATTACATTCGGTTCATGTTGAAAGCACTGCAAACTCTTCTACAAATTCTACAGACTCTTTTACAAATTCTACAAACTCTTCTACAAATTCTACATACTCTTCTAAAAATGGTCCCATCAAAGTCACTCAATGTTAGGTTCAATGTCTTACTAAATAATACATTCAAAGCCTTCTTTAAGATATTAAGGAATATCAAAGTCCTAAAGTGCGATTAAACTATACAACACAGAAATTAGACTACGGCTAAATTCCAAAAACTCTTTACTCTAAATCTTTTTTTTTTTTTCTGAAATGCAACAAAAAGCCTAATAAAGCTATCAGACCTGAAGTAAACCACTCAAACATTTGAATTAGGGCTTTCTTAACAGTCTCAGGTTACAATTGTTATTTTATTTCTTTTCAGAAAAGACTGAGCTAATAACAACTTGGAGTAAATAGCTTTGAGAATCTGGGATTATGGGTTCCACAGACAAGCTAGGTAATTGAATCCAGATTGGGAAACAGTATCCCAGTACATGTGTCATTAGAAATGCATATTTCAAACAAGAAAAAAAAAGAAAGAAAACATGTTAATTTGACCTTCCCAAAATTATATTGTGTCATCCCTCTGAGAAATTTCTCAGCGCTTTTAATTGACATGTCTTGAGATGTCTATTTTTTTTTTATAATTTTAATAGCAGGCTAAATTGATGGTGTATCTTTGGCCGCCCCTGCCAGTTTGTATCCTGTCTGCTTGGGTTCTTACAGGGATGGCTCTAGGTGGGGGCATGTGAAGGGAGCTGCCTACATGTTGTATTATGATTCAGTGCAACTTAACCAAATTCAAGGATGAAATGGACATCTCTATTTCCAATGCAGGTAACACTTTACATTAAATCTCTCTGATTACTGTGTATTTACATAGTAGTTACTACGTAAATACATGTGTACTTACACACAATTACAACGTTATTATGCATAGTCACAATGTACTTATTGTGTAGATCCTTGCACACTGAATGTAAGTACACAATTGTATTAGAAAGATTTTAGGGTTAGGTTTAAAGTTGCATGTTTAAATATTGCTATAGGAATGCAGTGTACATTGCCTTGCTATTCATTCACACGCAAGAGTGCAGAAAATCTGCAGTCATATATGTTTCGAGTCTCACATAGGTATTATGTTTCTATCGTTTCATTTCTTCTTGTCGTTATTTTAATTTAATTGAGCCTGTCTGTCACCACCACAGTCATCTATCTTTCTATCTACACTGAAACAGTGAAGTGTGGTGGGCAATATTTGTGATGAGTGTTGGAGGATTGAATTAGTAAGTGTTGGAGGATTGAATTAGTAAGGTATTTTTTGGCCCAGGGGTCACCCTCTGCTGACAAAGCATCCGCCATGTGTGCTTACACACAATCACAATGTAGGTAGCACTTTGTTTGAAAAATCAAGAACTTGTTCAGTGTTTGAGTACCACTTCAGGAATGAAATCAAATCCTATTGTCTGTGTTTCCTGGTAGTGTAACTCTATCTTCTTCTATGTCTGAGTTGTATTGGAGGATTGGGGCAATGCTTACTGAGTGCATGTGTCTGCTGCTAAAGCATATTTAAAATCTGGGAGAAAGACAAGACTATATCAGTAACACTTTACACTAGTGTCTCCAAGTACTGTGTATTTACTTAGCACATACATTACAATGTTACTATGCATAGTTACACTGTACTTAATGTATACATCTTTTGATACAATATAACCCTAATTCTTTCTTGATAAAATTACACCAAAGAAACTGAACTGTTTGTAAAAAAGTCAATGCAAACACATGTGTGTGTATGTATTGAACCCAGAACCCTCCAGCCAAGAGCCCTAACCACTATTCCACACTCCTTCTATTTACTTAATTGCTTTAAAATGTACGATACAAATGTAAGTAGATTATTTTCATCGGATAGGCTTCACCACTGCATTGATTTATAGATGCTTGATTACAATGGTTGATATATCAACAACAGAATATCCCTTGATGCTCTAATAATCAACCATCTTCATTCTGTTGTGCAAGAAGTTAAATAAAAGCATACACATGCATAGCAAATAACGTTCAGGTAACCTAGACCACTGACAATACCTCCGATTTGTGTAAAGTGTAGCCATTGCCAGAGTCCAAGATAATCAATGTAACGCTGCCTCTACTGCCATTCTACTGCCATTCTACTCTGTTATTCCATGACAGGTTCTGTCATTCACTGGAATTTCAGTGCTCCTTGCTCCTCCTGTTCTGGCATCTAAACGTGGTCTGTAATAATCTCTCCAGCTGACAGTATTGATTTTAAAGATACATACAAATGATAATGTCTGCAGTTTTTAATCCACTAGGAGAAAACATACCAGACTGTGTCTGCATTTCGAATGCAACATAAGATACAAACAAAACGATTTCTCTGTACCATTCTGCATTGAGCCCTCATTGCTTAAGCTCAACAATTCAAAAGCATATATGCTTCTCTGTTTTAACACTTCAATCGTGCCGATAAAAGCAAGGCTTACTCTGGCTCTGTAAGTGGTGTGGTCTCATTTGGTTCGTTTACAGGGCTCCCATCATCAGGGTTAGTTATTCTCTCCTCTTCCGCTCGCATCTCAACAATGGGATCCTTCGACCCATCCTTCCTGCACACACCAACAAAATACACAATCATAAACAGCACAACGTCATCTCATTTTGTATCATGTAGCTGAAAAATCCCAGATGTCGTCTAAATTTTAAACTATTGCAAGGCAAGCTTGTTCATTGGTGTGAACGGGAGAGAAAGAATCTGAGCTGCAAACCTACCTCCCAACCAGAAAGGGCGCTAAGTAAGGCTGGTGGTACGTCTTCGCAGGGATGAACCGACTCGATAGTAGGACAGAACCGGAAATCGGCCTTCTTGGGTAGAGGAAGTAGTTGTAAAACTGATAAACAACTCCATTGTGATTAGCTGTGTTGTGTGCGGTGATTGGATAGAGCGTGGCACAGCACAGATCACAAGGAGTTTAGCAGTACAAAGGGGACGCAGCTACAGTATGTGAGTATGGCCCCTTGCGCTGAAACGTTAATGCAGCCAGAATGCTGCTGTGTTTTTGTTTTGTAGCTGAGGACAAACCTGGGAGCTGAAGCGTTGAAGCCAGCACAAACCCCTGGTGCACCTACCCTGCACGCAACCACCAACCATCCCCGCATTGGAGCACCTACTCTGCATGTAACCACCACCCGTCCCTGCACAGCAGCACCCACTCTGCACGCAACAACTACTGGTCCCTCCACTGGAGCACCCACCCTGCACGTAACCACCACCCATCCCTACACTGAAGCACCCACCCTGCACGCAACAACTACCGGTCCCTCCACTGCAGCACCCACCCTGCAAGTAACCACCACCCATCCCTGCACTGGAGCACCCACACTGCATGCAACCACCACCCATCCCTGCACTGTTAGACCTGCACTGACTGAGCAATTGCACTACGGGGCACAGACTAATTATTTATTTGTTTATTGTTTTTATTTTGTTTTGTGATGTAAAACTGCTTTATGACCCCCATGCCATTACTGGTATAGAGGGTGGATTGATTTAGTAAAATAAGGAAGTTTTTCATTGAACATACCCTCTGTTTGGACATTCTATTCTTCCCCATACCTCTCACATCCTGATAATTGGTAAACCAATCTGTTATTTATTTCTCTAAGATGCAGATTGAGAATCTCAGTGTTTGCCTGGTAATATAAATGTTAGCTGTTTTTATCAGACCTGTACTAATACTACCTCCAGTACAACACAGTAAAGTAAAGCACTGTTTCTATCGCCATGGTAATCTGCTGCACCACTATGTCATTATTTTATCTCGTTTGACGGTCAAAACTGAAACACTGTCAGGGACTACAGTGTATTAAAACATACAAATAGCTTGCCAGAATCACAATTCCATTTCTGTGGAGTTATGGGCAAAAAATATATATTGGGCACTGAGGCAGAACTCAATCAATACCTGATTCACAATAAAAGAGGTTTTGTCTGCTTTGTGCGCTGGCAAAATCCCAATAAAGGCCAATAAAACTCTAAGCTGGCTAAATGTCCCTTACCCATGATTCATTCCATCTTGGACATATACCCTGTATTTTTTGCCAAAGAAAACAATTAAGTTATAAAAATGATGTCATGCACATGAGCTATTTTTTTTTTAAAGGGGAACTTCTGGAAAGGTAACATCACTTTTATTGAAACAGTGACTGAGGATTGAATGCCTGTTTCAGACTAACACACTGTTTTCTACATGCCAGAAGAACTGGGATCCATTCCCAGTTCAAGTATTACTCAATTGAGTTAACTACCAGAGATATTTAATTACATACAGTACTCCCCCTAATGGGCATGCAATTAAACATGTCCCATTGCCAACCATGCAGAAAGACAGAGCGCATACAATGGAATTACTGATGGCCAAAGGAATTACTGATGGCCATCAGGGGTCAGGGTCTTCCACCATTGGGGACCAATGTAGGGAGCTGTTAGGAAGCTTCAGACACCACTGAGATGATATTGATAAGCCAAAAGAGACTGGCTTTATATCGGAACAGCTAGATTCACACTTATTTTACTCGGCTATCTCAGCTCACAGCAAGAATTGCTTAGAAAATGTGTTCATAGTTAATGTATACAACACAGTGCAGTAAACCTAAATGAAGCTTTTCCTTTGACAAAGTGCCCATTTTAATAAATGGTGAACCTATAGCTGCAGAAAGGTATTTCATGCAACACAAGGAATAGAAAATAATCCACCCAACACAGTACATACACAGCCTGTCATTAGAGAATACACAAGGGACATTAACTGGTGGCCTAGGGGGTCATTGTGTGGAAAAAAAGAGACTACAAATAACCCTACAGCACATTGCACAATGTGGAAAAGAAAACACTGAAGCTCAACACAGTTTATCATTTGTGGCCTCAGTTGTGGGTGTCTAAGGAAGGACCGCCTACACTTATGCGGTGATGCTGGAGTTTTGCTTTATACAGGAACACCAAAATTCATTTTGGTGTTTTATAGTTTTACTGCATATAATAATAATAATAATAATAATAATAATAATAATAATAATAATAATAATAATAATAATAATAATAATAATATTATTATTATTATTATTATTATTATTATTATTATTATTATTATTATTATTATTAGTAGTAGTAGTAGTAGGATGCCCTATGACATTCTTGTTGCAGCAGAGTGTGTAAATGGCAGAACAGGCTTTGGGTACTCACAGGTACGCTGCTTTGCCTTCCTCCAGGTCTTTGCTCTTGTTGCTGGTGGCTGTTTTCTTCCCGCAGAACCTCCGGGTGATGCACATCAACAGGCCGCATTGCTTCAGGAAGAAACAGCTGACATCCACAAGCCCCAGGACAAGGAGCAGGGCTGCCACGGCCAGCCCCACCACCGCCCCCAGACCCAGACCGCTGAACAGGGTGTCTGCAGGCAACAATCATGGAACACACGTCAATGGCATAAAACCAACCATAAACTTGGTGTTTTTGTGTCTCTGCTAAAAAGCACATTTCATATTTTTTTTGACATATAAATAGCAAATACTTTCTCCAAAACCTGGATTACAAAATGATTTGAATTTACTGGCAGTGACTGAAACTGATCTGTGGAAAGGGTAGCACAGTCCTGAGCTACAATGTGCTAGGAGCCTTCTTGACCCACTTCTATGTATGTGGTCAAGCTAAATTGCCAATCAGGGTTAGCTTGATCGCTTTCTCGTATGTTTTTAAAGTTCCCTCCCATCAGGTCAGATTACCAGAGCAGCCACATTCCAACTTGATGGGCTTGTCTGTCTATTGGAGGGGAACTTGATGAAGTTTTTTCACAATGTGCAAAACGTCTGTACTGTAATGTCAGGTAATTCTTTCCTTAGCGCGATCACTTTGAAAATATGAGCAAACATAAAGGGGATGCAGAAAATTGCTTTTTTGTTTTTACAATCATTCACAAAGGCTTTGCTTGAGTTTTCTGTTTGTGGGGTATCTTGTATTAACATTGCAATGTTTATCGTGGTATCAGCACATATCCTGTAAACTGTTTGTTTCATTTATATAGATAAATGAAGATGACATCTTGTGTCAACAGCAGTTTTAACATCTATTTTTCAACTGATAATTTGTGCACATGAGGGATGCTTTGTCAGCAGATGGTGACCCCTGGGCCAAAACATAGCTTTCTAATTCAATCCTCCAACACCCCATCACACTTCATTGTTTCAGTGTAGCTAGATAGATAGATGACTGTGGTGGTTACAGACAGGCTCAATCAAATTAAAATAAAGAAAAGGAGAAAGGAAACAATAGAAACATAATACCCATGTGAGACTCGAAACATATATGACTGCAGATTTTCTGCACTCTTGCGTGTGAATGAATAGCAAGGCAATGTACACTGCATTCCTATAGCAATATTTAAACATGCAACTTTAAACCTAACCCCAACATCTTTCTAATACAATTGTGTACTTACATATATTGTGCAAGGATCTACACATTAAGTACATTGTAACTATGCATAATAACAAGTGCACATGTATTTACTATGTAACTACTATGTAAATACACAGTAATTAGAGACAAAGTAAAGTGTTATCGGAAAGTGTATCTACAGCATAGTAAACGTACCTGTATCCAACAATGTACATATTGTACTCCAAGTAAAATTGGCATAGTGAAGATGGCACAATCTGCCATGTTCAGGAGATTGGTGCATCATGGGTAGATAGTCCCCTAAAGCTACGACCAGCAAACTCGCATCTGGATTCCTTCATTCACTACAAAATGTATTCAATCATTCGTTAATATGTATTTTTTTCTATTATATTGAAGTACTGTATCTGTTATAATCAGTACCGCACAGTAGTAGAGTTGTAATAGAGCTACTTGTTGGATTTAAAAAAAATGTAAATTAAAAAACAACGTTTGCACTGCCAGTCTCCTGATTAACATGATATGTAACTTCACCCTGTATTTCGTAAAGCTTTTTAGACTGTTTAAGGAAGTTATAGCAGTCTGATGAACAGTAAAAACAGGTATTTCTATATTTGCCCTTGACAAAGATGGCACATCTATTCATGCCATAATACTAAGAGGCTTTAGCATGTACAAGGCATTGAATACCAAGAACACCTTGATGCAGCCTGCCCCGGTAGCAAAGCATTTCTTGTGATAAAAACATATTTCAAATGAACAGGAAATTCAAACAAGGTGAAACAGATTTATAAAGAGTGAACAACTGTGCATATGATGAAATCCAGTAATCTAACCACAGTACACTTATTTTGCATGTTTATTTATGTATTGGCTTGTTTGGGATATGCCCACCTGTGTCAAGCCATGTAGAACAGTGAAATGACATCATCCAGTCCTAGTGGTAATAATGGATTGGTCTTCTAAGGGCCCACAATAAGCACTCCTAACAGACTGCAATTGTACCATTATGCATTTCACTGGTATCCTTTTGGAATGCAGTGTGTAGTGCATTTACTGTACATTAAACTCTTGTTTCACGTTTTACCCTTGACTTGCAAAACTAGTAGTCCTTATAGAATCACTGAAAAAAAGACAGATCCCTCTGTTGAAAACATGATGAAATGCAGGCAGAAAAAAAACAAAAACCTCAGAATACCCAATTTTAATGCTTTGCAATCAGTGGAAAACATCTGGTAGTTATTAAACAGAAATGTTTTTTGAAGCTGGTAGCAACCCTCAGGATCAAACATTGGAATAAATATCTGAGAGCAAATAAATATTAAGTTCAATATATTTATTAACGTACTTTTTATTTTTTTATCATTTGAGTAATACACTTTGTGTTTCCTTGGGCTGGCCATTTATTTTCAGATACATTAGTTGAACTACAGAAGTATTTTTTCAAGAAACCCATGACCTTCAGTTTTTAAAGAACAAATGCTGATATGCAAGTATTCTCTATATTATTTTTTAATTAAAGCAATAGTGCACAACTCCCAGCTTTCATATTTTCATTTTTACCGATGCAGGTTCACTGCCAGTTTTTGGGAAAGCACCTCCTAAGGCTGGTTAAAGAACCAGCCTTATGATCAGGAGGTCCCTGGTTCAAAACCCAGCTCAGCCATTGACTCTTTGTGTGTTCTTGAGTAAGTCACTGAACCTCCATCTGTTCTGTTTTTCTGGTGATAGCTGTAATATTTTGTAAAGTGCTTTGTGATGGTGGTCAACTATAAAAGGTGCTATATGAAGATTATTATTCTGTCTCCAGTGTGCTGAGAGACTGGTTTCACACCAAAACACATTGTATTGTAACTTACATATGGTATAATATTGTTTATATTTTAGTTCTGTAGTGTATGTCTCTGCAATAAGATTTTAGAGCAATGTCATTGTTTGTAGTCAAACTCTTGATTGTTGTAGTGACTTTTTTTGACATACACCTAATTGGTAATTGACAGCCAATTAGGTTTAGGCATAGGTATAACTTCAAGTGACTTAACCAAGTAAGGGGAGTCTAGTGAAGGGTTTCCTGTCAGGCTGGTCAGGTATACTAGAGTATCCTTGAGTATCATTGAGTATCCTGCAATCAACTCAACTCAACTCCACTCAGGAATGTTCTTTTACGTTATAAACCAAACCAAATGTCAAAAACAGTTTAAAAATAAATCTGAAGTGAGAAACTTGGAAAAGGGAGGTGCTTACTAACACATGCTAATTCTGTTCTAATCCGTAAATATTTATCAGTCATCATTTTGTTAGGGGATAATTGTTGCATGACAACACGACACCTGAATGAGACAAGATATGACAATCTAGAATAAAAAATGCAATGCCAATTACTTGGAATAAAAATATAAAACAGCCCAAGGCCAGTTTGCAAAATCCTGGCTAGTATGCAATAAGAATAAATATGGAAAAAAGACTGAAACAAATTAAAAATAAAGGAATCTTGGCATTTAATGTAATATAAAAAACATGTGGTTTTTTTCTTCATATGATAGATTTGCTTGCAACTGTATATCTCCTTCAATATATGTTACAGTCAGAAAAAAGGAAAGCAGGCTGATTATTAAGTGATTTGCAATAAAATTACAAGAACAATTAGGAAAAAGAAACTTGATGTGTAGGATGCTGGATAAGCCTGTTATGGGAATAATAAATAAAAAACAGATAATAATAACCATAATAATTATGATATGTTACAGTGATAACAACGCAAACCTTGCAATGTGGTAGCCGTCTCTTGGTTTGATCAGAGTTGATTTTTAAAAGTGGGCCAAAGTGACAGAACAAAGAGAAATACAGTGGCTCTCAAATGTATTCACCCCCCTTGGACTTTTCCACATTTTATTGTGTTACAACATGGAATCAAAATGTATTTAATTAGGAGTTTTTGCCACTGATCAACACAAAAAAAGTCCATAAAGTCAAAGTGAAAAATAAAATCTAAAAATTGTTCTAAATTAATTACAAATACAAAACAGAAAATAATTGATTGCATAAGTATTCATCCCCTTTGTTATGACACCCTTAAATAAGCGCTGGTGCAACCAGTTGTCTTTAAAAGTCACGTAATTAGTTGAACAGAGTCCATCTGTGTGCAATTAAGGTGTTTCACATAATTTCAATTTAAATACACCTGTCTCTGTGAGGTCCCACAGTTGGTTAGTGAAAAAAAAAAACATTGTGAATGGAAAAAAACATAATGACTGACATTGTATCAAAGCTGCTAAACCACATTCTTGTGCATTACACTCCATGGTTAGTGATCACTTTAGACATTATTTATTTATCAGAAGACATATTGATTAAAAAAACAAACAAACAAACAAACAAACAAAAAAACAACCTATATAAAGATGAACTCAACTTAAAAATTAATAAACTGATTACAGCAATTAAAATTAAGAATACTACTAAAACATTAAAACGTGTGCATGTTAAATTAAGCACATAATTGCCAATTTTTTGGAACACCAGTGCTGCATATAAATGACCTCAGTAATTGCTTCAGATAAATCTACAAGGATTTGTTTTTAAATTGTTGAGGTTAATTATTGTTGAATTTTAACATGCCATTTTAATAGGAGTAAATTAAATATCTCAAACCGCTACGACCCAGACAACAGCTTTAAATTGTGATCTGCAATTATCGCCCAGAGTTCTATACTGTAGAATTGTGCATAACATTAATTTGAATATTTCATCTTAAGCTACCCACTTAAACGGCAACATGGTATGAAATAACATTCTAGTGACTTTTTAAAACCAGAAGTTTAAAGCACTTTTATGACCTCAACAGAGCTCCTAGAATCATGTCTAAAAAAACAGAATGTATCCATTAGCATTTACCTTTCTAGTCTGCCCATAATTACAATGTTATTATGCATAGTTACAATGTACTTAGCGTGTGCACGATATAAGTAAACAATTGTATTCAGTTAGGGTTAGGGTTAGGGATAAGGGCAGGGATAGGGTTAGGATTAGGGTTGTATCAAGCAAATAATCTAACTATGCATAATAACATTGTAATTATGTATAAGTACACATGCATTTATTAAGAACATAAGAAAGGTTACAAACGAGAGGAGGCCATTTGGCCCATCTTGCTCGTTTGGTTGTTAGTAGCTTATTGATCCCAGAATCTCATCAAGCAGCTTCTTGAAGGATCCCAGGGTGTCAGCTTCAACAACATTAAGTAAATACTATGTAAATACACAGCAATTAGACACACTTCATATAAAGTATTACCCTTTTACTTGTGTGGTATTGCAAGACTACTTTTTATTCTGGACTTCAGTGCAGGATTCATTTAGAGCCAATGAAAAATGTATGCTAGCTTCTCATATGGCTAAACAACAGTCTCTAAAACTCCTGTGTTCACATAATTTAAAATGGAAAAGCTTTTTGGCAAAATAATCCATTACCTTTGAATTGCATCCGGTGTAGTAAAAAAACAATAAACAAAGCAATATGAGGGACTCTTCCGAAACACCTTGATAAATGCAGAGTCCCTTCTGCCGAATATACTGTCAGACCCTGGCTGATTCTTAATAGTCTACTTACAGCTTTTTTTATTGCTGCTGGACACAGATCATGTAGGAGATGATCAATAGTTCTGTCTGCATCAGCAATCAATATGGATACATTAACAAACATCTGATCTGGAGCTAAGAAACAGATCCACAGATGTGACCGTATGATGTGATGCACAACAGCTTTCTCAATGCATAGAACTGATTTTCATAGGTCCAGGATTAAGCTGAACCAATGAGCCTCGATGTACAGGATAAATAAAAGAAATACAATATAAAGTCATCTGAATTCTTCTTATCACCTTCTTAAGAACATGATACTTGGTCAGAAAGACAAATGTTTCTCTTTAACTTTAAACACTCAGTCATAAGATATGTAGTTCTGTTTCACAGACCCAGATTATTAGTAATCGTGGGCTGCATAAGGCTATTTTAGCTCAGGTAGTTCATGACTGGTACTAATCAGGTTTGAGAAACCAGCCATTAGTGCTAAAAATGTAGCAAAATCTTAGAGAAGAGTTTTGATAAGGTGTCTTTATCATCTTATAAAAACTTTTCATTGTTTTAGTGCTCCTATATTAGCTAGTTTAAATGTAAGATGTCACACTTGCTTCATGTTTTATTAAGATGACTTGTGAGATGCAGCTAAATGGAATCCCGGTAGAGTTCGCTTTGTTAGCTGAAAGCTGTTGTGTAGTAATTTATATTATTTATGGAATATCTATTTATTTTCTGCTTGAGCCAAACTGAAGGGATATCAAACAGGCCAGCATCATGTAGTAAATATAGTCACACCGTTTTGTCTTGTGTTTTGGTTTGTGTGTGTGAGTGTGTGTAAGACACAAACAAGCACCGATACATATCAATTCCAAATTCCAGTTCCAGAAGAGGAGAAATGAAGGAAGTCACGTCTGGAGGAGCAGAGGCCGATGGGAAGCAGACAACCTTAACACTTTCTGGACTGCTGAGCGGTGGATCAACTTCTGTTCTAGAAATGTTTTACTATTATTACTGGAATCCTTGCAAAGGGTGCAACAAGGCAATCTTTTTGCAGACATTCAATAGACTATTTATTTTGAAGGATTATTATTTGCTTGAAAACACAAAAAAACTTTTTTTTTTTTTTTTCATTGCTGGAACAGTAACTTTGTGCAAAGCTAGAAGCATGATGGTGCTGCCTGTCACATCAATTAATTAACATGAAAAAAAAAAAGTAGTTGTTCACTTTGTTAATTTAAGTTCCTTTACTATTGGAAATTGGCAATGTGACAGTTATATTGTGGGTGCATTATTGTGATACACTACAACTGACTAATTTTTTAAAAGCCAGCACTATTCTGGGTTGCAGCTTGTTATTTAGGTCTTTGTACAGTTTAATGAATTGGAAATTGGAGAGCATTACAAGTGGTGTCTTGAAATGCTTTGCGCTTCACTGAAGTAATTAAAAAGGCTTGCACAATACAATTGGGAACCTGACCTATTGTATTGTTATCCACATTCTGCTACCACATGCCACAGGTTCAACACTGGCAGTGCAGTGAGCAGTGACATCATTAGCTTCTAAAAGCTCTGTGACCTGACAGAACCAAAGTCTCTATAAAACCACACAACCATTTCAGACTATAAATGTAAAAGCTTCTGGAAACCTACCACTCATTAAAGTGCTCCTGCAGTTTGATACTATCAAGCAGAAGCGATTAGTACACAAATCAGATCTACAAATGACTCAGCCTGCACCATTATCCTTCTCATTGATTAAGCTTCTGAACTCCCCGTTTTACTGCTCTGCTGTCAACATGTACAATTCTTCTGTCATTGATGTCGTGTCATTTACAACATTGAAGCAGTTTAAATCTCTCTTGAAGATGTAGCTGGAGATGTCTCCTTTTAATCATGCACAAGGCCAATAGGCTCTCTGCTTCAGCCATGCCTTTTCAACAGTTGAAACTAGATAAGACAGTTTAACCATATCGACAGTCTCTAAAGCGTCAATCCCTCCAAGGTGAAAATCCTGTAAGATTAGTATAGAGCTCAGGTGGCAGTGTGTTCATGAACGTCTGCTGGTCATGTGATGTTATATGCAGTTCATTACATGGCTTGTATCGGATAGTTGCTAAATGGTAGTTAATGACAAAAACAAACATGAAAACATGGGGGGAAAAGGCTCATGTGGAAAATTGTTAGAATGGTCTGTTTGACCATGACTCATTGATAAGACTCGAAGGTAAAGGCATTGATTTTTTTTTTTTTTATGTGATTAATGTAGGCTAATATAAACTTCATATAACCCTGGTGTTATCAGCGCTCTCATTATTTCAAAAACCATGAAGTATTGAACACAGTGCACTGTTGACCTAATTGCATTTGTGAATGATCATGCTTGACGAGGACATACAGTATGTAGTAACTGTGAAGCTGAGTTTCATTGACTAAAAAAAAAGGAAAAGTATTGGCCTTATTAATCTGACAAGAGTCACATTATTGTACAGGGTGGTGGAACACAAATCCCAGGTTTAAAATCAATAAAGTAGCAATGCATTCCAAACCGAAAGGACCTTGACAAGAGGTGTATATGTAAAATCAGTCACTTTACATTCCGAGTTCATGTATAAAGCTTGTATTATGAACACAATTACTCAACACCTGAAATGTCAAATCTGCACCAGCTTTAAGGTCAATATAAACAGATCCTGCTTTTTGCTGTTCATTTTATGTAGACATACGTTATCTCAGTGTGTAACATCTCTGACACAGAAACAAAGAAAGTGGATGCTATATAAATGTTGGCTGAGACCAATGCAATCATGTTCACTGTTTTATCATTCTGTGGATTTCCTGCAAGTTCTGAATAAATAGCTCTTTTTGTTTTTGTTTTAATTCCAGATTGCTTTTGGCATTGCAACATTAAAGCAACAAACAGGCCATTCAAATGAACTAAAGCACTGTTTCTGCAACTGCATGCTTTTAAGGGATGCAGGCAAGCGAGTGATCTATTACCACTGGGGCTCAGCTGAAACTGATCTGAGACAGTCACGTATGTTTACATCAGCAGCCAACCTAGATCAAACCAGTCAGTGGATTTCAGGAGCCAGGTGACTGTATTTATAAAGGACAAACACAGATGCATGTTACACTTATAGACGATCTTTGATCTTTGTACAATTTCTCGGTTGCAGATTGGATTGCACAGTGCATACAGAATAGGCAACTGCAACAGCTTGATTTAGATCAAGATGAGATTACGTTTTACAAGCTGGTTTTTCATATGAAAAAATGTGGCTATTTATCCTGTTCTTTGCCTATTCAAACCTTTTAGAAATCGTACCTCATTCAGGCACATTCCTTGTCAGGAATGTTACCTGTCTACACACACTGTATATGTTGTACAGTTCTGTTTAAAGCACCCTTGTACAATCCAGTGCAAATAACAAACAAAATATAGTACAAATGCGTGCTAGCAATAATACTTTTTACAGTGGTTTCTCAATATATATATTGGGCAATCAGTTGTAGTGCATCAGCCATGGTATGCTATTCATCCACTATATTCTATAAGCACTTGTCATCTCTTGGTTAACACAGATGATCCACCCTGCTCTTTCCCCTGCCACACTTCCCTTTTGGGGTGCCCTCTTTGTAGGGTGCATACTTAGAATCTTGTAATCCACGTTCATATAGGTGCTTGTGTTGTTTTTTGGGGAAATAGTTGATGTGATTTAGTGCTCTTAATTAGGAAAGCAGAATGTGTTTTTTTTTTTTTTTTTTTTTTTTTTTTTTTTAATGCCCCCACCCTGGGATTTTTGCCTTTCTGATACACAATAGTACCCTGCCTCCAGAACCTTCCCCTGCACTTCTTCAATCCTAGAGAGAACAGCAGCTGTTTGGCAGGAGACAATTATTGATCAATTAATGATCAACTCTATATATCTCTGAGATTACTGATTGTAAACAGTCGTTCATTATTGTGAGGGAGTATTTTGGAGTCACTAATTTGACTCCCAATAGCTCAAACAAGCCAGATTGCAAAAGACATACATCATACATCAAGAGTTTTTACACACATCACATTTTATTATGTCAGAGAATGACCTTTGTCACAGGAAAGCTCAGCCTTATATTTGACCTTTCACAAAGACCTCCTAGCAGTTACTGCAGTCTAGTACTACATGCTTAACAGTCTGAGGAAAAAACAATGAGTACATCCAGACATTGCTTGATGTCTAGAACTAGTGAGTATATTGTCTGCATGTAGTTACCCTAACAAGTATTACATTCAATACAAGGTGCATAGAGAGGCCTGCAAACTAAGATGGCATTGTCTGTGACATCTAAAATAGGAATGCAAGGAACAGGATATCAGTCAAATGGGTAACAGTTATAAAGACAGGGAACATCAGGCAGTACATTACTGAAAATGAAGATGGTTACGATTCAGACCTAACAAAGGTTTGGAGACACTTTACAGTAAACATCACATCATATAAAGTGTATCAGCAATAAGGCTGTTCATATTATTTAGTGTAAAATAATGATAGAATTTAACAGCTAACTGTACAAGGAGCTGCATTTAAAGTGTTGCCAGAGCTTTTATAAATAGTGTTGGAGGAGATAATGTAAAAGCTTTGACTAACAGGCAATCTGTTATTTAGTAATAAAACAAATATTGACAAAACAGAGGGCTCAAGGCAGTGATGATATAGCTCCCTGTGGACTTTCTTCAACAGAATCTTTAGAGTGCAGAAAACATTATAAAAGCCAAATAAAGGGGGGCTCCCGAGTGGCACATCCAGTAAAAGCACTTCACGTGGAGTGCAAGATGTGCCCTATAGCCTGGGGATCGCAGGTTTGAGTCTAGGCTATGTCACAGCTGACTGTGACCAGGAGTTCCTAGGGGGTGGTGCACAATAGGCCAAGCACTGCCTGGGTAGGGAGGGCTTAGGTCAACAGGGGAATCCACGGCTCACCGCGCCTCAGCAATCTGTGTTGTCCTCCAGCACTATGGGGTGGCCTCACTGTGGATCCACTGTGTGAAAAATGATAGATTGGCAGGAGCACGTTTTGGAGGACACGTGTTCTAGCCTCCATTCCCCAAGTCCATGGGGGGGTTGCAGGCAGCAAGCCGTGGACACAGATAATAATTGGGCACACTAAATTGGGAAGAAAACTGGGGTAAAAATTGGAGACAGCTACATTTATTTAAAAAAAAAAAAAAAAAAAAGCCAAATAAAGGTAGTCTACATTCAAAGGTAGTCAGTACATCATTAACACTAGAACTACCGAGCATACATATATACCTGGAACTATCGCAGCGGCCTTTCTTACGTTCTATTAAAATGCATATAAAACTACAGCAGCATTGCACACTACGAAACTGTTCTGTGTTAAATGTAGTCAAAATAGCGTGTTTATTTTAAGATACCAAACATAGCGCTTACCTTTAATTCCAATTTCCTTACTTGTATTTTCCCATAATTTCTTTATAAATCAGACGTTCCCCCATCCTGCCTGTGATATCTGGAGCTTAAAAACGTTGGTTTGCGAAAATGTTTGCGTTTTGATGTTATTGTCCATTTTAACTGGAAAATAAGTATTTTTCCACCTGTTGATAGATAAATCACGTCTGAAAATGTCTCATGAAGCTATTCAAAACATGTTCTAGGTATATCTCCATAAGTTTCTGCAGACCTGGTTTAGGTATATCTCATATTTCTGCATATATATTAATATATATATATATATATATATATATAGATATATATATCTATATATATAACTATATATATATATATATATATATATATAAGTCAAGAGTCAAAAAAGCACAGGTGCCTAGCTGCCAAATCAGTGGAGAAAAATGCATTTTAAAACCGTGATGTGCCAAAAAGACTGCTCCGGTAGTTCTAGCATTAATAAGAAAATAAGACATTCTACAAAAGAGAGGAGGTAATTCGGCCCAGTAGCTGCTTGTTCTCATAACTTTGTTTCTTAAAGGTTCCAAGTGATTCTGCCTCAACAACATGACTAGGTAATCCATCCCATACCTTCCCACTGTGTGCAAAGAAGTGTCTCCATCCCTCTGTCCTAAGTCTGTGTCCACTTTATTTCCAACTGTGTGCTCTGGTCTTGGTTTCTTGTCTGCGCTTAAAGAAATGGTTTGGGTTAATCTGCCCCCCTCTGAAAAATAATCCACCACTTGGATTCTTTAAGACGGAACTTGACAAAATATTGAGATGAATCAGCTACCAGGAACCAGACAAGTATAGTTGTGCCAAATGGCCTGCTCTTGTTCTTAAATGTTTTTATGTGTTTAACGTTATCATGTAAGCAAGAAATATAGGGTGTACTAATGAGAAGCAACACTTCTTATTTATAATTGATTACACCGGTGGAGATTTAAATACAGCAAAGCTATATTACCCCCAAAGTAAGTAGGTGTAAAACAAAGCTGTCCTCTCAGTTAAACAGTGTAACAGTTTACAGCAGCATTAATGTACCTGTATTTTGCAATGAAAGTAATTTGATTTGTTAGCAGTGCACAGTATCTTCCATGCAATGCTAGTCAGCAGGCTGATTACCACTGGCGGTTTTAACGTGTGTTAAACAATAAATTAAATTGTAGACTTCAGGGTTTCAAATAGTGTACGACCCATTATTGTTGTCAGCATGTCAGTGAAACTGGGGTTAGCTTTGTACACCCCTGCAAAATCAAGAGAGCCCTGGCAACCACCAGAACATTGTACCAACATGACAGGACAGTATCAAGACAAACAGGAATGGATGGCAAATACTAATGTGACTCCAGCGGCAGCAACAGCATTGACTGGGTACTGTGAGGGGCTTCCTCTTCCATGTTCAGGGGCTTCACAACATTCTGCAATGGGGTGGAAGGGAGTGGGGTGGGAAAGGAGGAGAAATGCAATGAGGAATCAGACAAGAGGCGAGAAGGAGCAGCACAGCAAGCACATAGAAAATGGGAAGTAGTAGAACACACAGAGCATTCAAAAAAGCATGTTGGAATGGGCAGCAGATATGGGTTGGGGAAAGAATGTAGGGTCAGTAGCAAGAGCAAACATTTGTGTGCATAGAGCGAGTAATGTCACCACCATTATAATGATTCGGAATTACAGGTGTATTTGAAGAATGGAGGAACGCAATGGAACAGTGGTGAAATTAGGTAGCATTTCAATATGTAAGAGCAGACAGTTACCATAAGAGTGTGAAGAGAATGTGGTGATTATACAGAAGTTACAGATGAAGAAATACAAAGATAATTAGTTTTGAAGCAATAAAGAAACAATTGGGTATAGTTAGACCAATGCAGCATGGAGCAGATTCAGCAAGAAGTTGACAGAAGAAGCATTTGAGAAATGATGACATGTTAGAGGAGATGCAACAGAGCGGTATGGGTTTATAAGCAATTGAGTACATAACAGAACCAGAAAGCAATCCAGTGTAGTGAATGTATAAAGGAAAGGTTTGGAATGTGGAATAAGTACATTAGTTTTCAAAGCGATCAGAAGGAAGATAAAAGAAACCAAGACCACAGTACAATCATTCAAATAGCGAGGCCAAGTTTAAGAGGAGAGAAGGGTTTAGCAGCAGCACATTGCAGAAGTAAAAGCCAGCAGATTGGTGTTGAGTGAAAATGCAATGCATTATGCATTAGGAAAGTATTGAAATGGGAAATTGCAGTGACAGAGTACATAGGAATTTGAAAAGAAAGAGAAAGGGAGAACAATGGGAGAAGAGGGATGGAAAAAATACATAAATTGACAGTTTATTAACATGGCAATGTGACATTTACTATACTAACAAACAATCAACAAAACAACTACAGTAGCTGCCTATATTGTGTATACTGCATACACAGTCTCATCCTGCTCTCGTGTCTGGGGAAGCTTCATGCAGAAGACACAGGGGCTTCGGCATGATTCTGGATTTATTTAAAGAATAAGAAGACATGACACCACAGGCAGAGCACAATGGGTTACAGAGGTAGACCTCATGAATGTTTCATTACACCGAAGGATATTGGGGGTGATGTGGACCTGACAGCGCTTATGCACTTTTATGGGATATGTTTGTGGATGGATCACTTTGTCACAACCTTTGACCTTCTAAATATGACAGTGGGAAGAAGTTGAGTGCTGGTCACATTGTACTGTACATAGAAATGACACACTGAATGCATTATATTCCACAGACAGACTGTTGTTTTATTTATTTATTTTATTGTTATTTTATTGGAGAGTTGTCCAATAAGGTGTTACATTATTTGACCAAACTCTGATCCTATTTTACACCAAAAAAAGAAGCATTGTACTAAACCAATATATATTTGATAACACCGAAGGTGTTAAATACTGTTGAAGCAATATGAGCATCAATACTGATGAAATTATTATTCATTATTAAGTAAGAGTTTAATTAAAATGGAAATAGCAACACTGGGGACGGCATTTGCATAAATACATTGTATACACTCCCCTATACTCCCTATTATAAAGTTTCAGCAAAGACTTTAATAGAAACAAAATGTGAGCATCTGTTTTTAATGATTTGTGTTAAAATATTAGCTGAGATTGTGGTAAATTATTACATTCACAAAATATCAGTCTTGCATTTAGAATGTGCCTTTAACACTAGGTTCTTCTTCTTTTATTTAACTGATTTACTGAATCAAATCAATGAATCCCTGCAATATGCAGCCTGAGGTTTGCAATGTAAAAACACTGAACAGGTGCCACTTTCCAGATACACTGCAACAATAAACTTTGCTGCAGGGAAGTTGAATTGCTACCCCTGTTACTCTAGTTAACTCAAGATGGATATTGATGAAAAGCTGTGGTTCCATTATGTTGTTTAGCAGAAAGATAATATACCTTAATTAAACTGACGCCTGAAAGATGGAGGCTCAATTGTTCACCAAGACAGCCATTTGTTAAATTGTATTTACGGATCACAGGAACATTTTGGTGAAGAAAATGATATTTGCTTCTTATAGAAAGCAGGTTTGGTCACCTTAACTAATTTGTACATACTGGTACAACTGTTTTACTAGCCCTGTTAAATATGTACAATCATTGCCCTTGGGATTTGCAAAACGTGTCCCTGCTTTTCCAGTCTCTCTAGTATTAGCCACTATGAGAAAAGTTTATTTTAATGTGAACTGCAGCACACATTTTAAAGAACCGAAGACGACAATTCCAGCACAGTTGGTTCACAGTACTTTTAAAACTGGAGTTTCTCCAGGTGACCCACTTTGACAGCAGTGGTTTATTAGTATTTTGCACACTGGGTTTCTATGAGCTTATTATCTTGATGAAATTCCCTTTCTACAGTATATCTCAATATTGTTTTATAAGATACAATCATTCATTTATTTTTTCTTTTATTCTTAACCTCAAATGTTTGTTTTATATAATTTACAAAACCAGCACCACCACTTCAGTATCCACAAAACTCATTCTGTACAAGTTGCCCCTGTCTGCATGACAAACGCCCAAGGAGCTGCACAGTACTATTTCATATAAACGATGTCCCTTACCTGTAATATCTGACTTCTGTGGCATGGTGAACTGGTAGACTGCTGGCTCTGAGGGACCCAACTTGTTTAGTGCAGTAATCTCAACTTCATATTCAGTGTTCCACTGTAACTGCTGCAGGATGATTTGGTCTTTGGCACCAGTGACTGTCTTCTTTATCCACTGGTCATCTTTATCTTTCTGTAATCAATAAAGAAGACATTCTGTATGCATGTAGAGTTCAATTCTCTGAATGAGTTGTTATTCTGGAACTTAGGAGGGTACGAGGGTAAACAGATTAATTAACTTTTCAGATAACAAGTCTTTTAAAGGTCAGAAGCATTGACATCATCCTTATATCCTCCATGCTCTCTAATACCAGGCTTCTCAAAGACAGAAATGCTCTTATTCTTCATCTTCTCAACCATGGTTACCACAGAGCTGACAGGAATATTCTTTGTATTCCTTAACACTCCCATGCACAACCATGTGACCTTAGTGCTGAGGATGAAATACTCCCACTCTCCACCACAGAACACTTTAGTGCTGGGACTGAAATGTTCCTGTTTTTCGTTATTTTAACCATCTATTTGAGTTGAAACTAACATTTCATTTTTTTTTTTGTTTTTTGTTTTTGTATTGAATATATATATAAATCATAATTCTCAATCCCTGTATATTTCATAGTCGGAATATCCTTTGTTCATACAATGAAAAGCTGTGGCCTTTTTTTTTTAAATCACCACAGATACATTATCTTCTCCCTGCATTTGCTGGACCTTTCAGGCTCAAACTTACATTTTCTATAAAACCAGATATCGATCGATCCTGCAGCTTCTTAGAATAACAGGAAGGAGATTTTCCAGTAGCACCAGTAATCTACCCATTCAAACTTGACCCAGAGACATTCCCGTTCTTCTCAAAATCACTTAAGAAAACTTAATCTGCACACAGTGCATGGATGGCATGATTTAGTATAGAACATTTCAAGACTTACAAGTTGAAACCGTTCCTCAGAGGAACCATTTCCTCAGAGAGACTGTCTGTGGAGCTGCAGATAAGATTATTATTTTATTTTATTTTATTTTATTTTATTAAGGCCAGTAAAATGTCAATGAATGGCACTGAAGCAAAGAACGAGGCACCAGTGGATGAGATGGTCCTCTGTCATATCCAATAGCATGTCATGTTTGAGAAGCTCAGACTTCATGAAACAGGGAAAAAAAGTTATTAACTAAAAGGTCACAGCATGGTTCCCAGAAAGATGGAATTTCTGTCCCTCTGATTACTCTATTTTGAGTATTTATAGCACTAATCTGCTTGGGCCTGGAAGTGAAAACAGTTAAACGACAAGGTGGGAGCTGGGAGTATTTCATCCTCAGCATATACAACTCTCAAGGGACAGGCCCAGAGCTGGGAAACAGACTAGGTTAGAATTCCAGCCTAGGAAGGCATTCTAGCCCAGAAGGTGCATTTGTTAGAACTGTTGGAGCTAAGATATTGAGTGTAAAAGGTTTGTAAGACAGCTTCAAGGTGCAGTGCGTTATTCAGGACAGGTATCAAAGGGGAGGGGTCTAGTTTAGACCTGTCAACAAGGCACTTCCCCCTCCCCCACCCCCCATATCAGTGTGAGATATTTCCACTGTGCATTTTAGATCCAGGTTAGTGTATTCTATATGGTGCCTGTGTGTGGTGATGCTGAGAAGCCCTGGTCACTTACACTCCTGTACTTGACGATGTACTCCAGGATTGGTGCTCCACCATCGTCCTGCTTGGTGATGCTGAGCTGGAAGGCTTTCCCTCTTCCACTCTGGCCGTGCACTTTCGGGGGACTGGGCTCCCCTACAGACAACATAAACAAACACAAATTAGCCTCCAATTAATCCACTAACCCTACCTGTTCTGTTTTTCTTTTGTATGCTAATATGCTTTTCTCACTTGCTCTCAACTGATCCCTGCCTGATTTTGCTTCAGAGCACACAATCTGCTCTTCATTTATTCCCTCATATAGAAACATTCTCCTAGCTCTGCGAAACAGGAGCAAACAGCAATATTAATGAAAATAGGTTGAAAAACTAATTAAACAGGAAGGAAAAACACTTGAAGGAATTCATTTTTATTTGAAATATACCTCTCTAATTATATGTGTAAACCCCAGTTTGCAGTTTAACAGTTATTTTTAACAACTAATACTGTATGTTAAGGTTAAACATAATGAAACATGCACAGGGTTTAAAGTCAATCTTTTTTAAGTTTAATTCATGTAGTTCTTAACACCAGCAAAATGTATGTATTTATAACCCACTGACCCTATGCTGACAATCCATTTAATTCCTGACACAAGCAGTACAATTATGGTTTGTATTTTATTTTTTTATGTAGTATTTTTACTCCTTATGAGTGGATCTTTCAATGTTGGGTGTAATTTCTTTAACTGCAAAAGCAGTCAGGCTATAGAGCAAGTGATTGCTCTCAAATGCTTTTGAATATAATCTTCTGGAGAAAAGCTCTGGAAAGTGGGGCAGTGCAAAATTAGCTCATGACTAAAAGCACTGAAAATCAGCCAGTACATGTAATTGTTTTTTTTTAGTTAATTAACTGTTTATAAGCTTAGCTTACACAGTAAGTTGTGGCTCGTTTATAATCCACTGGCCCCCAGGCCCTCAGTCCCTATGATTCTTGTATCAGTGAAATGAGTTTCCATTGTTTTCAAAACATTTTAAAGAGAACAGTACTTTTTGAGTTGTGTATTCAAATTTTATAAACATATGAGAACATACCATTAATAAACAATGTGAAAAAGCTAGTTATTCACAGTCACCAATGAAATATAATAAATTGTCACATTACCCTGGTGTGATTAAGTATAGGTGGCGGTGTTAATATCATTCATTGAAATATGAGCCCTATAACAATAATAATGCGTGTCCCAGTGGTGCACCTTACTTACGGACTGGTAGCGTCTGGAAACTCTCTATTCTGCTGTACTCCCCCCGGCCTTTGCCATTCACAGCTGCCACTCTGACATCATAGGTTGTGTTGGGCTCCAGGTTAGCCAGCAGAACCATAGCTGAAACAAACACAAGCCATCACAATGCATGTGAGCCCTCAGAGACGAAGCAGAACCATTGCTGAAACAAACACAAGCCATCAGAGACCAAGCAGAACCATTGCTGAAACAAACACAAGCCATCACAGTGCATGTGAGCCCTCAGAGACGAAGCAGAACCATTGCTGAAACAAACACAAGCCATCAGAGACCAAGCAGAACCACTGCTGAAACAAACACAAGCCATCACAGTGCATGTGAGCCCTCAGAGACCAAGCAGAACCATTGCTGAAACAAACACAAGCCACCACAGTGCATGTTAGCCCTCAGAGACCAAGCAGAACAATTGCTAAAACAAACACAAGCCATCACAGTGCATGTGAGCCCTCAGAGACCAAGCAGAACCATTGCTGAAACAAACACAAGCCCTCAGTCCAAGCAGAATCATTGCTGAAACAAACACAAGCCATCACAGTGCATGTGAGCCCTCAGAGACCAAGCAGAACCATTGCTGAAACAAACACAAGCCATCACAGTGCATGGTAGCCCTCAGAGACCAAGCAGAATCATTGCTATAACAAACACAAGCCACCACAGTGCATGGTAGCCCTCAGAGACCAAGCAGAACCATTGCTGAAACAAACACAAGCCACCACAGTACATGTGAGCCCTCAGAGACCAAGCAGAACCATTGCTGAAACAAACACAAGCCCTCAGAGACCAAGCAGAACCATTGCTGAAACAAACACAAGCCATCACAGTGCATGTGAGCCCTCAGAGACCAAGATGACCTTATTCACAATGCACCACAACATATTGATAACAAAATGTCAAACATTGTACAGTAGACTGTAATTTGCTTTAGGCTTTTTATTACATCCTTCAAATGCATTTTTTAAACATCTGAGTTCAGCATGATTCATAGCAATAATTAAAAGATGCTTCTAGTAAGTTCCCCTCAGGGTCTTTTAAGTCATCAATGTAAGTATAAAGGTAAAAGAGTGAGTCAAATTTTATTATTAAAGTCAAACACAATGCATCTTATCAGCAGCAGCAATTAACTCACATTGCAATTGGCACAAGTGTTGAAGGTAAGACTAATAATCAAGTTTAACACAAAAAGTCCTTGTCGTCAACTACCTAGAAGTATCTTCTAATGGTCTAGAATGTATTAATATGAATCTTGCTAAGCTCAACTTTTTTAAAAGTATCAAGGATATAACTAATATGATATTGATATGATGACTACAAAACAAGAATTGGAAACCAAATACCTTGAATGATACAGATTTGATAAAATTATTTAATTGTGTGCATCCAAGTTTATCAGAATATTACATCACACCCAGTCTTTGTCTTATCAACTGTATTTAAACAAATCAAGAGAAACACTCTAGACAGAATGTTGCAACTATGAGCTCTAACAAGAAAACTGGTGCAAGGTTTATGAGGATAGGAAGAGAAGATTAGATGGTCTGGGATGAAGGAGAAAGGATTACAGGGTTTGTGATGAACAAAGTAAAGAGGATTACATGGTTCTACCAAGATTACATTTCCACTGGATGCTAATTTGTGAAATGCAATCTGTTTGCTCAGTACTAGAACAGGCACAGTTAATGTCCTTACAGGCTTGCAGAAGTACTGTCGAGTACACCCTGGGTGAATGAATATTTCTGATTTGGATTTGGCATTCCTTCCAAAAATGAAAAAACCCTGATGGTTAGATAATCACACTGTACACTGTATCAATGGGGACATTACCAGTGATTAAAACACATCTGTTCTGTTTCGACAAGATATTTAAACACATTGACCTTTAAAAAAGGTTTGCCATGCTTGCAGATGTTACTTATTTGTTTTGTTTTATGCAAAGAGAAGGGGGGGGGGGTACCTGGACCCAGAAGCAGGGTACAGAGAGGAGGGTGTCTAGTAACTGTAACTTTTAAGAGCAAACAGATGATGAAATGTCATTTCTTTACTGACTCTCCAGAAATCTCTTGTACATTTCGAGATTTTTAGTAAGAGACCGGGTCCAAAGCCTATTTATGGATTTTATATGAAATAGTTAGGGACATGTAAGCCTCTCTTTAAATATCCAATTGCAATGTGAATGAAGCATTTGTGAAAATACAAAGCACAGTCATATACTGTCTGCAGACAGCCTCACTTAAAGTGCTATTCATAGCATTTACATTGTCTTAGTATTTAATTAATTATCTCTTTAATATCATAGCATTCCTATTCAATATTACTGGGTATTGCAGTCTCTTAGACCATTATTTATCATGCAAATAATCTCTCTTTTTAACAACTTTGAATAAATGATCACTATCTTTGTGCAACTGGAATTTCTGGTCCTTTTAAAATTTGAGTTTGTACAGAGTTCTTTCTTTTACTAACTCACTGTTGGTACAGTTTTAGAGAGAAAGCAACACTGCACACCACCTGGCCCGTTGATGGTGCTCCAGTAGCAGGATTATAAAACTGTATTCATAGGAGATGAATGATAGCATCTTTGTTGTTGTTTTTATCATAACACAAGTAAAAATCATCCACCATCTTTCTGAGAGGCCAGTAGCCTCTTCTTACAGAACAGACACAAGTAATGAATGATTGCTTTCACATGTCATTTATATTTACACTGAAGCTGAGATATTACCTGACTATTATTGCTTACTGAGATTAATATACTGATTTATGGTGTTTTGATATTAACCTTCTTTTTCACTTTTGCACTGTTTACACATTTTTCATAACATTCATAAAAGATATAACAGTGCTGCATGTTTTATTGTGCAATTGTTACCTTTGCGATCTTGACCTAGTTTGGGAGAAGTTTGTAATTAAGAGTGTTAACTGAGTTAAACCATTACACGTGATAATGAATTAATCAGCTTTAATTGGGTATCTAAACACTATTTCTCCCTACAAAGTCTTTTTTTTAAATTTTTTTATTCTGTTGTACAATTCTGATGAGTTGCCTCAATAAGAATAGCAAAACATACAGACATCTGGTGTTAGATAAAACAGATCCAGCCACAAACAGACAAGAAGAACACAGGGGAATTTACAAAATGTCTGCACCCAATAATCATTTTTAATGTTTAGTATAAACTCTGGTGAAATTGCTTCCATGCTTGTGTTCAGTGTAGTGGTTTTGATAGAGCTACACAAGCCTATCATTTATCTAACAGATATACAATGCATGATGCTCCAGTCTTATTATTATTATCATTATTGATACACTGATTCTTGTACTTCCTGAAAAAAGCAATTTAGCTCTGACATTATACATTGAAGGTTTGTTCTTGTATTGATGAGTATTTTTACCCTTGAAAGTTAGAGCTCTGTTTTCATGCTCCTTGGGGAGAAATGTATGACGGTAAGGGGTGGTGGTGTTTCACAAACAGGTGTAGCACAGTGGGCTACCAAGGCAATCAAACTCTTACTGACAGTGTTATTCTGGTTAATGCCGAAAGCACTGTTTCTAAGAAACTCTTTACCATTGCACATGCAAAGGAAACAGACATGTATTATCTAGAGTAAAAGTGGCTATCAAACCGGGGTCAACACTGTTGTTTTAAACTGGTCTGCAGGCTCCTCATTCACCTTGCTCCGAATCGGGTAATGAAACACTTTCTATGTGAACTTATAATGAGCTAAGATGCCCTGTCAGACATGGCAAGCCACATTATCATTTAGAGATATCTCAAGTTGCATTTTAAGATATCCTGAATTGTGCATTTTAAGATATCTGAAATTCATTTTAAAATATCTTTAAATCAATTAGAGATATCTAAAAATGAAATAAATATATCTCAAATTGATTTATAGATATCTTTAAATAATATATAAAACAAACTGTCATTTAGAGTTATCTTAAAATGAGTGTTTTAAAGATATCTCTAAATCATGTGAAGATACCTCTTAATGACTTCCTGTGAAAATGCTTTGAATTGACTTCCTGTCCATATCCAAATGAACAGGAAGTTATTTTGAGATATCTCTAAATGATTTAGATATCTCTAATGAAAAGGAAGCCATTTCAAGATTCAGTAGTGAGTCAATTATCCAAACTAATTGGGACCGATACTTGCTTTCATAATCGTATGGATAATCGAATGGGTATTAATAACAATCACTGGAGCTTAATAATGTATAGAATAAAGTTAACATACACAAGTGCAGATGAACTCGTTTTATATCACCTCGTTTAATATCATACAGTGATTATTATCACGATTTTTCAAAAACCACTCGCGATGCATCGTTGCTTCATTGAGAAATTATCTCTCTTCATATTATCTAACAAACTCAATTATTGTCACGTTTTGTGCAGCCTGTCAAACGCTGTGTGGCCGGGCTTTACTAAGTAACCAAAGGTTAGAATACATTTTCAATGCAACTAACAACCAATAATCATCTCCACTGATAAACTGACATTTTGTGCAACCTGATAAATAGTCTGTTAAAGCACACAGTGCTCCAGCTAAGGTTTTGGTGGTCTGAATAATTCTGTAACCTTCACTTGCCTCAGTCTGCTGGTCCCTTTTTTTTGGCAGCTAAACCTCGTAGCCGTTTTAGCAGCAGAAGCTGTGTGTGTACTCTTAAATTTAATTTCAGATATCTTTAAATTAAAATGCATTTTAGATATCTCATTTAAAGATCAATTTACAGATATCTGTAAATCAATTTAAGATATCTTTAAAAGATAATTTGGCTTGCCATAGAAAGCACTCCAGGAAACTCTGTCAAGCAATGTACAAGCTTTATTTCATTGCTTTCAGCTACAGTTCCTCCCCACGGGTTTTTTAATCTAGTGTCTTTCAGGTTCAGTGGTCTTCCTAGTGGATAGTCTAGTTACAGCAGAGGACTCAAACTGAGCACTGTATCAACCGCATGAATTAGCACTTACATTCCTTTATTAACTTCCCATCACTTTTGACAGCTGTTACCACTTCGCACTCAGCACTCAGCACTTGTGGTGCTCTGCTTAATATAGCTGCATCATGTTGTTGATATAGTTAGAAAAAACAAAACACTAAAAGCTACCTCATTAACACAATGTTTGTCTAAATACGTTCATTGTTATGAATGTAAGGACACCCTGTTCCGTGAAGTTTACTCAAACACATTCACTAGCCCTTGGACAGGAGGATCTCAGCCAAACTTAAAACAAAGTTTTTTTTACACATTTCAAATTCTTGTTTGAATATGATGTTGATACTTTACATCTTTACCCAGTTCCTCTGATCACAAGATGCTGATGTGTTACTATTACTAAGCATCTGGATGTATTCAGTAGGTGCAAAGGCTTTAAGCCACTACGCACTATACTGGATCTGTGGCGTGGCCTAGATAATGTGAATGTTGAATGACAGGGTACTTTAGACTTAAACTGTACACGAATGAATATTTAAATCAACCAAATTCTTGTCCACAACATTACATTCTTTTTTGTGCAATTATTTGGACATATGGCTTTTCCTATTATTGTTATAGTTGGCACTGATTGGTTTGTTTAATTGATTGGTTCTTTTCTCAGTGAGGCCCTTAAATTTCTGCTACGCTGTGAAATAGGCAGATGAGTACTTTGCACTTAAATAATGCATATTAAAGTAAAGAGGTTTGCTAAAGGCTAATTACTAGCAATTATGCAGCCCATATGTTCAAAAAGATTGTAACAGAACAATTAAGTATTTATACATAAAAACAGCATTTTCAAAGAAGCAAACTGTGAAAGTTACATGAGATGCAAATCTCTCTCCAAACATTCTTTTGAATTTAAAGATGATACATGCAAAATCACATCAAAGACTAGTAAAGTATAGAGAAGAGCACAGTAAAGTCCTGTAAACCATCAGAACCTCACGTAAAAAGCATATTGAAATGTCTTCAAACATAACTAGGCTTGCTACTGTTCCATTTTCTTTTCCAAATCGACGATTCATTTCGATGTTAATTTTAGAAAGAATTTACCTTTTTTCAATCTTTATTTTTTAATTCAAGTAGAGAATGAGTGAAATCGACCTTTATGTCATTGAGAAACATCTCATTTAGCAAAACCCCTTTATCATATTCAACATGCAACAAAACCATGGCTACCATCATTCTAATTGAAATAATGTTTTGTCACCTTGTAAAGAAAAAGATCCTACACTAATTTAAGAATGGACTGAAATAAACCGTAGAAAATGCAACATATAAAAGTGTATTACACAGACTTTGATAGCATAATAATAATAATAATAATAATAATAATAATAATAATAATAATAATAATAATAATAATAATCTTTATTTTTATATATAGCATCTTTCATAGTGGATCACCATCACAAAGCGCTTTACAAGATACGAGACTAGGGTGTGTGAACTATGCATCAGCTGCAGGTTCACTTATACAACATCTCAGAGGAGGTGAAGTGACTTGCTCAGGGTCACACAATCAGTCAGTTTCTGAGCTGGGATTTGAACGAGACCTCCTGGTTACAAGCTTGTTTTCTATAACCACTAGACCACACAGCCTCCTATAAATTAAAAATAATATGCACAGAAAAAAACATAAGATAGTTGAACAGAACTAACTTTCACTTATTATTTGGAGTCTGAGCACCCCCCTCTCCTGCTTCAGCACAGCTGGACAGAGTCACTGGAAGGTAAGGCAGACAGACCCGCTTCGTCCTGTCATGGAGACTTCAGCCGTTGGTCAGGGTATTGTGCACAATATTCATGAAGTGTTTTCCTCTTCCGTCCCATTTTCAAATCAAACTAGTAACTGTCACTGTATACCTATAGCAAAGGCTTACCTACACCTTAACCTGCTAATTTCAAAATAGGTGCTTTGAACGACAGACGCTGTAGCTGGCAAATGAAAGTGCACAGTCGGTGCAGGTCTTGATGATTGACAGTCATTTAAACAAATGAAAGCATTCTAGATCTGCTTAGGTCAATGAGATCTTTCACAACAAGGTGAAATGACTGGCAGTGATACTACAGTACCAGCAGACCACTGAGATGATTGACAGCGACCCCCAGCCATTCAAAGGGGAACAGAAATGGGACAGAGAACAAGTATAAAAACTACAAAAACTAGAGATGATTTCTAAATGATTACACTATGTAACACAATTTTTGTTCCTGGGTAGTAAGTGTTATTTCCTAATTGCTTATGCCTCAAAAGTATAGAAAATGTCTATTATTCCCCACAAACTTTGCTTTTGTGACCAGGACAGGTAAATTTCAAAATATTTGAGCGCTTTTGTGTCTTTTTGTTCACATAAAGTCAGAAAAAAACAACATATGAATCCAAATTAACATGTATTTATACTAAAGTAATACAAAAATGACTACAAAAGATTTAGGAGTGAGTAGTTTTTCAAGATTTACGATTATACTGTAATTAGAAAAAACTGTAAGCAATTAGTAAATAACACTTACTACCCAGGAACAAAAAAAAAAAAAAAAAATAGTTTGTTACACAGTGTTATTTTTGGTCAGAAAATTTTTAAAAAATAGCAAGTGATTCTACCAACGTTTATCCTATCTAAATTTATTTAAATCAAACTCATATTTTTGGGGAATTCAACGTTTAACGAGCTCTACCGATAAATATTGAAAAGCAGCAAGTCTAAACATAACCATGCATAATAAAAACAGGAATAATCATGAAAAAAGTGTATAGTGTTAGTTTAGAAAGCAGCAGACAGGCATGATAAAGCATAATGAATCATGATATAGTAAAAGCTGTTAAGCATTGGAAAGCATGGTACCCAGTACAGCCAAATATCTATACAGTGGATTTAGATGCAATGCATGCCTTTCTTGTTTTAAAAAGTAATTCTGGATGTAGATTCACAAAGTATCTCCTCTCCAAGCTGTAACCATTAAATAAGGTGTTTTATAATTTGAACAGTTTTAACAACAGTCAATAATTCTACTCCTGTAAAAATGCAGTTTTGAACAGCCACTTATACACAACCATCCCACTGCGATATAGCATTACTTTAATCAATGTCACTTGACCTCAAAGCAAAGTGCTCATACATATTCATAGCAGGCCGTTTAGCATTAATCGACTATTGCTTGCCAGTTGCCAAGTGGCCTATCTTTCATACAAGGACAAGACTATTTAGCCATGCATAGATTAACCCTAAAGAGCTGCATGAAGCGGCATACAGTGTATTGTGCCAATGGTCCATTCGGGATCCCCACCACGTATGTACTGTTGGAAGTCGTCCTGCCACCTGTGGTGTTTCACGTAAAAGTAAAAAATAAAATGCTAAGATCTGTTACAGGTCTTTCTATTTTCCTTAATCAGCACCACTTCTCAGCTTGGATTACTTCAAAACCAGGGAAGCCTTACTGCTGGAATTACAGGAACTGTATGCTTAGTAAACATGAAAGCATTGCATGTTGAGGGTGGGCACATGTTAACTTGATCAATCCATTGAGGTTTTCACAAAATGAAATGCAGTACAAACCATTCTGACCTGTCACCTTTTATTGGGACATCCATCTCCCTGTTCATCTGCAGAGGTTTAGCTTCAATCTGTATCATCCTACCTAACTGCACTAGTAACTAGAAGCATTTGTACATAAAACACAATAATGCAATAACTTTACATTAGCATCAGATCATCAAAATAAAACATTAAAAAGATGTATAAATACACTGACATTACTCTTTTGTTCAAGTTGGGTATGGAACCCAGCTTGTCTATTTGTGGCTGTGACAGACAATGTTAATCTCCCTCTGTCTGGACTTACTCAGAATCCCGTGAGATCGCACTATTTTCCAGTCTTCGGAGACGCTCTCCTTGAAGTCCACCTGGTAGTAGTTGATGGGGACGCCACCATGCGAGTCTGGCTTTGTGAAGGAGATTGTCGCCATTGCCTGGGACACTGAGCTCAGCCTCACAGCATAGGGGTTTGAGGGCACATCTGCAAAGGAAACACAATGTTTTACACAACATGAAAGTACAAGAACATTTACCAACAAGAGGAGGCCATTATATACTGTAACTCTAACCATAACTCTATATCTAACCCTAACTCTAAACCTAACCCTAAGCCTTTTCTGATATAATTGTGTACTAACTTATATCATGCAAAAAGATTTACATGTTAAGCACATTGTAACTATGCATAATAACATTGCAAGCATGTGTAATACACATGTATTTACTATGTAACTACTATCTAAATACACAGTGACTAGAGAACAAATTTAAAGTGTTACCAATGTTTTAACCTATTTGTACTCAATAATCAATACTGAATGCAGTCTCACATCTGTGGACAGAAAACTATTAGTATCAGCAGCATTACTGCCCAGACACACAGAGCACAGGGCAGGATCTGGACAGTTCATTAGGAGCACAGTACATCAGGCACATGAGCATGTGGATGCACCACTGATTGACAGTGCAGTTAAATAATAATAATCATTTGTGGAGCTTAAAGCAGGCATGATAGTGACGGCACGGCTGATTGGCACATTGGCCTTCCAGACGGTAACTGTTTCTAGGAACCCAGAACCATCCCACCACACATCCTTAACTGTCTGGCAACATCCTGTGGAAACAACGACTCCTTGCTTGGGATGCTGGAAGGATACACTCGTCAATGCCTTCCCCAATGCATAATCCAAACCAGCTCAGGAAACATTCACCAAATGTGGTTCTGGATAGATTCTTACATTGGGGGGGGGGGGGGTCTTGATTGAAGAGTTTATCATCTTAAAAGCCACTGACAAAGTTCATACTCTGAATTAAGTGGAGACAGACTCAGGTAGGTGACACTTCTTGACAGAGCGTGCTCAGGGGATGGAATGAGTTACCTAGTCAGGTTATTGAGGCAGAACCATTAGAATTCTTTTAAGACCTGTCTTGAAAAAGGTTTGAGTCCATTCAGCTTGTAGGAACTATAACTGCATTGATAGGCTGAAGTGCCTCATCTTGTTCATAAATACACTTATGTTGTTATGTTTTTACTTTGAGATAATCCGTTATTTCCTGAACTAATTATTTTTGTCAAGTTAAAGCACTTCCACTGATTGATAACCTGAGTCTAGGATTCTGTTTCAAGTAAATTGGTTCTGAAGAAATAATAAAACATACCCCTTGCAGTATCCATCATTGTGATGTTCTTTGTTTCAGAGTAACGAGGTTGGCGAGTAATTTAAAAGTTTGTAAACAAGAAGAACAAGGTGAAAGTAACATTTGTCTGTAGCTCTATATTTCAGGATAAGAATATATTACTGTACTGGTAGTACAGCAGTGCTAGCAATTGAAATATATGTACTGTGTTATATTTACACATAATGCCTTTAAAATGCTCTTGAAAAAGTGGCACATGTACACAGTTATTATAAAGCAAAACATTAATAAAACAAATGTTGTATATTACCTTCAATATTCATGATATCTGTGGAAATATTGAACATCTTTAAATGGAAAGTTATTGTCAAGTCCTGCCTTCATGGATGTGTAAAGACATAAAAGAAGTGATTTTTTTACATTCCAATGTAGATGTACTTTAGGCCTGCACACATACACAAATAAGTGAGGCACTGACACATCGTTAGTGTGTGTTACTTATCATCAACATTCTCAATTCCCCCTATTCAAACAAACATCTTCTTTTATCAGTTTCAGGCCTTGGGGACTAAAGAAATCAAAGCAACAACTCCATAACATAGTTCCTTTCTTTAAAACCCAGAATAAACCAAGGAGAAACACTAGTGCCTTTAGGCAGATTCCATTTTGTTAAGATATAAAGGCTCAGCACTCAGCATTTATTTAAAAGACATAATTTCAAGAATCACATTTGTTAAGGCTCACTAAGTAGCTTGGGAACACAAGTGATGTGTTTAGCAAGAACTGTTTTGAGGCACCCACTTAGTTTATCTAATCTCTGGTTAAACTGCTTCTGTCAAATAAAGAAAAGAGGATGGTTGTGGTCAAAGGGAAGCAACGAGAGAGAAGGAAAGGTATGGAATAGCTGAGGCCTCTGTTAGATTTGATTAGCACATCTTCAATGAATAAAAGTGCTTGTTATTGTTGTTTTGTCCACTCCTTTCTCATACATATCCACCCACATGTTTTGCACTATGCATGAAGCATGTGTGTACTGATAAGCAGGTTGAAGTCATGCTTTTTTTCAGTTAGTGAAAATACAGTACATACATATGAAACTGAGATAGATCGACCCTCATGTAAATATCTTTAAATCACAACTGTCATAACTGGATAGCACATGGATACATTGAGGGTTACATTTGAGATGCCAGTAATGTGATTTCTACCTGACATAGCAGAGGATTATCGAGTATCTGATACATGCAGGCATTTTGTTTTCAGTCTTTTGCTAACACAGTGCACTGTGTTATTGTACTTAGGTTACTTTACAGTGTGAAACCCTTAGAGTTTAGCAGTCTGCCATTGTCAACATGCACCTTTATTTGCATGCAATGTTGTTCTGCTATCAGGATGTATTGCCACAAAACATCTTTTATATACAATCTCTACTATATATGTTTACTGACATGGCAATATTAATTTATTGCAGTTTAAAAATAAATAATTTATGCTTCCACATGACTGGCTTGGATTTCATATCAAGCCCAGGAACTGTACAGTTTCTCCAAGGGTATTCATTGTTCCAGAGTTATGATGGCTATTCTTTTTTTTTTTCATAAACATAGAGAGTTTGCAATTAGAAATGGCCCCTGAACTCTGTCTAATTGGCTCTCGAGGACCCCAGCTATTCAGCAGCAACAATGTGGATTGGTAACCTTTTATCCTCTTTTTTTCTTTACTCAATATTCAGCTGTGTCCTCTGTGTCTCTCATTCTGAAAAATTATAAAATCATCATAACTGTTTGCCAAATAAACCCCTTCATAATTTATTTATAGCATACTGAGCACACTTATTCCTACCAGTGACACTGAGCAATTAAATAAAACATAAGCATATATCTCCCCCAGTACTTTTTGAAATGTTTTGCTTGTTTGACAGAATGTAATAGGGGTATTAATAGAATAATAAAGAAGGAGTAAATACTGAAATATGATTTAATGTTAAGATAATGTTTAGCAGATTTGCTATTCCTTGTATTAGCTTGAGTTTAAATCCAAATGTATCCTTATATACAGTATATATATCCATATTGAAATACATTTTAATTATAATTTTACATAGTGGTCTTAAAATGCATTGTATGTTATTTTAAATACAAATTATGCAACATGTATTTATATTCTGAAATGTGTGAAATATTATTTCATTAGTGTCATACGATCTTAAAGAGAGATTTTTAGGTTGTGCCTTCTGATATTCTGTCTAATATATGCAAAAACAAAGATGTATTATAAACCTAATTGAATGTATGACATTTATGATGCAGCATTACCATCATAAACTCATATGTAAAGACAGCATTAAAAAGACCAATCTTCACCCCTGTGTTTAGGTTCTAATGCATGTATCTGTCATGACAACATTAGAAACTCACATGTAAAAAGATCAATCTGCACTCCTGTGTTTAGGTTCTAATGCATGTATATGTGAAGACAACATTAGAAACTCATATGTAAAAAGACCAAATCTGCACCCCTGTGTTTAGGTTCTAATGCATGTATCTGTCCTGACGACATTTGAAACTCAGCACAATTCAATTGCTGGGGTTTGGATTACAAAGCACAACATAACATCTTATTCCAAGCATGGTAGAAAACATTTTTTTAAATAATGTGCTAACTGCTATAATGTGGAGTGATGGTTATTCAAGTATCTGTTGCTAAGTCACTCTTACTGTAAACTAAAGATCTTGAAAATCCAGTTTCTAGAGAAGTATCGTTTGCAACAAAGCCCAAGGTTTACAACCCCAAGGTATTTTTCTTACTTAACACCCCACGGTATTTTTTAAAACTTTAGATTTGTTGACACAACATTTCTAAGTTTCTTCCGAGCTCGATATGAGGTCTGCATCATTTTAGATATCCAGGGTGGCTGGAAAGCGTGCTGACCTCGCCCACAAACTTTGTGTCATCTGTGAATTTGACACATTTTCTGATTGTTCCCTGATCTAAGTCAGTGATGTAGATAAGAAACAACAAGGGTCCAAGCATGGAGGTCTGCGGCACACCAGTGAGTATTCACCCAACCTTGGTTACCTGAGAATATTAGGTAGAGGCAAGCGCTCTCCCTGATAGGGGCATTTACAAATCCTGTTAATAAAAAATCATTTGCCACTGAAGAACATAAGAAAGTTTACAAACAAGAGGAGGCCATTCGGCCCATCTTGCTCATTTGGTTGTTAGTAGCTTATTGATCCCAAAAATCTCATCAAGCAGCTTCTTGAAGGATCCCAGGGTGGCAGCTTCAACAACATTACTGGGGAGTTGATTCCAGACCCTCACAATTCTCTGTGTAAAAAAGTGCCTCCTATTTTCTGTTCTGAATGCCCCTTTGTCTAAACTCCATTTGTGACCCCTGGTCCTTGTTTCTTTTTTCAGGCTGAAAAAGTCCCTTGGGTCGACACTGTCAATACCTTTTAGAATTCTGAATGCTTGAATTAGGTCGCCACGTAGTCTTCTTTGTTCAAGACTGAACAGATTCAATTCTTTTAGCCTGTCTGCATATGACATGCCTTTTTAGCCCGGAATAATTCTGGTTGCTCTTCTTTGCACTCTTTCTAGAGCAGCAATATCTTTTTTATAGCGAGGTTACCAGAACTGAACACAATATTCAAGATGAGGTCTTACTAGTGCATTGTACAGTTTTAACATTACTTCCCTTGATTTAAATTCAACACTTTTCACAATGTATCCAAGCATCTTGTTAGCCTTTTTTATAGCTTCCCCACATTGTCTAGATGAAGACATTTCTGAGTTAACAAAAACTCCTAGGTCTTTTTCATAGATTCCTTCTCCAATTTCAGTATCTCCCATATGATATTTATAATGTACATTTTTTATTTCCTGCGTGCAGTACCTTACACTTTTCTCTATTAAATGTCATTTGCCATGTGTCTGCCCAGTTCTGAATCCTGTCTAGATCATTTTGAATGACCTTTGCTGCTGCAACAGTGTTTGCCACTCCTCCTACTTTTGTGTCGTCTGCAAATTTAACAAGTTTGCTTACTATACCAGAATCTAAATCATTAATGTAGATTAGGAATAGCAGAGGACCTAATACTGATCCCTGTGGTACACCACTGGTTACCACACTCCATTCTGAGGTTTTTCCTCTAATCAGTACTTTCTGTTTTCTACATGTTAACCACTCCCTAATCCATGTACATGCGTTTCCTTGAATCCCAACTGCGTTGAGTTTGAGAATTAATCTTTTGTGCGGGACTTTGTCAAAAGCTTTCTGGAAATCTAAATAAACCATGTCATATGCTTTGCAATTATCCATTATCGATGTTGCATCCTCAAAAAAATCAAGCAAGTTAGTTAGACACGATCTCCCTTTCCTAAAACCATGTTGACTGTCTCCCAGGACCCTGTTACCATATAGGTAATTTTCCATTTTGGATCTTATTATAGTTTCCATAAGTTTGCATATAATAGAAGTCAGGCTTACTGGTCTATAGTTACCTGGTTCAGTTTTGTTTCCCTTTTTGTGGATCGGTATTACGGTTGCAATTTTCCAGTCTGTCGGTACAACCCCTGTGTCAAGAGACTGTTGCATGATCTTGGTTAGCGGTTTGTAAATTACTTCTTTCATTTCTTTGAGTACTACTGGGAGGATCTCATCCGGCCCAGGGGATTTGTTTATTTTAAGAGCTCCTAGTCCCTTTAACACTTCTGCCTCAATTATGCTAAAGTTATTTAAAACTGGATAGGAACTGGATGACATGTGGGGCATGTTGTCAGTATCTTCCTTTGTAAAAACTTGTGAAAAGTAATCATTTAATATATTTGCTATTTTTTTTTCTTCATCTACGATTTTGCCATTTGTATCTCTTAAACATTTAATCTCCTCTTTGAATGTTCGCTTGCTATTGTAATATTGGAAAAACATTTTGGAATTGGTTTTAGCTCCCTTAGCAATGTTCATTTCTATTTCTCTCTTGGCCTTTCTAACTTCCTTTTTGACTTGCGTTTGTGTACTCTTTCTGCGTACTTTCTTTTTGGTCCTTTTTTAATGCTCTGTAAAGTGCCTTTTTTCACTGAATATTTTTTTAATTGATCTATTAAACCATTTTGGCAATTTAGTTCCACCATTTCAAGCTATTGCTCCACTATCTGTGGGGTTGTTCCAGCTGAAACATGGGAAGTTGAATTCCCCCATGATTATGGCACCCCCTTCTGTGCATGCATCTCTAAAGTTGTCTTGACCCAGATGGATTTGCATATGCATTGGATTCCACCTATGTCCATCTTATATAACATAGCAATATGAGCACATGATCCAAGTTAAAAATAGTCAATTAGTCTGTTTAGTTATTTTTAAACAAAACAGAGCACAGGAAGTATATGGAGACTCTGCATATTGTTTGTCTTCCAAAGCTGGAGTGGTGGCATTGTTATGAGTTAGGGCCTCAGGCACATGTTCTGCTCACATTAGATTGTATGATATGCCTGAATGTTGTTGTCAAAAAAAAGCCTCTTAGGTGTGTTTCCAGAAAGGAAGGCATTGCCTTCAACTTTCTGACATCAATAAATAGATGAGAATGCAGATTCCACAAGATGCCCGCAGCTTCAGGATATCTAGTCTATATAAATACTTAAAATTTGAATAGAAACCAGTGGACTATTCTTCATACTGCAATGCAGTCTAACTTTGATCACTCTGAGATTCTGGGACATGGCTCGCAGCCAGCAGAACATATTTTAGTCTTCAGGTTTAAGTAGATGTAAATCCTATGTTCACACTGACCATGCAATCTGAAACATTCACATTGAGGGGTAACATTAATTCTAATTTCACGGTATTTTTAACTGATAAAAACTGATCACAGAACATTATTACCATCTCAATACAGGTCATGGGTACTGTATTATTTTATGGGCGTAACTCAATGTTATTGCTGCTTTTTGGTTTTCAAACTCTGTTGAGTGATTTGACATGCTTTTATATGAGCGTATTGCAGATCACTAATCAGCAGAGGGGAGCGACTCTGCTCTGTAAGCCAGATGAAGAGCTGCAGGTGAAGGGTGCACGCTGCTACTGGAATAGACCACATTTCAAATCAATGGGTCATGACCATGAAGAATCCAGGAGTAGGCAATTAGCTGGGCTGTTCTTGCAATGCTGGGTGCAATTAGTGAACCATGTAGCACCTAAGGATCACAATGGGAGTAGAAAAGGTTTTTGTTTTTGTAAAGAGGTTAGTTTAAGATTTGTTTTTTTGTTCACAAACTCTGGTTCCAGTTAGCTGACTCTTTGCACCTTTGGGCATTTCAGTAATTACCTTCCAAACTCTTGGATTCATGAGTCATATCTGGAGCGGTGTCACTAATCTTTAGCAACTGCCTCAAGGTCAAACAAAAATCATCTCTATGATTCCCAAACATTACTAAAAAATTGAGATCAGGTCCTCAATGGCTGCAGAGCCACCAGCGTGAAATGATTTCCATTACATGAGAGTAGGTGTTAAAACTTCATGCTGATATTGGACTTGGCTCTTGCCAAGGTAAGCACCAACTAAGACAAGTCCTTTTACTGTAAACTAATGTGATCCATCTGTGTTTCCTTCCATCTGATGATACAGATATCCTTCTGCCTGGTGTTGATGGCTGAAGTGTAATGCTGGCCCCAGGGATCAATCACGGTGCAGTCTCCCTAGTGCATCAGCATGACAAGAGTCTGGACTGAGCTAAGTAGGGTACTTTTCTGGGGTCTTCAAATGGGCACCTTCCATCTTTGGTGTTTTGTCGACTAGCTCACGACACCTTAAGAGGGCTCGATGGTAATTCTGGTGTCCCAGCATCAACCCCTTCCATCCCCCACTCAGCTAAGCCCAGCTTACTTACCTTCTTTTACATCAAGGTTTTTTTTTTTATTTTTATTTTTACTGTGCTGCTCCTCTCTGCTGCTTCAGATAAGTTATTCACTATACGTCACAACTCTTAACCACTGAATCCGATGTCTCTGAGAAACCTGGTTGTGGAGTGTGCCACAAATCCTCGACAACCCACCTCCACTGGGTAAACTTGGACTCTCCATCCTCACTGTTCCGCTTCAGCAGCTAGTTGAGAATACTGAAGTTTCTTCCTTTCATACGCCTCATCTACAGCATCCTCCCATGGCACTGTTAACTCTACCAGCTGAACAAGGCATGCTGATCCATACCACAAGAGAATATGAGGTTGAAGGTTAGTGGTGGCCATCTCCAACATCTGCCAGCATTTCCCAGGCTCTAGCAGCTTCCACTTGTCCGAGATGGGTTTTGGTTTTAATACGTTTTCTTGGTGGTTGCTCCCCTGGACAGAGGAATGTTGTTCTTTGTGTGTCATAAATTGCTGGCATTGGTGGCAATCTGTTGATCATGCTGCGCTTGTCTTCCAATGCTAAGGCCAAACATCACAGCACCTGGTCATGACTCCAAGTAAAACATCCTTGGCTAAGGCCTACCTTACATCTTGTCAAAATATGTCAATTTAGCTAGCAACAAACACAAAGGACACCACTGATCCTCTCTTACCCATAGATTAAGGTTATGTGGTGATGGCAGAACATCATATGTTGACCTGATGATGAAACTGATCCTGCTCTGTTCCATTGTCCATAAATCTCGCCAGCTGACCTTGCGTTGTTCCACACTCTCCCATCTCGTCCACTCTCTCAGCTTGGCCTGGGAAACTGTCTTTACACCATGTAGTGGTGAATTCTGAAGTTGAAAAACAAAATTGCAAATCTCCGAGGTAGGCTTTCACTTTTGTGGCTTTTAAGTTTGTTATTGTCCTTGGTTCACTGAAAAAATCAAATGCTGCTCAAAGAAGTTCATGTGGTACTGAACCATATGCATTAGCTAAATCCAGGAATGTCACATGGAGCTCCTTTCTCTCCTTTTTAGCTATTTAATTTGCTGCCAGATCATACTGATGTGCTCCAAGCATCCTGGGAAACCTGGAATACCGGCTTTCTTCACTAAAGTGTCAATGAAGTAGTTCTGAAATAGGTAAACTGACAATCTCTGAGCAACAATGCTGTAGAAAATCTTGCCTTCCACGTTTAACAGGGAAATAGGAAGAAAATGACAGATACTCGTAGAAACTTTTTCTTTGGGTCTAATGACCACATCTACTCGACGCCATGCTCTTGGTACAACCTGTTTTTCCACATTAATTTCCACAGGATTCATAAAACACCAGGGGCACTCGTGTACACTCTGCATGGAACTCCATTAGGCCCAGGAGATGATGATGCCCTTGACTTCATAGATTGCTCTACTTCTTTGCACTTAGGTGAACGGTCATCCATTTGGTAATCTGGTGGAGTGATAGGTGGGATGTCTGAAGGAATCCACATAGGCTCCTGCCTTTTTTAATCTGTGTGCATTTCCTCGAGATATCTCTCCAACTCAGATTTAGTTGCTTTTAGTTTTTCTCCCTAGACAATAATTTCTTTGCAAATTAGAATAGGTCTGTGACAGGATGACAGGGCTGAGGCTCAGAGACAACGTAAAGTCAAAATAAAGTTATTTACTTAAAACACAAAATAATCAAACAGGCACAAGGGCCAACAGAAAGAGATTCAAACAGAAATAATCAAAATTAACTTACAAAGTAAACTGTCAGGTTCCAGGTCATTTAAAGCAAGACACTCCCTTATTCCAAAGACAAAACTCTCCAACACAAAAGCAAACTCCCCAAACAAAAGAACACCCTCCCAGCCAGGGCCTCTCCCCTGGCTTTTATCCCCTGTGGCTGGAGCCCAATTAATCAATAATTACTAATTATTCAATTAGATCTCCAGCCACAGTCTCACATGTTTTCCTGGCAGGGAGAAATTTAACCTCCTTTCTTTTCTCAACTCCAAACCTCTCACTACCATTTATGCAAATGGTATCCCCAAATTAATCCAGCTTCTTTTCAACTGTTCCACCTAACCTTTCCATCGCAAAACAGGACTGTTTGCTCTTGACTATTTAACTCTAGTCTTGTGCCTGTCGAGGCTCTTTTCTCTCTTATGCTAGTTCCTCTGACTGGACGCACAAGGATCGTTTTGTTCTTCACTAATTGTGTTTATGCAAATCCTCCTCTCATCTATGACAGGGGTGCCAATATCCTGCGAACTGTGGTTTGCAACCTGTCACTGGCTTTCATTTGACTGACTTGACTGACTCCATAGCTGCAGTTGTGAGGAAGTTGGTGCTGTTAGTGCTAACCCATTCAATGCTTCATCTTGTTCCACATTTGGATTGAGATTGGGGGACTGTGTGGGGATGGTAGGTGTGCATGTTCTGGGGGTTCAAGCTCCTCGGACCACTCACAGATATTGTTGGCAGACCACTTCTTGAAATACATCTTGTCTATCAGGCTAAAGTGAAGCATTGCAGAATGCAGCTAATTGACATGATGTTCAGATATGCATTTACACTGCCTCTACCTTACAAAGGAAAAACTCCACCTAGACCATGACAGCAATATATTGAGCACATCAGCCATGGCAGCAATATATAGCCCATTCAATCAAGCACCAGCACCTGGGGTAGCTGGAATGAGCCAGTCAAGCAAAGGGCTCCAGGTCACTGCCTCTGTTGTTTCTTTTAGCTAAGACGGTTGAAAGAAATGCTTGTTGTTGCCTGTTCATCAACGTGCAAAAAATACAAATTCAATACATAAGTTCCCACACTTGTTTCTAAAAGCACTTGGAAATGTTTGAATTGGCTGTGTGTTACTATACTATAACTTTAATGAAAGGCACTCACCAGCCTGTGCCAGAATATACTCCTGGGATCTCCTCCCTATGGTGTTTTCAGCTGTGCAGTCATACTGGCCAAAATCCTTATCGGACATTGGAGTGATCTGCAGGTAGAAAATGGAAAAGGACACCACTATATGCACATCGCTCTCGAGATCTTCATTGCAGCCTTTCTCTTATAGTCACACAGCTGAAAAGGAAGATGGCCTATTAATCTTTTGACTCCATATGCACTAGACGCTCACTCTCATCACAGGATAGCTGGTTACTTATTATTCCCAAGAGCACTCAGCACCCCTAAACTATGGAATGAACTACCTAGATCTGTAAGGCAAGCACCAATTGCTTGTTGCTGCTTTTACATCTTAAAATGATATACCATTATACAGAGTGAATATATGTATGTATATTATTCTTCACTTGTATTGCATGTTGCTACTTTTTAATATTTATCAATGTTTTATCTATGCGAAGCGCTTTGGGGTGATGTTTGTGAAAAGCACTATATAAATATTGAAGATTTATTGATTGAGATATTGTAGCTTACGGAAAGTTTCTTATCCATGTTCTAATATAAAATAAATGTCATTAAAGTAAAATGCAATGCAATAAAGCATAGATGAACACATTTTTGGAGCCATGTGAGGAATAAGATATTTTATGTTTTAGCTTTTTCTATTCTGTGTTTCTATGGATCAGGTCTCCTGACTGTTTCTACAACATGGTGCCCTGTCTAAACTTTAACAGTAATAATTACTTGAATCACCTGTTTGTTATTACCAAGCACAAATATTTAGGAGAGAGGCTACCGACCTGTAGATCATGGGACTTAGTGTAACAATCACACACACACCACAACTATTAATCTGAAACACTGCTCTTACAAGTATATCGTCTTCAGTCACTGTGTGTATAACTGCACCATGTTAAACTTCCTATCTATGTATCTATTTTAAAATACATACAGTGCTCCCCCTTTATAACGCAGCCAATTATACTGCAGAACAGGTTAAGGGGGTACAGTCATGGCTCCCATTTGCACCATCATGCCATAACCCTAGAAGCAAGTATGCTCATTATAAGGCAGAACAAAAACAGCACTCTCAATTAACTGTGGCTCCTGACTACAGCGTTATAAAGGAGGAGCACTGTATGAGTTTTTTTTTTTTTTTAAGTTATTGCAAGGCAATGATTTAAACGCCATAGAGTTCACAAATTGTTTTAAATTTCAAAAAAAATGTGTGACCAAAGGGGATATACAGCATTTTAAATAAGTATTTTTCCTAATTTGTCAAGTAAATTTGGAAGTGTCTCAAAAAACAAAGGTTATCAGCACGATATTGTTAATGTGCACAGTTTAACTTGTGGAGAGCAGTGGTTGTCCCCACCATATTGTTTATGTGCTCATTTAACTCATGGAGTGCAGCTGACCTCTAGGAGGGCTCGACCCTCTGTGCTGTATATCCTGATATTGCCAGAGCTCTCAGTTCTCAGGACCTGCTTGTTCCGTCTCCACTCAATGAAGGCCAGGGGGTTGGCGATGACATCACAGCTGACATTGATAGGGTTCCCCTCCCAGGAATAATATATTGTTTGATTGGACCGAAACTTTGGTGCATCTGAAAAAAATTAACAAACAAGTAAAGCTAAATTTTTGTAAAGGTTCAACACAGTAACAGACTGGATCCATTAAGTTATACTGTGTAGAATTGTTTCAGTCAATCACATTTGGAGTTCAGATGTCATTAGCACACGGTTAGCTACCTGCTACACTAGAAGATCGTCTTACTGCTGTTTATACCGTACACTGTGAAATAGGTAACAGTACTTTCTATAATGTTATACCAATGTTATACCAATTATTTAACCCCTGATTTTCTCACTAATTTACAATGTCTAATTATGTTCCCTGACTGCAGAAATTCCCCACACAGCTCAGGAAAACTGAGGGTTCAGTGACCATCCTCTGATCCCAGGGGGGGGATTAATTGTTCAGAATCTAAACAATATTTTAACTACATGTGAAAACCTTCACAGGCCACATTAAAGACTAGCTCACTATTAAATGCAATACTGTATTTCTATCCATATAGAAAGTTACAGTAAATCTCTCTTGAGATGTCAATCTAGAAATATTCTTAAATACCAAACTCCTTGCAAAAACTATCAAAAAGGAACTGATGAGATGTCAAACTGAAACAGGCTGATTGAAATTCCCAGCTCAGAACAGCATTCATACTGGTCATTACAAGACAGGCGGGATTTCATTATACAGTGCTAAGTTGATGCTGGTAATAATTAGGTTGTTACATTTGACCTGGAGACGGAGACTTTATTACATTTATGTCTTTTTTTATGGTTGCTTGCAGGATTGCATTTAAAAGATTGATGCCTGACTGTTTGTCACATTTGCAGGCTTCTGGTTTGAAACATAGCTCCATAACTAAACAAATGAGTTTCATTAGAGCAGTGGGAATCAGTTCTACAAACCCTTGCAGTTCACAGCAAGAGCTTTTTATGCATTCATAAAGTCAATGCATTGCAGAGTAAACATGGTATTTCATTGCAAGTGGATTGCAGAACATTAACACAACTTAAGACTGCATTAGCTGACGGCATGCCAGGTTATCTCATACTGGTTAACTGCTCCTGTAGATACAATTATGAGTATACCACTCAGTGCTTTATGTCTTTAAATACTTATTTGGATGATCTTGCAGACCTACTGGATGTGCCATCATTTAGTTGTAGCTTCATTTGCACTATACAGTATGTGCAGCAAACTAATGTATGCTGTGACTTCGAAGACAGTTATAAACACTAGAGAGACATCATGTATTGTTAGGGGAGGTTTTTTTTTTTCATCAATATTTTTTTCAATATAATATACCGGAGCTTTTGCTTGTGCCAGGAAGTCTTGGCTTCAAATGCCTTCAGAACAACTGTCTCCTTTACCTTCCCCTTCCCAGATGGAAAGAAATCAGACTGTTGCAAATGTTGCAGTACATATGCAGAAACCTTACTGCAAACTTAACTCATAAGTCATTTTAAACAATTGACTGGCAACTTAAGGCAAACCTGATGCCACATTGCATGAGCAGCTTCTGATAAAGCTTGGGTAGCTTCCAACTGTAGATCTGAATAGAAGCAGGACCCCATTAGAATATCTTTTAATTAACAAACACAAGTGTAATACCACCATAATCCACAATGAACATAGAAGAATAGAAGAATAAGAAGACCCTGTCAATCCCCACATCTGCTTTAGAGACCACTGGCATCCTCCAGAAGCTGCTTACTTCAATTAAAAGCTCTACAGAGTTTATATTAAATTGTATTCATCCACTCCCACCCCCTTGTATTTACATCCCCTCTCTTGAGCCTTTGCAGCACACAGAAGGATGTACCTACATTCAATCTCCAGGTACATGCCCTTCTGGTGCCCGCCGATCCTGCTCGCTGCCTCGCAGTTGAACCAGCCTGAGTCGGACAGCTCAACTCCTGTGATGGTCAACGCTGACGTGCCAATCTGTCCCCACACCTGCATCCGGCCATCCAGGCTCTGGGAAGAGAGCAGCTTGCAGTTTAGTGACACTGGATACTACTTTATTAAAAATAATCTGTTGAGAGGTGTTACCAGCTCAAGTCTCTGTACAGGGTTCCCTTTTTTAAGTCAATCATGGTGCTGCAGGTATTTATAGATTCACGAAATGTCAGTGATTAGTGAATGGGTGTAGGAAAGGGGTTCCAGGAAAAAACAAGGTACTGCAGCTAAAACTAACCATTATTATTATTATTATTATTATTATTATTATTATTATTATTATTATTATTATTATTATTATTATTATTATTATTATCTTTCACATTACAGAATATCACATTACAGATAAGAGCAGTTTTAAAGTACAGTAAAGTCAGGTAGAAAAAATTCAAATAAGGGTCAAATAAAGAGTGCACGTAGTAAGTAAAATACATGGATAAGAACGACTTCAAACAAGAGCAATTTAAAAAACCGTGTATCAGAGTAAAATCAAGTATAAGATACAAGGGTGGAGAAGGAGCGGGGGGTACAGCTAATCTGCAGGTGGTGGTGGAGCGGAGCAATGGTAGTCTGGAGCTAGGAGGGAGCAGAAAGGTTAAGTCAGTGATAGGCAAGTACAAGAGTTTTGAATTGGATACGAGCAGCGATAAGGAGCCAGTGGAGGGAGTGGAGCAGCGGTGTAGCATGGGAGAAATGAGGAAGGGAAAAGATGAAGCGGGCAGCAGAGTTGTGGATGAGCTGGAGTGGATGCTCTGTCAATCAGAGTAGGAGAATTCTTGGAAAATAATGATAACCTGACAGCTTCTTAGTACAGGGATATGTTGATCATCAAGCAAGTCCATCAAAAATGTACCTTAGTGGAAATGGACTCTACACCAACCCAGGTAAAAGCATTTGGGGTATCCAACATTTACACGGTTTTGTCAAAGTAAATCCGATGTAACCCTTTCAATGTTAGTATTAAACTTGTATTATATCAGCAGATTTACCTGTCTCCACACAGAAATGGTTCTGTACAAAAGCAATGTTACTTAAAAGACTGGATTGCACATGTCTGTTAAAACAGGGTTAGTTTTGGAACATTAACAGTTTGTTTTTGTTTAACAGTACATCAGTACAAACCTATCCCAGTGGTGAATGCTTTGTGAATATGAGACTTGGTGAGGTGAAACCATGTGCGTCATTGCAGTTTAAAATGAGAGGAAATGTTGTAATCATGTTTAATACATTGGTGGTTATTGGTAATTATATTGAGCCACCACCAGATGGAACACTGGAGTTATTTAAATGTTTCCATCATTTTGTAATGGCCCATTGTTTCTGTAGCTGGATGGATACAAGTGTTCACTGTCTCAATACAAGTACATGCATAAGCTGCTCTGTTTCACTGGGCAGGGCAAGTATTAGAGCTTTATTTTATCAGCCTGACAATCTTACTCACTTGTCTGATGATAGTAATTTACACAGCTACAGCATATACACATATTAAATTGCAAAAATAGGATAGCTAATCTACTGTTTTTAATGATAATTTATTGCTGCTGTCCAATAAAATGTATGGTTCTTCAGTGGCAGCCTAGCTTGTCAGTTACATAAGTAGTTTTGCATGTTACTGATTTGTCCGGTACTCAGTGCTCCCAGAGTACTGTATCTAAACTCTGAATAGCATATCTTGTATTGACAGTATATTTCAGTTGTCACGATGAGGGACTGAATATCAATTTTGTAATCTGATTTTAAGGTTAGTATTAGGTTAGAATTGGACTACTATTATGTCATTGTAGATACAAATTGTCTTTATCCTAAATTGGTACTTCTTATCTCATGATGTATTTTCAGGGAATATTGATGTCAGATTGCACCTATGAAATTATCCCTCACAAGATTTCAAGATATCACCTGATGCTACAAGGTGAAAATGCAGGTGACATGTAATAAACAGAGTTCCAAAGATAGACAGATGTAATACGTGTAAGAGTAAACTGCAGTGTCTTGGTTTCAAGGTTGATGGATATGGAGCACAAACACACATAGAAAACACTCCTGTAACACTAAACATTCAAACATTGAAATGGACAGAAGTCAATAGCAATAAGTCAATAACCAATAAGTATGCAATGCAGCAAAAACCTTCACATTTTGCAGCATTCTTTGACCATTTACATTTTGTAAAGAAACTCCTTTGCTGGAAATGATTGATGTTCTTTCCAATCACATGTACTGGCTCAGACTGAGTGCGGGCATGGAGAGGCAGCACTGTGATCCTGTGATCTTTTAAATAGGCTGCCATAGCTCAGAGGCTGACACACTTTCACTAATGCTTTCCTGACAAAGGATCGTTGGAAAGGTTACGCCTAACTCAATTGAGCTTGCTTTAAATGCATACCATTTTTGGTAAGCAATTTTTCCTTATAATTCGATGGCCTTAAACTCAAAGAAATTGCAGTTAGACATCCATCAAGTTAAAAATAAAGAAGATAGAATGGTAATTTTACAATACATTTATATATATATATAGTTTCTCCAAATCTCAGACCTAATTTATCTGTATGGTGTTCATCAAAGCAGTTGAAACAGATTTGCCAGACAGGAGCTATTTGAAATGGAAAACATATTTGTATAAAATCAACATTACATTATACAAAAATGCACCCCAGAAGGTCTGCAAGAGGCTATGTTTGACAACATAGTTAATGACTTCGGAAAGGAAACAGGTACGAGAATGAAGAGTACTTTACAAAGGACTAGCACAAGATCTGCAGTTAGCAAAGACATGGAACTCCAGGTTTGTGTCTGTGGCTGGAGCAAAGTGACAATGATTAGGGGTTTGAAGATTCATCAAGGGATAATGAAATGATTGAGGGTGAAGGAACAAGGGCCTAGCATTGATCAGTACTTTTTACGAAGTCAGTCAAGTCAGTCAAATGAAATCCAGCAACAGGAAGCAAACCACAGTTTGCAGGATATCAGCACCCCTGTGATGAACCTGATGATCCTTGTGAACACGACCATATGAACCAGCGTAAAAGAGAAAAAAACCTCAATGAACACAAATCAAGAGTTAAATGGCCAAGAGCTTCTAAGAAAATAGAGTTGGACACAGTAAACATGGATTTCTGTTTTGCGTTGGAAAGGTTAGGTGGAGCAGTCAAAAAAAGGCTAGATAAATTTGGGGATACCATCTATGCATATGGAAGTAAGAGGTTTGGAGTTGAAAAAAGAAAGGAGAAAGTACAAACTATTCCTGTAAATTTAGATGGCAGCAGGATATTGACTGCTTAGTTAGAGAAAGAAGGCATCTGAGGAAGCAATAAAGGAGAGCAGAACAAAGTCAGAAGGAGGCACACAATCTATTACAAAGGGTCATAAAAGATAAGCTTGCAACATTGTGCAAAGCTGAGCGCTTACGGAGAAGCTGCAAAAAGAAGGAGCATGCGAGAACTAACTTTTATAAAGACCCATTCAAATTTGCAAATAAGTTATTCACCAGGGAGAAAAATGGCACACTAAAAGCAACTAAGTCTGAGCTGGAGAGATATCTTGAGGAAACGCACACAGATTAAAAAAGGCAGGAGCCTATGTGGATTCCTGCAGACATCTCACCTATCAATCTACCAGAATACCAAATGGATGACCGTGCACCTAAGTGCAAAGAAGTAGAGCAATCTATGAAGTCAAGGGCATCATCATCTCCTGGGCCTAATGGAGTTCCATGCAGAGTGTACACGAGTGCCCCTGGTGTTTTATGAATCCTGTGGAAATTAATGTGGAAAAACAGGTTGTACCAAGAGTATGGCGTCGAGTAGATGTGGTCATTAGACCCAAAGAAAAAGTTTCTACGAGTATCTGTCATTTTCTTCCTATTTCCCTGTTAAACGTGGAAGGCAAGATTTTCTACAGCATTGTTGCTCAGAGATTGTCAGTTTACCTATTTCAGAACTACTTCATTGACACTTTAGTGAAGAAAGCCGGTATTCCAGGTTTCCCAGGAGGCTTGGAGCACAACAGTATGATCTGGCAGCAAATTAAATAGCTAAAAAGGAGAGAAAGGAGCTCCATGTGACATTCCTGGATTTAGCTAATGCATACAATTAGAACAACATGAACTTCTTTGAGCAGCATTTGATTTTTTCAGTGAACCAAGGACAATAACAAACTTAAAAGTCACAAAAGTGAAAGCCTACCTCGGAGATTTGCAATTTTGTTTTTCAACTTCAGAATTCACCACTACATGGTGTAAAGACAGTTTCCCAGGCCAAGCTGAGAGAGTGGACGAGATGGGAGAGTGTGGAACAACGCAAGGTCAGCTGGCGAGATTTATGGACAATGGAACAGAGCAGGATCAGTTTCATCATCAGGTCAACATATGATGTTCTGCCATCACCACATAACCTTAATCTATGGGTAAGAGAGGATCAGTGGTGTCCTTTGTGTTTGTTGCTAGCTAAATTGACATATTTTGACAAGATGTAAGGTAGGCCTTAGCCAAGGATGTTTTACTTGGAGTCATGACCAGGTGCTGTGATGTTTGGCCTTAGCATTGGAAGACAAGCGCAGCATGATCAACAGATTGCCACCAATGCCAGCAATTTATGACACACAAAGAACAACATTCCTCTGTCCAGGGGAGCAACCACCAAGAAAACGTATTAAAACCAAAACCCATCTCGGACAAGTGGAAGCTGCTAGAGCCTGGGAAATGCTGGCAGATGTTGGAGATGGCCACCACTAACCTTCAACCTCATATTCTCTTGTGGTATGGATCAGCATGCCTTGTTCAGCTGGTAGAGTTAACAGTGCCACAGGAGGATGCTGTAGAGGAGGCGTATGAAAAGAAGAAACTTCAGTACTCTCAACTAGCTACTGAAGCGGAACAGTGAGGATGGAGGGTCCAGGTTTACCCAATGGAGGTGGGTTGTCGAGGATTTATGGAGCACTCCACAATCAGGTTTCTCAGAAACAACGGATTCAGTGGTTAAGAGTTGTGACGTATAGTGAATAACTTATCTGAAGCAGCAGAGAGGAGCAGCACAGTAAAAATAAAAATAAAAAAAAACCTTGATGTAAAAGAAGGTAAGTAAGCTGGGCTTAGCTGAGTGGGGGATGGGATGTCAGCTTACCTATTGAAGAACTGCTTCATTGACACTTCAGTACAGAAAGCCGGTATTCCAAGTTTCCCAGGATGCTGAAAAGGAGAGGAATGAGCTTCATGTGCCATTCCTGGGTTTAGCCAATGCATACGGTTCAGTACCACATGAACTACTTTTTGCAGCATTTGATTTTTTCAGTGTAATGAGGACAGTAGCAAACTTAGTGAAAGACTACTTCAGAGGTTTGCAATTTTGTTTTTCAACTTCAGAATTCACCACTGCATGGCAATGTCTAGAAATTGGATATCCACTGGCTTTTACCATGGGAATGGAAGTAATTGTTAGGGTGTCAAAATGTGTAGTGGGAGGAGAACGCTTGGCTTCTGGAATGCGACTACCACCAATTAGAGTATACATGGATGACATGACAGTCCTGACTACAGTGTTAGCCTCACTAATCGGTTATTTGGCTAACTAATCAATTACATTGCATGGGCAAGAATGCAATTCAAGCCCACTAAGTCAAGGAGCATCTCTATAATTAAAGGTAAAGTAGTGGATAAGAGGTTTTACATTAAAGGTGATGCAATACTAACAGTGTCTGAGAAGCCTGTAAAAACTCTTGGGAGACGGTATGATGGGGACCTAAAGGACGCAGTTCATGTGGGAGAAGTGAGACAGCAAGCAGTGCAAGGGTTGAAGAGCATAGACAGCAGCACTTTACCAGGAAAACTTATAATTTGTTCCTTTCAGTTTGGTCTATTGCCAAGACTTTTGTGGTCACTGACTGTGTACGAGGTTTCCTTGACAACAGTAGAGAAGCTGGAAGTGTTAATCAGTTCATACATCAGGAAATGGTTAGGAATTCCACTCTGACTCAACAGAGGAGGGATATATGGTAAAGTGATACTGCAGCTGCCAGTCTCCTAACTGAGGAGTTTAAGTGTGCTAAAGTTTGACTGGAAATTACATTGGTAGAGTCACACAATGAATGTGTGAAGGAGGGACCACCTGTGTTGAAAACTGGAAGAAAGTGGGTAGCAAAGGAATCTGTGATATCATGGGGCAAGTACAGCATGGAGAGGAGGTATTGCTCCTCCTACATGACACAAAGCAGCACCAGCTCAATGGAGGAAGCTGGTTGTCAACGAGATGCAAAAGCAGGAGGAGAGGATGAGGTGCAGGAAGATGGATGAGATGGGAGAGTGTGGAAAAACACAAGATTGGCTGGTGAAATCTATGGACAATGGAACAGAGCAGGATCGGTTTCCTCATCAGGTCAACATATGATGTTCTCCCATAACCACAGAACCTTAATCTATGGGTAGGAGAAGATCTGTGGTGTCATTTGTGCACATTGCCAGCTTACATTAAGACACATTATGACAGGATGTAAGGTAGATCTTAGCCAAGGACAGTTTATTTAGTGTCATGACAGGTGCTGCAATGTTTGGCCTTAGCATTGGAAGACAAGAATAGCATGACCAACAGGTTGCCCCCAATTCCAGCAATATGACACATGAAGAACAACATTCCTCCATCCAGGGAAGCAACTACCAAGAGAACGTATTAAAACCAAAAATCGTCTAGGACAACTTGAAGTTGCTAGAAACTGGAAAATGCTGGCAGATGTTGGACAATGACTTATTTTCCAGCTGGAGATTGCTACCGCTAACCTTCGACCTAATATCGTCTTGTGGTCGGGATCAGCACGCCTTGTTACTCTGGTAGAGTTAACAGTGCCATGTGGATGAGGCGTATGAAAGTAAGAAACTGCGGCACACTCAACTAGCTGCTGAAGCGGAACAGTGAGGATGGAGAGTCCAGGTTTATCCAGTCGAGGTGGGTTATCGAGGATTTGTGACACACTCCACAACCTGGTTTCTCAGAGACATCGAATTCAGTGGTCAAGAGTTGCGACTCATAGTGAAGAATTTATCTGAAGCATCATAGAGGAGTAGCAACAGGCTATGGTGAAAAGATTCTGGTTGGGGACCTTAAGCACAGTAAAAAGAAAGCAACGTCGATGGAAAGGAAGGTAAGCTGGGCTTAGCTGAGAGGAGGACGGAGGGGGTGATGCTGTGACGCCAGAATCACTGTTGAGCCCTCTTAAGGTGTTGTGGGCCAGTCAACGAAACATCAAGGATGGAAGGGGCCCACTTGAAGACCCCAGAGAAGTACCCTACTTAGCTCAGTCCAGACGGTAGTCATGCTGATGCGCTAGGGAGGCTGCACTGTGGTTAATCCCTGGAGCCAGCATTGCAGCCATTGTGTGTGCTGATGCACCAGGGAGGCAAAACAATCTGATCTCTGGAGCCAGCATTACACTTCAGCCATCAACACCAGGAAGAAGGATATCTATGTCATTAGATGGAAGGAAACAGAGACGGATCACATTAGTTTACAGTAAAAGAATCTATGTCTTAGTTGGCACTTATCTTGAAGTCCAATGTCAGCATGATGTTTTGATTCAAATCTCATGTAATGTAAATCAAATATTAAAAAAAAAAAAAAAAAAAAAAAAGTTTATTTCCATGAGAGAATCAGGGATAAGGGTGGCAGCTAAGAAATAAATAAATAATTAATTTAAGTTTGTGGCAGGGTGGGAGCCACAGCACATGCAGTATAGCCAATAAATCCAACACAAATGTTAAAACTGAAGCAAGTTGTTTTTTAACTTTTGTTTTCTTCTATTACTTTTGAATTGTCAGTTTTGTCAAAGGAATGCCAGAAAGTAAAAATGGAATGTCTTGTCATAATAGAACTCAGCCTGTCTACTATAAGCAGCCTGGGAGGTAACAGGTTATTAGAAGATTGCTGTCTCCTTCACAGATGTATTTCAGGAATGTGAGATAGTGGCCTGACCGCTTTGACCTGAAACCACAGCGCTGGTGCAGTAGTATTGAACCATAAGCCACAGACACTGCAGCTAATTGAATGGGTTTACAGTTCCTTTGGGGCTGGCTGAGTTTGAAAGAAAGCTAAGCTATGTATTAATAAAAGACATAACAATTAATAATAATTTATCATGTGTTTCTTGTGCAACCCCTCTTGTTCCACTATATTAGCAGGGCCACCCAGATATAAATTTGAATACTCCCTTGCGAATCAATGGTGGCTCAGCTCTGCTCATATTCTGTTGGACATTGTAAAAAAAAATTATATATAGAGAACACCATTACATCATGTAGGAATAAATAATGGATTTGAAGATAAACAATAACAAGTAGTTGTCATGCATTCAAACACCTATAAATACCTCCAATGTTTTGATTACTTGTTGCCTTGTTCCCTTGCTGCCATGCAGAGTTTCCAGGCAGTGTAGATTCAATGAAAGGCTCAGTGAATGTCAGGTTGATCGTGTCTGTTTGTCACACTCTACAGGGTGAGCACCATAACAGCCTTCATTGTTCAATCTTCATCACACTTTTATTATGCACCCCTAGTCTCCTATACAGGTTTCAAATTGCACTGGGCTTTAATCTGAGGAAACCAACATTTGTTTTCCAGATTTTTATTTAGAATATGTATAGCCTTTCAGGTACGGTGCGATTATTATTATTATTATTATGGAGTTATGATAAACCTATGTGCGAGCAGGGTTTTGTTCGCAGTAGACTTCTTGTGGTCTATTCACACAATCTAAATGCTAACTCTGTTTAAATCATTAGATAGGGGCATTTGTTATCTCTTGAAAATCAAGCACGATACATGCAAGTCTGTTAGTGTATTTCTGTCCTATTTTAATAATGTATTTTAATAATTTGTGCAGCATTTATTGAATAGACCTCTGTCTGGAAGTTTGATTGGATTGTGCTGTAGAACACAAAATCAGGCCTATAACATTTTCACTGAATCTACCCTTTTGTCGACTTGCTGCTGAAAACACTTCTGTTTCAAAACATACACTACTGAAAACTAATAACACTGCAAAGTGACATCATACATCAAGGGAATAAAAACGTACTGTATAACAGAAATGTCATTATAATTCTGCAAGTAAACACAAATGCAACAGTACATATGGTAATTCCACTAAGGAAATTTTAACAAGCATGAAAAGACTATTGCAACAATACTTTTTCTTTACAATAATGCTAAAATATTCGATTCATTCCCAAGGCTGATCGAAATGTATATAAATTAAGAAAAATTATACAATTCCACTGCTGTTCCCTGAGTTAAACTCCCTGGTCAACTCTCTGTACGAGTGCCTAAAGTGAAATTAAATTCTGTTTTTTGAGGTTCATATGATGTGAAAGCAAACTTTATCATAACATAGCTAGGGGGTTGATAATATTATTGGCCTTAGACTTGCTTCTGAGGCAGTTTTACAGCTTTCATACATCATACATATGTGACTGGGAAATACTGTCGACAAGCTAGTGAAATTATGAAAGCACAACCTTGGACCATTGTACTTTCCCTAAACTTAAGGCCAGTACAATATAAATATGTATCTTTTTTTTCTTATGTATTGACCTTTATGTTAACAAAAACAAAGCATCCTCAGGTCATATTCTAAGGGGTCTGTCATCTCAGTTTGAACGGTTTTTAAACATGAACTACAGTAAAGTAGACATTTTAAAAAGATCTATAGCAGTGCTATGTCCAGATGTTAGAAAACTTTACCAGTGAAACGCTTCATTTCTGTTGAACACCACTTGCCCTGGAATTGTACTGACAGAACCGTATTACTATATAAAATAGTTTACCATCTGCAAAGATCAATAAGATGTTAGAAAAATGTGGCACTGAAATGGTTAATATTCACTGGACTGGACCACCTTTACTGGAACTTAAATGCTAACTGAACTTATTTAAGAGAAACAATAAGAGACAAAAATAAATATTTTGTATGTGAATAATTTTTTAGGTTTTGCTGTTTTCAGAACTGGAGTAATTTATTAAGAGAAAAAAAACAATCCTTCAAGCAACCTTCATAAATGAGAACAAAACCTTAAAAAGAAGCTAACTAATAGTGAATAAGAAATGTTCCAAGGTTCACATACATATATAAATCGTACAGCCTATCCTTGAGATGGCAATGTTGTATTGGCAGGCCTGCAATGCAGCTGACAGTTTGATTGTGTTTATCTTGCTTCTTCACTCTGATCCTTTCACTCACCTTGTCCAGAGAAGACTCTCCTGCCAGCCATAAACAGATATGCCACTTGTACTGACTTACAATAAAGCTAAATCTCTGTTTATTAGAAACACTGTCATGCTCAGTCACTGCCTGGGTTCTCTATTCAGCCACTGTTGTTTTGTTTGCTGTTTTCAGTGAGTGAGGGGAGAATGAGTGTTTGTTGAAGAACACCTGTGTATTGGAAATCAGTGGAAATCAGTGGAAATATGTTGAGGAACTGCTCAGTTTGACACACTCTACGATATACCATGTTTAGACCCTTAGAGTTCCTATTTTCTGGTTAACAAGTTCCTTTAAGTTGAAGTTGTTATTTGAAAGTACTCATGAGTCCCACATTTAAAAATCTACTTCGACATGTTAAAGCTGTGTGTACATGCACCTACCCTGATAGCTCAACTCTTGATCCTCCACCACTGAGGCTGTAGTTGGCAGGTTGTGAGGATTTTCAGACTGATAGTTAAATAGGGTCTAAACCAGAAGGCATGTGGGAGACTCTGAGACCAAGTGGAAGAAGAGTCTATGGTCTGATGAGACCAAAATAGAGTTTTTTGGCCTCAATGCTAAGCGCTATGTTTGGCGCAGGCATGGTGGTGGCAGCATCATGCTATGGGGATGCTTCCCTGCATCAGGGCCTGGAAAGCTTGTGAAGACAGAGGGCAAAATGGATGCAGCAAAGTACAGAGAAATCCTGGAGGAAAGCCTGCTGAAGTCTGCAAAGAGACCTGGGACTTGGGAGAAGATTTGTCTTCCAGCAGGACAATGACCCCAAACATACAGCCAAAGCCACACAAAAACAAAAAGGTCAATGTCCTGGAGTGACCCCGTCAAAGCCCAGACCTCAATCCAATTGAGAATATGTGGAAAGAGTTGAAAACCAAAGGTCTCCATCCAACTTGACGGAGCTTGATCAATTTTGCAAAGAAGAATGGGCAAAAATTGCGATGTCCAGAAGTGCAAAGCTGATAGAGACTTATCCATATAGACTCATGGCTGTAATTGCTGCCAAAGGTGCTTCTACCAAATATTGACTCAAGGGGTGTGAATACTTATGTAATCAATTAATTTCTGTTTTGTATATGTAATTTAGAACAATTTGTAGATTTTATTTTTCACATTGATAATATGGACTTTTTTTGTGTTGATCAGTAGCAAAAACTCCTAATTAACCATTGATTCCATGTTGTAACACAATAAAATGTGGAAAAGTCCAAGGGGGGTGAATACTTTTGAGAGCACAGTGGAGTGCCGGATTCTTGTACTGGCACACAACAAGCCAGAGGGAACACCAAATAAAGAGTATGCCCATAGGGGGAATTGTTGAAACCCATGTCATATATTACCTATGACTGTTAACATCACAGAGAGATGCCATGCTGAATGTATTTAGGCTTCAAACACACAGCTTTGTAGCACACCTTTTATGATTTGGATAGCCTGCCCGGAGGCAATCTTTGTTTTGTATTTTGCGGCGTTCATTTTGTTGAACCTTTTTTAAAACACCATAAAAGTGTGGGTTTGTTGAGTTTGCACAAGTTGAGTTTGCTTTTTATCCCTCCCAACCATCCTGATCTCTCACAGCCATATTATAAGCTACCTCCCCTAGCTACACCCTTCAGCTTTTATGCATCAGACAAACATACACAGGCTGCGAAATGAGGCCCCAGCAACTGATTAATCAGCCCCTCAGCACTGTTTTCTCTTATTCATGAAGGACACATCGTACCATTAGCTGACAAAATGAAATATATGTAAATGAAGACATTGATGAAACACAGAGTCTCAGAATTTAACATGTGGACATGATCAAAAATATCAGGACGCAGAATGAAAATGAAAAAAAAAAATTATACAAAAGAAAATGATATATTACACTTGAAAATACCGATTCTGTGTTTATTTGATAAACGCTCATAACCTAAAGATTTCTATACAGTACACATGTACAGCATGCAGTAAAGGGTGATGAAAGGCTGATGTGCAGATGGGATCTGAATTTCTCACTATCCTAATATCATCTTTATATGATAGAACCAATTAACAAACATGGGCTTAGAATTGTGTTCATGTTTATCCAGTGAATTCATGTTATGTGAATGAGGGAGGGGATCTGAAGGTTACCACACAAATCCTGCCCAGCTCAAGATAGGGGTGTACTGGTGGATCCGAATCAGAAGAAGTGGAGCAAGCCAAGAATGGCCAGTGCTGAGGTAATTGCTTCTTGCTTTACAATCGGTCCTCAACCACTGGATTTTAATTATGATTAAAAAATGTAAAACATTTTAAAAAGACATCATTATACCTCCGCTCCCCCAAATACAGCTTTGTGATTTTAAATGAAAAATAAATAAGAAAATCTATTCCAAAAGGAACCCCCTGTGCAGTGTTGAAGTGGAGCAGTGGCAGCCTCTACCGATGGCTGTAATAGTTTCTTCTGTGAGGGAGTGTAACACATTAACACAGTCATTTTGTTGTTTTGTGTTGTTTCTCATATGCAGCTGACACTGGTTCAATAAGAGCTATGTGCTGCTATGTACTGCGCAATAACAACTTATTTGTGTATTGTATAGTTTAAATATGTTTATGCTTTAGTTACTGTAGCGTGTCATTTCCCTGTAAGAAGTTATATCCCCTTACACAACAAACTTTCACTGCTGTACCAGTATTTGATAAACAACTTCTACCGGCTCGCTTAGTCATCATGTCTAGCCAACTGTTTGGATAACTTAGCCTCGAGCTCTGAACTTAATAGATTTAATAAAATCTTTCTTGCAGTGAAGGTTTTCACTTTGTCCCAATAAAATCCATTTGCATGAAGATTATAATGACAGGATGCTTAGCTCCTTAACATAACGCAAACCTTACCCACCTATAGAAAGCTGACCATGGCCTTGATCTCTATGTCCTAGGCCAAAGCTTTGCGATTAATCACCTACTAGACATCAGACTAGTACTGATGGGCCAAAAGCCTCCTTTCATTCTTATTTTTCTGTATGTACTTATGTTCTTAATGTACAATGGTATTGCATTGTATGATAAAATTACTTTCATCACCTTGTCTCCATCTGCAAAGGTTTGCCCACTGCTCGGCCTCCTCCAGGATATCTCTGGGACTGGTTCCCCCTCCGCTGTGCAGGAGATCTGGGTCTGGCTGCCCTCCACTACGCTCACGTTCTTCAGCTCGGTGATGTGGGGCTGAACTGGAAATGGAGAGGAGGAGACATAATCCTCACATGCACTGCATTGACACAAACCCACAACCACTTAAGCCATCAGTAACACTATGTTTCAACACGCGCAGATTATTAGCATGTATCTAATTTCTCACAAACTAGTTTGACAGCTTGATATCACAGATGCTACACTGTAGAAGGGAAAAAAGCAAGAGGTTCCACTACAGGGAAAATGTCTGACTTCGTAACATGGGTTCTGGAACAGGGGCTGTCAGGATACTTGCCAAGTTTTAATTGGTTTTGGCTATAATCTCCAATTATAATAAGGACTTTATTATGTATATTGTCTATTGTTTCATCCTCTATCCTCTGTGAAGAGGAAGAACATGGAGCACAGCACAGGCAGTTAATTGTTTAGTATCTTAGCATTCCCTTCCCACTCAACACTAAATGAGTGGACTCTCTTGCTTTCCCTTCCTCTCTGCTAAGGCTGACCTATGACCCTTCTATCCCATGCATCACAGATGTCTGCTCTCCTTCTCATGACTGACAAATAACCACAATAGATGAACTCAGCAATACCAAACTGCTGTCTGCTCACATGCAATCGTGGACTGTAACAAACACACAGCCCTGTCTTGGCCTTTGCCTTTATATATTTTTTCCAACTAAAGCTGCCACTCTCCTCTCCATGATTCTCTAAGGCTTTGGTGTATTGCGATACTTTAAAGAAGCAGGACACAAGAGTTTAGATCCTAAGCTGCTTATTATTTCTGGTCCTTCTTTTCAGGATTTTCTTTGCACACCTTGTCTTAATTTTTATGGGCCTCTGTCATTTTAACAAACTGCTTCAATGCCAAAGAATTCCTTAATACACCCATGTAGCAGGCTGGCAAGTGGAAAGAGGCCCAGAGACAGACTGCAGTTCAAAAAAAAATACTAATTTTATTATAAATAACACAAAATAAACATGCACAAGGGCAAAATAAAAATCTTTAAACACAAAAAGAAAGACAAAAAGCAAAATGTACAAAATAAAGGTTTCCAGGCTGGGCAATGCCTTCACTGGATTTAGAAAATTGAAACATCACAACCACCAAAACACCAACCTGCTTCCTCAGCTCCCTCCTCCTAAATGAGAAGCAGAGGCCTCCTTTTATGTCAGGTGGCTGGGAATCAATCACTGATTGATTGTTAATTAGCCTAATCAACTAATCAACCCCAGCCACCTGAACATAATAAACCCAGGCAGGTAAGGGAAATTAACCCCATCCCTGCCAATTTAAAAAGGGCAGAGCTTTGCTCTGCCACAACCCAAAACGTGCTTTGATGCAGAGAAGTCAGATACAAAATACATGCATAAGTGTATTTCAGACTGCTACAAGTATAACATCTTTTAACCTTGATATCAATATCAAGGTTTTGTGTCTTTCTGCCATCTTCACAGAATTACCATTGGCAATAGTGTTCTCTGAACTGCAGCTGCTATGACTATACATTGCTGGGCTGGGTCAAACTTGCCTGGCATCATTCATTGCTTATTTTCTTTGGTTGACAGTGGAAAGTGAATCTTTAGTCCTCAGAATACAGGCTGCTGCAGTGAGGCAACATTTGCATTGGGCATTTCAAGTTTGGTAGAAACCATGGGGTAAAATTGATAACAAAAAGTTGATCAAAATAATAAAAAGACAGGATTGTAAATATGCTATTGACATTGCCTAAGCTTTTTTGAATAGTGCTCTCCATATAGGCCAGGGTAACAAGAACAGCTATTATAACCATTATATACTGCATACCATATCCCTCACTGCATTGTTATGTGCAAGTCTCTATATGATTAACAGGCACAAGTAAAACCAGATGCCGCACTTGTGATCGAAAGCTTTATATACACAAACTGCTTCAACAAACATAGGTTTACAATAATTATTCACAAATGATCCATGAAAAGATCCATGATTCTGTCTGCACTGTAGAAACTGACATTCATAAGATGAATGATTATTTACCTCAGTGTGCACACACACGTGTGTGTGTGTGTGTGTGTGTGTGTGTGTGGATGGCTATTACACTACTGATGGATAGAGGATCTTGTTTGAACAGCTCTTGGCAGCCTCCTGTTTACATCCACTACCACTGTTCTTCCTTGAGGGGATCTGGAAGCAATTAGCAACCCTGGCCACCTGAGTTCAGACAGATGCTGCAGTCCTCTCATGCAATCTTTGCAGATCAAAGTGTGATGCTGCACAGCTGAGCAGGGAGGGTGACAGCTGAGATAATGAGGGTGACTCATTTCTGCTTCACTTCTGCTCCTCCTCTGCCAGATCACCTCTGCGGAAGTGTCTGTGGAATCTCTAACAATCCCTACCGGAGTAAAGCTCTGTGCATTCAGAAGTTTATTTTTGTTAAAACTAACAGTCTAATCCCTCTTTTAATTCAGGGGTCTGATGGAACACAACTTGCTCTGCATTTCATAGCTCTACAGTCAGAATGTATACCCAATTGTATGGCTTATTTCCAGTGTCAGAGACACCAATGGAGGCTTACCCTTCTTGCCTATGAATTAGAGGTAACTCCCCAAAGGGAAAACAATCTGTTTACAATTCAACAACAGCAACCACAAAGTTGCAAAGTATTCCCCGGAGGTGCCTGCATTTATAAGTGTGTTTTCATTAAACTAGATGAAGTGTGTGTTAATGAGATCTCACTACTCATTGCACTCCTCTATAAATACATAATACAAACATAAATAAACATGCCAATAATAAAATATATAAATAATAAGCAGAAGTGTCTCATTATCATTACTGACAGATACTTATCTATGGCAGTTAACCGCACTATTGAATTAACTACTATAACAATCCTTAAAGCTCCACCCTAATTCAAGGGTGCTTTTATAGAACACATCACATTTGCAAATGTATTGCTTGTTTAATATACTTGGTGTGTTTGCTATCACTCTCCATTGATCTTCCTGGCTTCAAAGGTAGGTTTCTAAAATGTTAAATATGGTTCAGTGTTGAAAACAATCGACTCTTCATAAAAATAACTCTTTAGGTACTGGAAATGAACACTTTGAAACTATCCTACCCATTCCAATGGGTGCTACATTCTTAAACTGTGGCTGCAGCATGGTTCACTCAGGTTTTCTGGAGCAAACAGCCCCGGGGGGGAAGTAAGTGTATATTTTACATATTGTAGGCAATTACATTTCATAGCAGTGTATTATTAATATGATTGCAAACCGTGGTCAGCAAATTGCATGTACTAGCAGTTACTTCCATACTGCAGTGCAATGATTTGTATGTGATCTGCAGCAGCGACAGCAGAAACACTTTTTATAAATCAATGGCGATTTAATTATTCTTCCTAGTAAATACATACCAATGATTTATTTAGTCAAAAATTGCTGGATTTTAAGACCATCTGTGTTTATTTATGTTGACAGTGTCATATTTTATCAAGGTCTGCCTTTGTCAATCTCTCTATGGTAATGTATTAAACTAAAATATCCATTGTGAGTTGGATACCAGTATGCTTTTATATCATGGTCTTTCAATTGAAATTCTTCCTCTTTGCACAATACCATTACCTAATCATGGTTAGCATATACAAATGAAAATGCCCTTCAAACTGTATTATCAATCTTTATCCCTCAGTATGATGTCACAGATCCATCCACAGCATGTGCTGTTATCTAAATAATTGTCATTGTCTAACCTTCCACTCAGGATGTGTAATTATAACTTCTGTGTTGGATAACATACCAAATTACAATATCCCCAAACAATTCGGTAATGCAGATGCATGCTTCATTAGCCAATACGAGTACAGTCACTCCAAACTAAAGAATCAGAGTGCAGTTTTGTAAAGTTTTAAAATTAGAAAGTGGATCTGGAGAGGAAATTGGGAGGATCAGTGAATCTGAGGAGGGGGTTTTTCAATCTCAAACCTCCTTTGTAAATTTCTTTCTACCTTATGGACATGTCAAGTGACTTATTAAAAATAAAACAAATACTTGCATTAAAAAGCCTCAATTATTTTTACCACCAAAAAGTGAATTATGTTGGGTGCCATTTCTAATAAACAAACGATAAGAACCACAAACAGTAAATTATATCATTTTTAAAAAGTCCTTGTGTGGAATGAGGCTGGCAATTCATATAGGATGACAAAGCTCCATTGATGAATGTGATGGAAGCTTGTATTGGGACTGGGTTCGACCAGCCAGATAGTAGAATTATAGACGTGCTTTTCACTTCATAAAACTTCGGTAACATTTTTCATTAATTGTCTCTAATTACTGTGTATGTACATATTAGCTACTTAGTAAATAGATGCATGCTTACATAATGTACAATTACAATGTTATTGTGCACAGACACACAGTACTAAACGTGTAATTTCTTTGCATGATTTAACCCAAATTTTATCCCTATTCATAAACTGAACCCCCTAACCCTGACTCTAACTCTAACCCTAAACCCTTTCTGATACAGGGTTTTGTTTGTGTGTGTGTACCTACATATATCCTGCAAAAAAAAAAAATTAAAAAAATGACACATTCAATACTTTGCAACTATGCATATTAACATTGTAACTCTTTGTTACATTGTACTATGTAACTACTATGTAAATACACATTAATTAGAGACGCTTAATGGAAAGTGTTACTAAAACTTTATTACTTGGTTATATTGAAACTGTCTGCACTTTCTCCCACGATCCACAGCCCTAAAAACTAAGCATTGGAAGACTAATACACTAGCCAATGAAAGAACAAGGACCTGATGCAAAATACCAGCGGGGAAAGGAAATATGTCATTCTGTTTTCATAACAGATTCTGCTAGGATCAATAGATAGACTCCAGTTTCCAGCATGTATTGTATTGGAAAACATTATGACATCCACAGTCAGATGCACTTTAATATACTTTTTTGGTGAAACAGGACATAGGAAACAAAGAGGCAATAATGTGCTTAACAGATCCAAGGGACTTGGGAGGAAGTCTCTGCTGATCTTCCTAGAGCTGCAGATCTCAAACTACATGCAGGGCACCACCGTGGAAATCAACATCACTTCACTGGGACTGTAAACATTCTAGCTGCCATTCTGTTTATTATATTTAAGTAGGACTATAAAGCAACAAAAACAAAAAGATGCTTAATAAAATATATCGATATAGGCCTATATATTATATATATTATATATATAGGTATATTATATATTATATATCTATCTATTATCTTTTTGATCATAATATATATCTAAGAATAGCAGATAGATAGATAGATAGATAGATAGATAGATAGATAGATAGATATAGATTGATATAAAAGGGCCGTCAATCGATTTTTGCTCAGTTAATTTATGTTCTCAATATACTTCTGAATACTGTTCTCTATAATAAGCAACATCACGTAAAATTAAGCTTTTCTTACACCCTACCCTAGCATATTTATGTCACGCCTCTGCTCACTAATGATTGGACAGCTGTATAACAAGGGACAGATCTCTGACTCTCCCATTGGTTAAAACTACTAAAAACATTCAACTGTTTATGTCCCTCCTCCGCTGACATATGATTGGACTGCCATGGAGAAAATACAGATCTATCGGTTGATTTTATTTTATTTTCAAAAATAAAATTCTTCACGATTAAACTGTAAAAAAATGAATCTGTGATCAACTCTTTAGTTCATTAATTGGTCCGATTAATATAACCAATAAGGCACGACATCTAGAGTTTGCTTTCCCAAAGGATCAACATTGATATACCTTGTCAGTCACCTTTCTTGTAAATTTAAATATGGCTACCTTTTTTTCAACCCATGGGAATATGCTGTAATATTCACACCTCCGGTTGACCTGTTTTGACCAATCGGGATAGAGCATTTACCAAAGTTTCAACCCTTGGGAATATGCTGTAATATTCACACCTCCGGTTGAACTGTTTTGACCAATCGGGAATAGAGCATTTATACCCATCACACACACATTTATATATATATATATATAATCCGGGTATATAAATATATATTATATATATATATATATATATATTATAGAATATATATATATATATATCATAAGTAATTCATAGGTTTAAATATGTCATATGACACAAGTTGTTACTTTCATTCGGCCGATAAAAGGGACCATTAATGTATTAATTAATTAGTTACAGTCCAAATGAAAATGGATATGAATATAGGGCTCTGCAGTTTTGGATGGAATTCCTTTTCCTATACTGCAATAGTGGGCTGCAGTTTTTGTGTGGCTTTAACTTTCCTGGGCTTGTACACAGGTTTGCAGTTTTCAGAGTTCAAAGTTCAATTACCTTTCACCGGCTATTTCTGTATGAACACACTGACTAGGTTAAATACTTGTTAACTTCATGCAGCACTTTCTGAAAGGGTGCACCTCTTAGTGTATTTGTTCCTATATTTTGATTACATATTACAGACAGTATATTGCGGACAGTTAGAGGGTATTGTTACTATGTTAGTGTGCCAAGCCTTCAAGAGCTGCAATCGGATTCCTGAGTTAACACTAAACTACAGTCTTCCTGTATCATATTGTATATACATATGTTGAATATGTGTTCACATTTATTATCACATTTCTCCGATGCTGATGACAACAGCTACAGTTTATCAGACAGGTAACATGGCTCTGAAACGCCCACACTCCCTGGATAACTGCTCACAAACTAGAAGGAGCCTGAAGCTGCCATGTAGACAGAGCACAGAGAAGAAGCAACAATGTATTGTGCTGCTGTAGATAGTAGTGTTTACTGATAGACGGCATGGCAGGGGCCCATCAGACTGCATGTCAGCCCTCTTACCGAACACTTTTAGAAGCAACTCCTTCTCCTCAGTACCAGCTTTGTTTGTGGCCCTGCAGGAATAGGACCCTCCGTCGGACTGCTTGATATTGTACACAGTCAGCTGTGTGCTCCTCCCCTTCAGGAAGTACTGGTCAGTCTCCTCAATCAGCCTACCATTCCTGCAAACACATCCAGGAACAACCCAATGAGAAAGGGAACTTCTACTTTATGTAGGCTTCTATAGACAACCAGGAATACCTCTATACACACAAGTGAAGGTACCTACAAAATGTGGCCTTAAAAATAATGCTCTTACTACTTAGTGTACAAATAATCCATTGTAGAAATGACTTCTTGTAATATTCTAACAATGAAGAACTACATAAATGAGAATTTGGGTGAGTTTAAGCAACTTTTTAAACTTCATTCAACAGATTAGCCATTTCTTCATGAAGCAGTGTGTGAGTAAGGGTTACACTAAGGTGCTGTTATGTATGGCATTTTAAAAAGGCTGAGCAAGCATTACAAGTACATCTATTGTTCTAAAAATGGTTCTAAAAACACAGACTTAATGTTTGCAGAAAAAGTGATTGTTTTAACATTATTATTAAAATAATATATGTTGCTGAGGCTTAATAAATAAAGAGAATATAATGGCTGGTTACTGCAATCCGAGCACAAAGCCTGTGCTAAACCAATAATTTTGCAATAAAAACATGTAGATTGTAAACATGTTCTACAGTTTTTGAATATAACACTGTCTGTGTTGCGTTTCACAATGCTAAAATAGATGTAATAAATAAATTACGGGGGTCATTGGTTAAAGCAGGCAATTAACAAGTCAAGTCAATTAATCAAATCTTTTCACTGATATCAATTTTATTAGATAATCTCAGCCAGTTCTGAACTAACAAATTAAAGGTGAGCAGTGTATCACAATGCTCAGTACTAGCACGCACTGTAGCTATACAAGGAGATCATACTCGGCTTACCTGTACCAGGTGATGGCGGGCTCAGGGGACCCAGAAGCTGTGCAGATAAAAGACACTGACTCCTGTCGATCTGCGGTTGCGTTAAAGGAATTCTGAGGCACGGTGAGAACTGGAGGGACTGAACACAAAAAAAGAAAGACTAGAACAAGCTCTGTAAATCAGGATTTACCTGAAAAGTCTGGCATCCTTGCTTCTATCCACACCCTGCCATTCCGTCATGTATCAGATCCCTATCATGGCTGGTAGATTAACTATTCTGTAAGAGGCATAAATTCACATCCTGACATTCATTAAATATGTTATTGCTTCCCATTGACAGGATGTTTTGTCTCTAGATGCAGCTCTAAAGCTTATCCCAGTCAAGTGCTACTGAACAAGCTGCCCTATAGTCAACTAAAAATCTTCTCAGCATGAATCCTAGGGCATGGGACAGATTTGCTTTTGGCTACAGAGCCGAATACATTGCTAATGGACAACTTTGCCCATTCCAGGCAGGTATCAGGCAAGCCATGATAAAAATAGAATAAATAAATTTAAAAAAGAGTCCATTAAACCCATTTAATTATCAGGGCTAAGTCTGGATAATTCATGTGACCAGGTAAGCCAGTGAATCTAGGCTCTCTTTATGCACTCAGATGTACTGGTATATTCATTTTAGCCTTACTTGCAGTTTTGCATGGTTGTTAAAATGTTATCCTATCTAGTTAAGTAAGTGGGTTGCAATTCAACATATTGTAAAGGAAATTTAAAAATTTATCAGTGAAACTAAGCAGGACACTTAGAGAAAACAAGGCTTCCGAAGTAGCAAAAGAAGCTTGGAGCAAGAACTTCTAAATGTGTGTAGTCTTCAGAATCAACACACTTTAAAATACAATTTGATATAGTTTATTATTTAAGTACAGTAAACAGTGCATTGGTCCTCTATTGCAATGTTATATTAGTCCATATCACTCTGAATGCAGTATTATCACACAATGGGTTGCCATATAGGCTAAAAACTATGTGTAGCAACATTGAAATGTAATGTTTGAAATATAATGTATTTGATGTCAGAAAGGTTGTGCTAGTTCATCACAGTGGTTCAAGAACTAACACAGATATAGAGCAACAGATCTGAATGGAGCACCAGAGGTGTACTTGCTGCTATGAAGAGATCAGCTCAGAGAGGTCGTTCAAAGTCATGTCAGTTGCGTTGGCGAAATAGCACAATGAAATGAAATACAATGCACTTTTTCAATAGAGCCTCTCACAGACATCTAGCTTTACAAAGCTGGAGTCAGCACCAACAGTATAAAAGATGCCCAATGACAATACCAGCTAAAATAAAAAGTTATTTTTTTCATTAACGATTTTGATTTGCCTAGCAGATTTGGATCAGTTAATACACAGACCCATTTTCATAGATTAGATCCTTTCTAAATTACTAGACAATTTCAAGGATTTCTGAATAGATTATAAAGCAACCACAGATTGGTATTTTGCAAGGTGATATACTAAAATATGCCTTGGGGTGAAATGTAGGAAACCAAATGACAGCAGTGATGTAACAGAGTGGTATAATGAGGGGCTTGTTCAGGGAGGATAGACAGTGTGCGCTAGTAGCCAATTTGTTTCTACTCTACCTAGTGCCAGTTTTAAAACTGATGTCATCTTGACTTCTAGAGTGCTTGAGGTTGCAGTGCCTTTTACAGACTATTTAAAAATCTATAAATATTATTGACAAAGCCTTCATAACTAATTTCCTTCAGACTCTGACTATAGAAATAGACAGAAATATGAATTATTAAAGGGCCAATAACAGAATCCAGGTGAATACCTAATGCAAGGCGGTGGGTGATGTAGAATGGTCCTACACAGTACAGGCAGCTGAGCTCCATCGAAGATGTAAGACTACAGGTTCAGTGATAGTTCAAAGTGATGAGGTGAAAATGGAAGAAAAAACATAATTTAAAAAAAAAGTACCAAAATATCATGGGGAAGTGCTGTTTGCTTTTAGCTGTACTTAAGACCTTAAATAATGGAAAGGCCTGAAAACGAGCAATCTTGTATTGATGAGGCCATGAATGCTAATCTAGTTACATACAATATGAGTCTTCCAAAGGGTAGATAATCTTTTGCTTCACTGCAAGCAGTTTTGGAAATGTCTATAATGATCTGTACATAACTCAAACCTTGTCCAGAAGCTGGTTTTTAGATCCTAAAGTCCATTCATTAAGGAGGAGTGGGAGAGGAATAACATTTGCAAGAGCAGCTGACTGGGAAGTCAGGTATCCGTACCTGAACCTGAAAACTGGCTTTCAGTATGCAAGGTTCTTACTTAGCTCAGACATCTTCAGCTTAGTTGTGTTTTTTATTCATAAGCACAATTTGACTGTATTCTTCTGAAAATGATGATTTAATGATGATGCAATGCCAGTCAAAGTTATGAGATACTCTCCAATTATTTTACTAATGTAAGAAGCTGAGGCAAACTGCCCCAGGGAAAAGGCATTGTAAACCAGACCAGACACTTCCCCACAACAGAATACAAAATATCAGCATCAGAAAGAGTTTTGAGGCTAATATAATACAAAGTGATCCAGAATACCACAGTAATGCATGCACACTGGTGCCACAAATCTTTGATAAAAAGGATGGAGTTTGTATTAGTGGAGTTTACCTAAAAAGTAACTAAATAATGAAAAAAAAACTTTCTGGGAAGCACACCAGTGTCGTTTCCAAAATAGTTTCATACACTGTGTTAGGATAATTATACCTTGAATAAAGTATGCCATGTATTTCAGGTAAGAAGAAATTGAACAGCCCATCAACATTTTAACAATCACAGTTCAGTTCAGTGAGAGAATTGTTCGATCTCCAGATACATTTGAATAGATACCTTTGTTTTGTTTTGTTGCTAACACTAAATGCATGTCTCACATACCACAGTGACCGCTAAATAAAAACTAGTTATATGTATAACATCCCTCCCCTCTTAATCAAACTGATTCACACAAAACAGGGCTCATTTATTACAAAAAATATTTTTTGCATTTTTTACATTGCACTGGTTTTCCCTCTAACATTATGGCTGTGGTATTTCCCTTACTATGGCTACCTAAACCCTGCACCTGTAACAGACCTTCTAGAAACATTTAAGTGGTGGCTCTCTATTTCAATAACCAAAGAGATGCGGTTATCACCGTTGACGATGACTCTGATGTCCCTGAAGTCGATCTCCCCCCGAGCCTCCACCCGGGCCTCACAGCGGTAAACCCCCTCGTCGCTCTTGTCCACCTTTTGGATCTGCATGTTACCATTAGGGAGCATTACCAACCGATCTGCCCAGGAGAGGAGAGCAGAAAATTTAGTGTTGGGCCATTCTAAACAAGTGTTTATCATCATCACCATCATCACCACCATCATCATCATCACCACATCATCATCACATCATCATCATCATCATCATCATCACTCATCATCATCATCATCATCATCATCATCATCATCATCATCATCATCATCATCATCATCATCATCATCATCATCATCATCATCATCATCATCATCATCATCATCATCATCATCACCATCATCATCATCATCATCATCATCATCATCATCATCATCATCATCATCATCATCATCATCATCATCATCATCACCATCATCATCATCATCATCATCATCATCATCACCAGCACCATCATCATCATCATCATCATCATCATCATCATCATCATCATCATCATCATCATCATCATCATCATCATCATCATCATCATCATCATCATCATCATCATCATCATCATCATCACATCATCATCATCATCATCATCATCATCACCATCATCATCATCATCATCATCATCATCATCAGCTATCATCATCACCATCCTCAACCAGAACATCTCATCCTCGACATGATCACCATCATCATCATCATCATCATCATCATCATCATCATCATCATCATCATCATCATCATCATCATCATCATCATCATCATCACATCATCATCATCACCATCATCATCATCATCATCATCATCATCATCATCATCATCATCATCATCATCATCATCATCATCATCATCACCAGCACCATCATCATCATCATCATCATCACCATCATCATCATCATCACCAGCACCATCACCATCATCATCATCACCATCATCACCAGCATCATCATCATCATCATCATCATCATCATCATCATCACTACATCTGTTAGCATAACCATATCTTTTGGAAGGTGAAATAAAGGTGTTGAATAATAAAGAACCACCACCTCTGAAACACAGGAGCCCACCCAACATCATCCTCAGTGCAGAGACAGTGAAGCAAAAATGAGGTGTCCTTGAAGAGGAGGCTTGTTTACATTACATTTTGTGAACATATGTACTGTGTTTTTTGAAAGCGTGATTGCATGTTACCGTGAACAGAAGAATAAAGAGGTTGCTAATTTTTTTTGTCCATGGAGGACCAACATCTGGAGCATGTTCTTTTTTTATGCCCAATGATCAAACCATATCTGATCCAAATAGATGAAACTCCCTGAGTACTGGTCTTTCAGTGCTCCACTGAGAGGTATCATGAGATCCCAAGAATCTGCTACTTGGTGCACCCTGGTTATTGTGAGCTACTGTTAACAGGGACAGGCCAGAAAAAAAAGCATGCAGCTTTTCTTTTATCTGTAATTGCAGGCGTAGAGTAAAAAAAAAAATAAAAAAAAAAACAATCACTTTGATTCCAGCAAACTGTTTGTTACTCACTGCTCTTCAATGGGTGAGAGACAAAAAGGCCTGGAACGAGGATAATCTCTACATATTCCATCTTTCTTACAGATAATTTCATCTTTGAAGAATTAAATACATATCGGGAACTGAATATCAAAGACTGTCGGTAAAACCTGGATCATATGTATGAAATTCAACTATGGTTTAATTCCCCAGGAATTAAAAATGTATACAAACAATGCACAGGTAATTTGCAGATTAGTGACGTGTTAAATATCTGACTCCAATTTTTAGACAGCTCGCTGAATAACTATATATAGTTTGAAATGATCTGGCCAAAAGCCAGACGTGGATTAGTGATTTGGGTTCATGCCAGGCTTGGCAGGTTGTGAAGTTTTCTCTCTCAGTCTCTCTCAGGTGGTCTCTGTCCAGGGTGCTGCAGGCAGTGATCTGGTTTTTAGCTGCTGTCTAAAAGTATGGGAATGCTGCTGGAATGTAAAAGTTGATTGGTTTGGAAATTGGCAGCCGATTAGTCAATTAGGCATAGCAGCCTCGAAGTGTCATACATGAGACAGGGAAGGCAAAGGGTTGTTGAGAGAAAAGCTCTGGGAAAAATACAGGACTGCCAGTAAAGGGCCTGTTTATTTATTTATTTATTTATTTATTTTACATGCCAGAGTGCAGTGAACTACAAGTGTTTAGGAGATGAGAAATGTCATCATAGAATCAGACAGGTGCCATTCAGTGCATTTTAATCCAGGCAGACTTGGCTGGCAGTCTTGGTCTCTGAGCATCTCCCCTCAACTTGAAGTATTGTCTACTAGTGAAAATGCCTGTCAAACAATCCTACTACAGCACTTTATTTTGTAACTGCCTCTGACAGAAATATAATGATTCTCGGTGGTAAATCTCCCTCCTGACCTGTGAGGATGCTAAGTAAAGAGAACAAAGTACCCTTGACTAGATGGCCTGACAATTCATTCCCAGGGTTAAAAGGAAGTCAGTCATCTAGAAAGGGGGCGGAACTCTGGTGCACTAACTCATCGACCTGGAAGGGAAATGATCTGGCAGCCACGGAATGGAAGAGAGGTTACAATCATTTACCAATGGGTCATGAGTGGCGGTACAAATAGGGGACAGAGCAACGTGATCTGTTCCTTCATTTATGGTTAAGGAATCAAGGAAGTAAATACCAATTCCTTACCGGGGCCTTCCTAATATATAGGTATATATATATATATATATATATATATATATATATATATATATATATATATATATATATATATATATATATATATATATATCGTACTGTGAGTTTTTGTTTGTTTGTCTCCAATTTGTTCCTTGCTATTTATTAGTTATCTGCTGGTTATCAGCTCAACCAGCAATTGCTGGGATTTTCTTCATGGTTGTCATTGTTGTACCTACCGTCTGTCATTGCAGTGATTTCTCTGTTGTTATAGATCCAGGTTACAATAGGCACAGGGGAGCTGATCACATTGCAGACAATTTCAGCATCCTCCCCCTGACGGAACTCCTGGGGCGTCTTCACATCACGGAACGTCAGCTTCTCTGCAAGGTTAAATGACAGAGAGACACAGAGAGGGTCAAGCAATGCAATTAAAATGAGAGGTGTGTCAGCTTTACAAACCCAAATTCTGCATGCACCTCCATTCTATTAAGGGGCTGCCGATGTGTTATCCATGACTGCTTATTAAAGTGAAATATAAATGGATTTCTGTTTTTCTCTGCTTTCAATTTTAAAACATGCAGCTCTGACAGCTTGAAAGAATTAGATTGTCATGCTGTGGAGAAAGGCATCCATTTGACTGGTACCCACTAGTTCTGGTTTAGCAGATTAAAAGACAAATTATCTGCTGATTAGTCTTACAGTACATCTTAAGTGTTTCTTAACTTTTAAATATTCAACTTTTTTCTTATAACAATTATTCAGGCATGCTATAAAGTCATCTCAATAGCTTTGTTCTTGCAAAGAAAATTGCACCAATTAACAACACTTATTTAAAGAATGTTTAGGCAGAGTCTATTTTTATGAATAAATACATTTCAAATTAATGAAGCTGTCGTAGGGTATTCTCTTATCCGTAGGCTATTTCACGGTCATGTTTATACTACAACATGCATTTACCATAGTCTACCATAGTTTGCCATGTTTTTAATGTGCTTTACTACACCCTTCTGGGATTTACATTGCTTACCTGTATTTAGGGTTCCGTGTTTCCGGTTTATTCTGAATTTTACCAAAAAATTACAGCATTTTTTTTTTTTTACTGGACTTTGGTTTTTTCTGATTTTATGCATGATTTTTGTCTATTATTCAACATTTTTCCGGTACTATTTTCTAGGAAGTACACAATATTTTGATTAAAATGCTGTCTTTTTGACTCCGACATTGTAATAAGCAGCCCTACACTTTATCCTAGGATACAGCAGGCGTTTAAATATTAGAGGATCAAGTAACATTCAAACGTAGTTCTCTGTCACTTCGCAAACACGTTATCACCTGATTATGTTGGCCAATCAAAGTCTGATTATTGTGGCAATTACTGATCAACTAGCTTGATCAAAAACTAAATTGAAAATCTCACATGAAAACAAAATGTATTATATTATATATTAGTGGATGAGGAATGGGGAGAAAGCATTAATCAGTTTATGAATATTCAAAAGAAAAAAAAAGAAAAAATAGCAGAAGTGGGTCAGATGAAGCCGAGGATGCACAGAGCTGCAAATACTGCTGCATTGAGGTACATGTTCATGCTGAATTAAAAGAACATACTGAAAAATAAGCGACACATTAAACTAAAACAATAAAGAGAACTGAGAGGCAAGCAATCCATGTATGCGGCTTTTACACATGCTTTAATAAAAAGAAAGCACAGAATGTGTTAATGAGTTTGTCAGAGCATTGTGCTTTGCTGGACAGCCACTGTTTATTGCAGTGAGGTATGTGTTGGTGACTCTGTGTGACACACCTGTCCATCACTTAAAACATTGCCTAACACAGACAATCTTAATCGTAAATATTTGACAGAAAATGGTGATGCTTTAGTTGGCAAACTTCTGGTGCATCTCCCAATGGCTTGCATGCCCACTTCTGTCAATTTTCTTTTCTTTTTATGATTTCAAGGTGAATAAACATGGCTTGTTTTGTGCTGATGTCATGTTCATACTTTCTGTAGAGACTTTTTTTCCATCAGCACAGTGATTGCCTAAACGTTCACAAAGTACCGGCTAACTTGGAAAATGGGGCTTTGACTTGCACAGATTCTGCTTCTTCATACATGTGGGGGGCAATATTAATCAGAAACCAGAACTGCTACGCATCATATTCCACCTGTGAAGTGTGTATGCTGAGATTCTTACTCGATTTTTTACCGATGTTTCAATTAAAAACATTTTTTTACCGATTTCATCTCTATTTTAATGTATGTAAGACACAAATCGAAAACTTGGAACAGTACCTATACTTTAAGAGGCTTCTATTATGGTAAACATTTTAAGGATAGCCAGATATCCCAAGGCAGTGTGAGCTCAGTTTCTGGACCTGGTTTTCAGTTAGTCCAAATAAGGCTTATTTTGTTCAGTACACATTTGCAGCTGCATTACTTTAGTGGAATACCCCCAATCCACATGTCCTGTCAGTTTATTCCAGGAATCCACCGAGAAATTGATTGCACTTCAGCATAATTTATATTTTACTGCCAAATAGGCAGCCTCGAGCTCTTGTTCTTAGTTCTGGGAGTTTTGATATTCACTGTTGCTTCTCCTTAACTATAACTTGTTTTACCTCTAAGAAAAAAAACAAAAACAAAACAAAACAAAAAAAAAAAAACATTAAACTGTACTGCAGTACTAAAACTGCATAAAAGTGATTTCATTCATCTTGGAAATTCAGTTAATCTAGAAAACAAAAGACTGAGGTAATGATGGTATGCATAATGCAGATGTGTGTCTGTGTTTACAGATGTGTGTCTGTGTTTCTATGTCATTCTGATTACGGTGTGCTCCTTACGGTATTTTCTGTTCAGTTAATTGTGGTGGTGAATAACAAAGTCAGCTTTGCCAAACAATGAACACATGATAATATGGAGACAGGCAACAAAATGCCAACGCAACGGCAGGGAGGCTGTACTATTCCACATCATGGAGTTCCTAATAGTTATTTTACTCCAGGGAGAGAAATAATACTCCCATTTCACAATGAGCTTTCACTGTGAGGCTCACCTCAATGTGACTGATGAAGCTCACAATAAAGCCTGGAATGGCTCAAACAACTGTATGTCTTTAATCCAACATTTGAGAGATATCAAACACCATTAGGATAGAATTTAGCAGTTGATTGCGAAGTAATTAATCCTACAATAAAGAGTAAAACATGCCTTCAGAAACCAAGAGTAAAAGAAGCCCTTTTCTGAAATCAGGCTTGGCAATGCACTGACACGGGGGAAGAGTACATGCACATGGGTCTATAAAGACAGGTCTCCTAATAACTCGATATGCTACTCACACAAGACTTTTTCAGAACCATTCCAACTGTCTCCTAAGTCTTCTCCAAATTCAATAGATGCTGATTCAACAATGAACAAGTTCAATGCTCTATTACTGGTTTAAGTGCTCTACATTTTCACATATCAGGCTCTTAAAAAGCTTGTGCTTTCCCCAACCCTACTGAACCCAATATATATATATATATATATATATATATATATATATATATATATATATATATATATATATATAATATAGATACACACACACACACACACACACACACACACACACACACACACACACAAATTAATAAGACAGGAAAACTTACGATAGATTTCCAGAACCACCGTGGCTTCCTGTGTCTGCCCCTTGGCGTTAGCTGCTTGGCATCGGTATATACCGGCATCCTCCACATTGGCGTTGTAGATGGTGAGTCGGGAGCGAATGGACTCGGTCTGCAGGACCATGCGCTGTGAGGATACAATCCTGTCCCCCTGCGGATTGAACCACTCTATACTGACTGGCTCTCCAATTGCTGCAAACAAACACAGCAGACACATCAGCCCTGGCAGTGCCCAGTAACATTACCCTGTGTAATAGACAAAGACAGCAGACACATCAGCCCTGGCAGTGCCCAGTAACATTACCCTGTGTAATAGACAAAGACAGCAGACACATCAGCCCTGGCAGTGCCCAGTAACATTACCCTGTGTAATAGACAAACACAGCAGACACATCAGCCCTGGCAGTGCCCAGTAACATTACCCTGTGTAATAGACAAACACAGCAGACACATCAGCCCTGGCAGTGCCCAGTAACAGTGTAATAAACAAACACAGCAGACACATCAGCCCTGGCAGTGCCCAGTAACATTGCCCTGTGTAATAGACAAACACAGCAGACACATCAGCCCTGGCAGTGCCCAGTAACATTACCCTGTGTAATAGACAAACACAGCAGACACATCAGCCCTGGCAGTGCCCAGTAACATTACCCTGTGTAATAGACAAACACAGCAGACACATCAGCCCTAGCAGTGCCCAGTAACATTGCCCTGTGTAATAGACAAACACAGCAGACACATCAGCCCTGGCAGTGCCCAGTAACATTACCCTGTGTAATAGACAAACACAGCAGACACATCAGCCCTAGCAGTGCCCAGTAACATTGCCCTGTGTAATAGACAAACACAGCAGACACATCAGCCCTGGCAGTGCCCAGTAACATTGCCCTGTGTAATAAACAAACACAGCAGACACATTAGCCCTGGCAGTGCCCAGTAACATTGCCCTGTGTAATAGACAAACACAGCAGACACATCAGCCCTGGCAGTGCCCAGTAACATTGCCCTGTGTAATAAACAAACACAGCAGACACATCAGCCCTGGCAGTGCCCAGTAACATTGCCCTGTGTAATAAACAAACACAGCAGACACATTAGCCCTGGCAGTGCCCAGTAACATTGCCCTGTGTAATAGACAAACACAGCAGGCACATCAGCCCTAGCAATGCCCAGTAACACTACCCTGTGTAACAGATAAACACAGCAGACACATCAGCCCTAGCAGTGCCCAGTAACATTGCCCTGTGTAATAAACAAACACAGCAGACACATCAGCCCTAGCAGTGCCCAGTAACATTGCCCTGTATAATAGACAAACAGAGCAGACACATCAGCCCTAGCAGTGCCCAGTAACATTACCCTGTGTAATAGACAAACACAGCAGACACATCAGCCCTAGCAGTGCCCAGTAACATTGCCCTGTGTAATAAACAAACACAGCAGACACATCAGCCCTGGCAGTGCCCAGTAACATTACCCTGTGTAATAAACAAACACAGCAGACACATCAGCCCTGGCAGTGCCCAGTAACATTGCCCTGTGTAATATACAAAGACAGCAGACACATCAGCCCTAGCAGTGCCCAGTAACACTGCCTTGTGTAACAGACAAACACAGCAGACACATCAGCCCTAGCAATGCCCAGTAACACTACCCTGTGTAATAGACAAACACAGCAGACACTTCAGCCCTAGCAGTGCCCAGTAACATTACCCTGTGTAATTGACAAACACAGCAGACACTTCAGCCCTAGCAATGCCCTGTAACATTACTGTAAGGAATTTTTTAATAGTATTGGAACTCATTTTTGTTTTATAATATGTTATTTTCTGTAACAAATTGAACTGAGGAGTAAGCTGGGTATGGTATTTGAGCTCAGGAATTTGAAACCTCTGCTTGCATGAGGGATGCGTGAATCTCAGAGATAACAGATTCAAAAGGAATGCCTTTGTGCATGTTTGACTGGGTTGCCAGGTACAACAGATTGTCCTACGTTGAATGTAGAGGAATAAGGGGTCATAAATGACGTAATTACAAGGGCGTGTGTTAAAGCTAAAAAACTAAAATAAACATGTTGTTCGGGGCTCAGTTTTCAATCTCACTGAAGCCCAGAGCTTGCAAATCTGTCCATTTAAAATGATTCTTTTTCTGAGCTATACCAACAAACATATATTTGACATTGATAACATTGTTTATAAGTTGCATTTGTCTTTGCATTACCCTGTGTAATGGACAAACCCAGCAGAGACACTTCAGCCCTAGCAGTGCCCATTAACATTACCCCATCTAATGGAGGCAGTCAATAAAAAGGTCTTGCACTACTTGAGAATGTAAGGGCATGTATTGAGACCCTGCAGCTGTGTTGTTATTAACTCTTTAGAAGAAAGATGTTCTGGAGCTTGTGTGGAAAAGAAAAGATTGAGTTGAAAATGTAGAATGTTTATTTCTAGTGCAGTGCTACATTTGATTATTTATTTGTATTTATCTGGTTTATGTACAAAGTATTTGCTATTCTATGGAAAGAGTATTCAATCCCTAAATGTTAGGCTATTCATATAATTTTAACCAAAAAATAAGAAGCATATTGGTGATGAATCCTAGCAGAGTTCTAAATATCACTGACGACGATCTTCCAGTTTTATTTGTGTAATGTGTTTTATCTGACATGGACGGCTACTGTCTTTATTGTGCTGTGTTAAAGTTTGCAGGAACCCTGTTCTAAATATTACCACCATCTCAATATAATTGTTATTGGCAAGTAACAAATAAACCACGTGCTGCTGTACAGTGTGGGTCTGTTTGGATCACTGAAATTCCTGCTTGGTTTGAATGTAATTAATCCTTATCCATAATATTGTGTTCAATACACATGGCTGAAAACATGTTGGAAATACATTGTGGATGTATGCACTTTTTTTTAATATAGAATTTTATAATTCAACAAAAGGCAGACTACAATACAGTACTGGCCAAAAGTAATAGAAGTGATGAGTGCAGAAGAGGGTACATCTAGGAAAGTCATGGCAGAGAAAGATATGGGGGGAACACAGGGCTATAATGTAGAACTTTGGAGGGCAGCAGGGGAAGTGCCATGAGAGAAATGTAAAAGTGGAAGGACAACTCAGTGGCAATGCTGATTGAGTAGAGATGACTGTGACACCAAATTCATATTATTATTATTATTATTATTATTATTATTATTATTATTATTATTATTATTAGTAGTAGTAGTAGTAGTAGTAGTAGTAATTAATCATTTCGCAGATGTTTTTTATCCAGTGACTTATAGAGACTAGGGGGTGAACTAATCATCAACAAATCATCACGCTGCTGAAAGATTACTTGATCGGCACAAATTGTTAATCCAGGTATCTGGAGATAACTGAGTGATATACTATACAAAGAGACATCCAACCAATCGATCCAGTCTCACTGAGTCTCAGCATGTGTCCATTAATCATGGTATACTGGTGAAGAATTCCATGCCTCGATTAAAGACTATTCATGTATGTATAACAGGGCCAACGCTGTGTGAAAACTGCAAACTAGAATTTCTCTCCCACAGTTACATAACCCACAGTTGCATTGCACCACACAGCAATGTCCATTAGAGATGCATTCACCCACACTTACATATGATAATTCCATTTCAATATATTCATAATGAGACCTGTGGCATCACCAAGCACGCCATCCCTCTGGCTTCCCATTTCATTAAACTTCCATATTAATTATAAATGAAACCTGTCTAACCTCAAGGCAGTTGTCTACACATAAAACCCCTGTTTACTAAAACCTGCATCTTTGGTTTAGTGTCCAATAATCACTGAGAAGACTTTCAGAATACACAGTATTAGTGAATAGGAGTTTCACACAGTATCCAAAGATGACCAGTGGACTTTCTCATGCCACTGGGTCCTGCAAATGGAGATCCTCTGGGACCTTCTGGATGTGTCATTCTTAGTGGAAATCAAAATAGTTGTATTTCTCCATGAACCCTTTCCAGCTCATTCACGGTAGCCTCAAGTTCAGTAATAATAAAGAGCCCCATTATGAAATCACTGGCATGTTACATTTATCTTCTGGTTAGAATCACAACCTTGTTAACATATTAATCATAAAGAACTGGGTTTGCCACCAGCAACAGTCTCTCAGAAGCTAAATGAATACAGAGGAACAATGCAGCTTCCACAGTGTTGCCAGCACTTCCTTTACAAGCGCAGAGCTGTGGAAGGCCGATTATATTTCATCTGGATTAAGCTGGCATGGAGGCAGTGTTCTGTGCTCACCGGGACACTGGTTTGCCCTTGAGGAGTGAGGCTATTCTATGAGATATTCTGTGCTGATAAAGCCACATTACTCTATTTAGAGAATCTGCACTGGAATCATGAGAAGTTTTTATAGTTGTGTAGACTGATTCACATTTTTACTTATATCAATAAAATTAGACTTTTTTTTTTGGCACAGTGCGCCTGCTGGTCAAAACGTGTGTATCTGCGACTATTTAGAATTAAAAAGGTATATGAAGAAACACATCAGCTTTAAAGTCCTGGTCACAAGCATGACATTTGTCGACGGCATTCTATTTTTCAGACAACACAAAGGCAACATTTTCAATACCCACCAATCAAATTTGATAGTAGTGTCACATGATGATAAGGCTTGACTTTAAAATCAGACAGATAGTGTATATAATGCATTCTGATTCCTACATTTCATCCAATTAATTATATGTAGTCTATAGATATGCAATACAGTGTGTATTTGGATAAGCGAATGTTAATGTCCACGATTACAATAACATATTTAAGCTGTGAATACAATTCTACAATAATACAATAATAATACACATTTTCTAATTAATTTAACATGCATGCAGTTATGCAGGATAAGACACTAATATTATATATATACTATATATATATATTATATATATATATATATATATAATATATATATGTGTGTGTGTGTGTGTGTGTGTGTGTGTGTGTGTGTGTGTGTGTGTGTGTACATAAATAATTAACAGATGTAATTTATTTCAATTTGTATTTATTTATTTCATTATGTATTTAGTTTATTATAATGTAATTAGTACAAAAACTGGCATTATGATTGATTTGCATTATGTTTTTGCCTCTGCGTTGCCAGCTTGTCACCAGCTTGTCGATTGTATGCTTGTCCCCCTTGTGACCACCTCAAACTGCAAGGCAACATGCAGGCAACAAATGTGTTCCTCTTGTTGCCGTCGACAAAAGTTGTCCATGTGACGAGGCCTTAAGAGCATGATAAGCCACACTGAGTAAAAATTGTACTGCCGTTTTTGCATCCTTTAAAGGAAGTGTGTTACAGGGGGACCAATTAGTGTTTACACTCCAGTGTAAAGCATAGACATGACTGAAAAATCTACTGAGACCAGAAGGGCACTTATAAAAAGTCTTCTCATTTGTACCTTGCTCTTTAAAAGCTGGTTCTGTTATCCAGCTTTCCAGAGCTGTATTATGTGATCTGCATGTTTAAATAAACATATCTGTTTAAAAAAAAAACATACTGTGCTTGACGCAAGCATTTCATTATTAATATACATATTTTTTAATTTTATTGAAAGTACTTTTACAATAATTAAAAGTATCATAACGTGAATATAAACATACAAAACATCAGTAGTGCAGCATTAAGAAACAGGTTAGCGTCTGTTCCTGTGATTTCCATCTGAACCAAAAACACACTGGAAATGTGAAAAAAAAAAAATATCGTTATCAAAAGTGCCCAGCCGTTTAAAATGGAGATATCAAAAACACAAGCCAAGTTTCAAGAAACCATCGGGGCAGCCTTGCCCAGCACAAAGCAAATAGGCACAACTGTCAATACGGTGGGGTCCAAGGTTGCCCCGATTGTTTCTAGTAGCTTGGCTTGTGTTTTTCATGCTTTTTCAAGTTAAAAATCTGCTTTTATTGTGCCTCAAATGCACAAGACAGGTTAATAGAAACAATTGGGGCATTGACAGTATACTACAACATGCTTACAAACTGAAGGATATACTTTCAAATCCCGCGCATGCCAGACTTTTTTATATTTATATAAAAATATATATTTTTTGCAGACAAATGTTCCATTTTAGAACAGAAATAAATCATTTAACATAAAAGTGCCTGGGGTGTGAATTGTTTGATGTTCACCTAACCTTAGTTAGCTTCAATAAAAACAAAATCTCAGATCAATTCAGCTTCATACCTGTGCAGGTGAAGAATTTGGATTCCCCCACACTCAGCTCTACTTTGCTCAGTGAAATCGTCACTTGAAGAACAGCTGGAGAAGAGACAGTGAAAGACGAATGTCAGCAAAGAGCATGTTAAAACACAATCTGCAAGTCTCAGGGGGGATGCTTTTGAAAAATCATTTTGCATTGGCAGTTTCAAAACTCACCCCTCAGTCACAGAAACACATTTTCAAAAACAAGTGTCACTTTCAATCCAGACCAGATGAAAAGATGTGCCTGAAACCCCACTTGATGGTTTCTGCAGGTTTCAGATACTCCTTCTCCATTAGAAAACACAACTTCACTTGTATTCCTGCTAACTATGGCAACTAAATATTGTTAATGCTTACAACTATGTACAAATATATGCACAGAAATATGAAGTGTTGCCTTGGCGAATTTAAAGAGAGGAGCTCTTACACGCAGACAGTATAATCAGAGCTTTTAGATCGCTCTCACCGGTCACCTCAGTTGACCATCATTGATGGATCAAACTCTTAGGCTCTCATACAGATTCAAAAATCACATCTCCATTTCCTCCTGAATTAATAATACAAAGAATTATATTTTATAATGCCCATTCATTGCTGTGTATTCCCATCCAAGAGCCAGGATGAGGCCATGAGAATTAAATTCACATTTAGTCTTCCATATTGGAGTAATACACATCAATACTCAAGGAAATGCATAAGATAGAATTAAACAACTTGCTTTCAGTGCAGAACGCTTAACAGAGAAAAGTGGATTTTGTAGTTAAAGTGTTACTTTTCTTTTAGGCTGACCCTCTCTGGAGAATATTTCACATGCTGGTGTGTGTTGTTTCTTTCCCCATATGAACATGCCAAACTATTTGTAACAGCATTAGTCCACCTTTACTTGATTGTACTGGCACTCCAATATAACATGTGGGTCTGGAACCTAACTGATTTTGGGCAAATTCCAATTTCAACATGTTTTGCCTTGAGAGTCAGAGCTGTAGCCTGCCTAAAACTACACAATGAGTTTATAAGTGTCAAGTACAGGTATTGTTCAAAGCACTACCTCTTTTTTTTGCAGTATGATATAGAAAGGACAAACATTAGACACTGGGGAGTTTTTACCGTAACTCTTATAGTAACATAGGCATTGATTCATAACCCCCAAAAAAAAAAAAAATCTGTCAGGTTAATTTTTGAGTACAAACTCCAATTTAGGGGTTTCAAAAGTGTGTATATTTCATGGGAACCGTACAACTCGAAGTGGTTTATATCACTTATAAAATGGCTATTTCAAAGTGAATTGTTTTTAGGGAGAAGAAAATTATGAAAACACTTTTAAAAAAATAATATAAGACTTGCATTATGTGTACATCTGCAACGTTATATAGTCCTAATGGACAAAGCATTAAGTTTGCATTCAAGAATGTGTTTTAAGCTTTACTTGTTTAAAATCAAATGCACATTTCCATTTATTGTGAATTTCAGCATTGAAAGCAGCATCTCATAAGTACAGGGCAGAGTACAAGCTGATAATATGGATGGCCTGGGCAGGTTTCAAATGAAACTGAAGAAAAGTCAGATTTCAGTTGAGGATAAAATTGAACTCCACTGGTTTCTGTTTTGCAAGGTTGGAGTCTAATAGTTTAGCAAACTGCTTTCAGTTTGATTTCCAGTTACACTTAGACATTATTTCCCTTGATGCCAGCCTGAAAGTTTGCCAGCTTCTGAAAGTAGGTGCACCGCTGCATTTCTCAAGCACCGTTGTGAGAGACTGACTTTGTTGTTTAGTTTAGTGTCTAGTCAGTAGGGTCTAGTGTCCAGGATTTGCAAGGGAGCTCTGAGTGGTTGCAGGTAACAGGCTGTTAGATCTGGAGGGAATTTTGAGAAAGCTTTTTAAAGCTCTGGACCAGCCAACTGGGGTTGCGGCATCTGGTGAAAGTGCTTCAGATTCCATGGATTATATATATATATATATATATGGTTAAATCCTGATCGAAATCAAAGTGCCTCTTGAAAATATTAATTAAAGTTGGCTGTACACATGAATTATGCATGCAATTATGTAACAGGTTTCAACATTAATTCATTTGAAATCCTATCAAATCCCTAATTCTCACCCTAATTCACCTGATTAAAAGTGACACAAGAAAATGAGCATGTGTTTACAGCACCCTCGTGCAAAGGGGAGATTCATCTATGTGAGGCCCCAAGGGCATTACCAAAGGAGTCTATCTGGACACAACAAGCAAGTGTTAATCTGACAGCTACTGTGAGGATTGATTACAGCCCCATGATTGCTGGAACTGGTGTTGTGGCATGTTACTGGGCCTTTCACTTACTTTAAATCAGTTTACAACGAGGGTCACAATAAGCATTAAGCTGTGCGCTGTGCACTGCACACAAACAACATGCACGTCAGACAAGACTATGTAGAAACTGCAGTTTCATTTAAAGCCAAAAGATGGCAGCAGACAGGTTTTCCTATGTTCAATATCACATGCAAAGCTCCCCTTCATTGTCACAAAAACTACTTAATAAGACCCAATGCAAATGACAGTCGAACAGCTAAGAAGACACATGCAGATTGACTCAACAGTATAGACTCAAAACATATTTAAGATTGTATATAGACAAACTAGCTGTTCCTTTCTGGGCAGAAGAACTGAGCAGTGAAATCATAAAAACACAGTGACTGGGACCTAAGAGGTTACTTAAGGTCACTGCACGCATCTCTGAAGGCTTGGTTTATGTCACTAGAGAAATGCATTTAGGAGCTGTCCTAAATCCATGTCCATGTAGCTGTCAGGGGATAACAGTCCAAATCATCAAATAAGAAACAGCTGATCTTAATTAGCAGTGCTTTCTCGAGAGAACCAGGACTAAATTATAGAGCTTTAAGACAGGTCAGGATTACTGAGATGAGACAGGGTATGTCTGGCTGTTGTCTGTGTCAAAACTGAAGTACGATATGATGATGCAGTTCCTAAAAACCTTTAACAGACCAAACAGCAAATGTATGTTTCAAGCCCAATCGCTATTGGTCATCAGCAAGCTACCCATTACTGAAACAAGATTTATTTGGCAAATGGACCCGTGTGTTTTGTTTGCATGATGGAAATAAAGTTTGAATATTTAGAATTTAAGTTTGGCAGGGATGGGGTTAAACTCCCATTCCTGCCAAACCCACGTGTGGAATGTGGCTGGGTCTTGATTGATGGTCAATGAAGCCCCTGCCACATGGATTACAAGGGAACCACAGCCTTTATTTGGAAGGTGCGTTTAGGGAGAAGAATGGTTCAGTGAAGGTGGCTGCCCAGCCTGAACAGTAAAGAGTGGTTGTTTGAATGATTTATTTAGTTTAAATCTTTTTATTTGTTCCTGTGTTTTGTTTGTTCCTGTGATTATTTTGTTGTGTGTTAATCAAAGTGGTCAGCTTTCCACCTCTGGGTTTAATTCATACCTTTCAACAGCCTTGGCTGCAAAGCTATCTTACAACAGGACTCTATGACCTGAAATGTGAAATCCCTTGAAGCAAAATGAGTTTATTCCTGATATGATTGACTACGGACATTGCAGCAACCTCAACAATGTATTGGGGGATGAGGTTGCGTTTTGATAGGTCATGCAGTGCCACAAGAAAGAACGGGATCAAGATAAGGGTGTCATGAACACAATACTACTACTACTACTACTACTAATACTAATAATAATAATAATAATAATAATAATAATAATAATAATAATAATAATAATAATAATAATAATACTGCTACTACTACTACTACTACTACTACTACTACTACTAATAATAATAATAATAATAATAATAATAATAATAATAATAATACTACTACTACTACTACTAATATAATAATAATAATAATAATAATATAATAATAATAATAATAATAATAATAATAATAATAATAATAATAATAACAACTTACTTGCTAAGGACATAATTATTTTAATTGAAATTAATCATATCCTGTACATTGCAGGTACTGACAGAACTATAGCATTAGAGCATTTTCAATTATATTAAAATGTATTTTTTAAGTGCTGAGGGCCATCTGAGTACTTAATTGTTTAGCACAGCTGACCCGTGCTTTTGACATTTGTTACCTGATGGAAGTCTTTAAAGGTTCAGTAAAGGTCACAGCAGTGAGCTGTGCTGTTACATGATAAAAGGATATCTGCAGATTATATTGCACAGTAAATCGAGCTGGTGCAGAAAAGAATTGTTAGAAATTTTTTTTTTTTTTGAAATAAAGTTTCTTTTTTATTGTTGTTTTCTGCTTCAAAACTGAGCCCCGTTTTCAGCAGTGCTTCATTTTTAAAGCATCAATTTCATATTAAGGAGTAGATAGCATTGCAAACCACATGCAAACCAGTCGGAACTGTATGATTATGAAAAGCTTTTGGGGGGTGAAGGTTGGGGCCCCACTATAGAATCTGATGGGATTAAACTGCTTTTCATTTTTTACATATATAACAGTATTAAAATAGGTGCAATGAAGACAGAACAGAATGCATTGTACAGATGATGTTTACATTTAACAAAAACAATGTTACTTTGATTCTTGCACCCTTGCATGTATAGATGTTATCCTTCGGGCACCCTCTGCTGCTGCAAACCACAACTCAGCTTTTTTATTTGAAGAAATGTCACAGAACACCCACTAGAGATCATGCTAAGATGATGCAAATAATATTTAAATTAGTATATTCTGGCTCTCTTCTTTTAACATATTTCTTCTTAGTACATTTGGCAAAATGTGCACTTTATGAATTGTCGTAACAAAAATGCAAATCGCGGTATGTTTGCGGTGCGACTGGCTCATCTTAGTACATGTACCCTTAAGTACTGTACGAGTATGTGTTATCTGCTAACAAGTACATTTGTGTTTCAGTATGCGCTTTTGCAAGTACTAAATTGGACAATTTTAGTCAGTCATTTGAGATAGATTGTTTTTTTTAGAATTACCCTTTGATTGATCTTAAAATATCAAGGAAAGTGTAAACCTGCAAAGGGCATGCCTCCATGATTGCAATGGTCACTATGTAGTTACATTTCAAAATCATCTAAAATACCAACTAAATACTGAATAAGCAGGGGCTGGTTATCACAGCATAAATGCATGCTTTATTATTAACAGACTAATTTGATTATTCAACACCTGTGCATGCTTCCCTGCTAGTTCAGTTCAGTGGCTGAGGGATGGCCTGATTTGTTTTTTTTTTTAACAGTGATAATATCCTTCACATTTAGCTACCAGTGCCAGATCCTTCACACTGTAGCTACCAGTGCCAGATCCTTCACATTTAGCTACCAGTGCCAGATCCTTCACATTGTAGCTACCAGTGCCAGATCCTTCACATTTAGCTACCAGTGCCAGATCCTTCACACTGTAGCTACCAGTGCCAGATCCTTCACATTTAGCTACCCGTGCCAGATCCTTCACATTTAGCTACCCGTGCCAGATCCTTCACATTTAGCTACCAGTGCCAGATCCTTCACATTTAGCTACCAGTGCCAGATCCTTCACACTGTAGCTACCAGTGCCAGATCCTTCACATTGTAGCTACCAGTGCCAGATCCTTCACATTGTAGCTACCAGTGCCAGATCCTTCACATTGTAGCTACCAGTGCCAGATCCTTCACATTGTAGCTACCAGTGCCAGATCCTTCACATTTAGCTACCAGTGCCAGATCCTTCACACTGTAGCTACCAGTGCCAGATCCTTCACATTTAGCTACCAGTGCCAGATCCTTCACACTGTAGCTACCCGTGCCAGATCCTTCACATTGTAGCTACCAGCACCAGATCCTTCACATTTAGCTACCAGTGCCAGATCCTTCACATTTAGTTACCCGTGCCAGATACTTCACATTTAGCTACCCGTGCCAGATCCTTCACACTGTAACTACCAGTGCCAGATCCTTCACATTTAGCTACCAGTGCCCATATTTCAGTTTGTATCCTCCCTCATTTAAACAGGTACTACTACAGTATTCTCTTAATTATGTTTAAAAACTATAGTGTTGAATTAAAACGAGCTTCCTAATTATCTTTGCATGGAGGTTAGTACTAGGCATTGTTTTACGTTTTGTCGGCGTCTCTTTTTCGAACTCCGAGAACCCTTGTGCTTTAGCCTCTGTATTGCAAAACTGTTTCCCACTGTCTTCATAGAAGGTTTTGGGATACTGCTCAGCGCAGTCTTTTGCAGTTATATTCTGTGTGCTCGGTTCATTCTGTAGTTTAGGAGGAAGCTATTAACAGGTGTTGCTGGGTACCAAAATAAACTAAAATAAATTAACAAAAAAAGAATGGATTCTTCACCTTCAGTCTTGTGTGAATTCTTTATTAATTTCTGCGATCGCAGAATGGCGCAATCTTGAAGGGACTGGTGATTAAACGTGTTATCTTATGATTAAAAATAGTGCTGGATGCATGCAAAAATCAGTTCAAGTAGGTGAGTAAAAACATTCTTATTGCACGTAGTCGTATTCTGTTTCATACATGCTAACATTCTGTGAATGAAATATTCTTATATACTAAACACTTGATGTGGCATATTTTATGCTTATAAACAGGTGTTACACTGCAGTTTGGGGAGCCCACAATAAGGTCCTGCTCCAGAGCCCATCTTTCTCTTCCTCCTCTGCTGGTTGAATTAATCGCTGCTGCTGAAGAGATGCATTGATCATTTTTCTTTTCTTTCATTAAAGGGAATATTGCGTAGGTGTTAAAGGTTGGACTATATCATTTTCAACCAGTCTCCCCTACTTTTCTGGTTCACACTGAGAATGATGATTCACTATAATATCAAGATTGGACAATGTGTTGCACATATGGCCTGTTTTGAGGTTTCAGAGTGGTAAAAGGAAAGATAATATAAACTTGCTTGGCTGTTCCTGCGTTCAGATTAGAGTTGTATTTGTATCAACACTAATGGTGCGTTTTTTAAAAATCTTTCCTGAAGGATTCATTGTGATCTCAGATCCTACAGAGGACTGGCGAAGCTGTACAGGCTGCTGTAGCTACACACTTATTGCAATGTTACAGAGAGATCTTCGTCAGAGCTTCCTTTCATTTGGGATCTCAGAACCTACAGAGGACTGGCGAAGCTGTGCAGGCTGCTGTAGCCACATGCTTATTGCAATGTTACAGAGCTCTTCATTAGAGCTTCCTTTCATTTGGGATCTCAATCAAATATTTTATTACAATGATACATGTTTGTGGTGATAAATCTGACATCTCCATTATCGGGGAGGAGTGAAGTTACAGAAACTCACAGCAACTCACAGAAACTCACAGCAACGTATACAAAAAAAATGACAAGACAGTAGACAGAAATTCAGTGGTGGATTTGCTATAATTTTAGCATGCTTTCATTCTTCCATTGAATAAATCCCAATTTACTGTGTGCTGTCAGAACATTGTGCTGTCAGCCCATTTTCTTTCCTTTTCACTGTTATTTCATTGTATAACACTATGTAACACAATTTTTGTTCCTGGGTAGTAAGTGTTATTTCCTAATTGCTTATGCCTCAAAAGTATAGAAAATGTCTATTATTCCCCACAAACTTTGCTTTTGTGACCAGGACAGTGATATTTTGAAATTTACCTATTTACAATGAGAAAACCAGCGAATTTGTGTCTTTTCGTTCACATAAAGTCAGAGAAAAACAACATATGAATCCAAATTAACATGTATTTATACTAAATTAATACAAAAATGACTACAAAAGATTTAGAAGTGAGTAGTTTTTCGAGATTTACGATTATATTGTAAATCACTTTCACGAATCACCCCCCAAATGTAGTCTCCCATCATGTTCTCGTTATACTGTCCTTGGTAGTGGCGTTCAAAGTCTAGTATATCCTGGTGGAAGCGCTCGCCTTGCTCCTCCGAGTACGCTCCCATGTTCTCCTTGAATTTATCAAGATGAGCATCAAGAATATGGACTTTGAGGGACATCCTACAGCCCATTGTGCCGTAGTTCTTCACCAGAGTCTCAACCAGCTCCACATAGTTTTTGGCCTTGTGATTGCCCAGAAAGCCCCGAACCACTGCGACAAAGCTGTTCCAAGCCGCTTTCTCCTTACTAGTGAGCTTCTTGGGGAATTCATTGCACTCCAGGATCTTCTTTATCTGTGGTCCGACAAAGACACCGGCTTTGACCTTTGACTCAGACAGCTTAGGGAAGAAGTCTTGAATGTACTTGAAGGCTGCTGACTCCTTATCTAGAGCTCTGACAAATTGTTTCAAGGCCCAATTTGATGTGCAGTGGTGGCATCAGCACCTTCCGGGGGTCCACCAGTGGCTCCCACTTGACGTTGTTCCTCCCCACAGAGAACTCGGTCCGCTGTGGCCAGTCCCGCCTGTGGTTGTGTGCCTTGGTGTCCCCGCTGTCCCAAAGGCAAAGATAGGAGGGAAACTTGGTAAAATTGCCTTGGAGACCCATCAGGAATGCCACTATTGCAGCCTCTTGATGCCATCTCAGAAAACTGCAGATAAATATCCACTTAGGCAGCTGGAACTAAACTGAACTGGTGGGCTTAAGGCCCCTGTATTTATACAACTATTTATATTACTGGAAAGTTCTAGAAAGTTCTAGAAGTTACTCCAAGTTTACTCAGCACTGAATCTGTCTGGAATGTTCTGGAAAATAGGTACATTTCAAAATATCACTGTCCTGGTCACAAAAGCAAAGTTTGTGGGGAATAATAGCCATTTTCTATCCTTTTGAGGCATAAGCAATTAGGAAATAACACTTACTACCCAGGAACCAAAAAAATATATATATACTTTATACTGTCTTGGTGTTTTCATGTGTTGAGGCATCCTGAGAACTGCTAAAATCAAATAATAGCACAGATGGGAAACGAAGTGTGGGCAGTAGTTCTATATCCAACAAATAAAGTAAACCAGTGCCCCAAGTATGGGAGAATGTGTTTACATTATTAATTAAAAAACTGTATTTATATTCTAGAGAAATTCAATACAGTATGATGTTAGAAATGAATCAAGCAGAAACCTGATCTTTGAAAAAAGGAAAGAAAGAAAACCTGCAGGTGATAGTAAAATGTCACTGATTAATGAGTAGCTGATATTTTGAACAGCTGTCTGGTTTCATTGTACTGCAATTAGGAGGTCAAGCATGCAAATGCTCCCTTACTGAATCCCCCCTGTTTGAAAACACACACTGTACACACAATCGTCTTGCTTTGATAACAGGAGCTCCATCTTGTCATAGTGTGCATTTATATGCAGACCATAGACAAACATGCTTAATTGCAGAATGCATTACAAAGTACAATATCACAAGTTGTGATTAATCTTCTCAGCAATCACGCTCTCTCAATAGATCTTGTTTATTGAGTCATGTTCATCCTAAACACTTCATCGGCATCCATTCATCATAGGCAGGCACTTCTTTTAGAGGGACTCTGACATCTGTCCTTTAGTTGCCTAATGCATACAAACAATTCCGTGCGCAGACTTTTACAGCAATCCACTTGTTTCCAAAAAGAATCAAGCGAGGATCTATCAATACTGTAGGGTTAATTAAAACAGTGTTATTATTCAGCACTACAGTATATAATTTCATTAATATAAATCCACATGAATCAATGATACATGCTCACTTCATAATAATTGAAGGTGATGACCCTGACGTATATATCGACTGTATTTAATATGATTATCCAGATATATGTGAGAGATAGACAAATGCATGAACGGACAGACAGACAGACACCCCCTATATCCCCAGAATCTGATATTCTCAATAATGTATGCTAAAAAATATATTAATACAAAATGTGACTATCTGAAGAGAAATCTGTGAAGTGTGGCCCCCGTACATACGCCTGCCCCCACTATAACCACTGTGTAGAGGGTTTTCATCACCAGTGCGGGATAGTTACAGTCTTACCTGTCAACCTAAATAATTCGAGCAGTTAAACAATGAGTCATTAATATGCTAAAGAAGAGTTTTAAAACTGCTTAAGCAAAACAAAAAAGCCTATGAGGAATGACTTTGTATGTTAACTGAAGTCATACGTTAAACTATAGACTATAAACTAAAAACACCTTATCAACTTTTAGCAAAATCACATTTTCAATTACTAGTTTGCATGTAAGACTCTTACATATCCAGAGACTGCCAAAAATACTTATATAAATAGATCTGAACAGGGACAGAATTGCACATTGGTTATGCTACAGTGATGGTCCACAAACTCTGTGTCTATTACATTAAAATGCAGACTGTATTACTGTTCTACTCTTATCAGAATCCCATGTACTCTTCACACTAGACAGACTCATTTAAAATACTGCACAATGGGATATAACTAAATACAGTACAAAAAAAGCAAATCTTGATCAGCTTTCTGTGAGTGAGATACCCACAAGCTTGGCAATAATAAAAATATATGTATTATTGTCAATAAGTGCAAATTCTGTAGCTTTGACAGTATCCGTGCACAACTTTCCAACACTGCCCTCCTGTTTATTAAGGGCAAACAAAGGCCTGGCAAAGGCCATCCAATCCAATCCACTTCTTCCTTCCAGTGTACTGCACACATGCCATCTCAATAGATCAAGGAAATAATTGTCAACTTATTTTATGTCAACATATTATATTTTTGAGAAGGTTTTCTACTTCAGTTTGAACCCATTACTTTTCTGTACAGCACAAACTGTCACAGTGACTTCCAGACAGTTTTCAGTTGTGAATAATGAATTACTGCTAGACACATAAACCCTCTCAAGAGAATATGCCACTTAGCACTCGATTGCACATCCTTACAAAAGATGCAATCAAAACGATATATATATAAAAAAGAAAGCATTTGTTATTGCACATGGTAAACTTCATACAGATGTCCTCTATCTTGAAACTTGTTATGAACAGCGACAGAGATGTTTTAACCCTTTGTGGCCCATTTTCTGGAAAAAAATTGTAATGTCGGACCAAGACACAGTCCGACACAGAACCGCAAGGTAAGTGGTTTTGTTTGTGAACTGGGCTTACTATACTGTATGTCCAGAAAACTTTTTCAATAATCAAGAAAATCACTCAGAACTCATTTCATTTGAAGTTTTAATGAATCAGAGCAGTAGTAGTGATCTTTCAGTTTATTTAATACTTTAAAAGGGAGATTGGTTTGTTGTGCAGACTACCGTAAATCCCAAGTAATAAGCAATCTGGCCGATCCAGTGCCTTTACCGGTTTAACAGCATCAGTACTTCAATAAAGTAATACAGATATTGTTATTATATGCTTAGCCTTCAGGCTAGCCATGCAAAAAGCTAGACCACCCAAAGCTATGTTCTAAAACATTCACTATATCACTCTTTTAAAACTAAAACTAAAACTAATTTCTATAACTTATAGCAATGCATTCAATATAAACAAGATATAAATTCAAATATATGCTTACCTTCCAGTATATGGAAGTGTTGTGTAGGTTATATGAAAAATAAGAACTGTCTTCAAAAGGCAGACTTCTGACTTTGATCAAAAAACAATCAGTTTTTCAGAGACACTCAGAGCATGGACCACGTCACCTTGCAAGATCAAGTTCAATGGTGCCAAATTGGGTCTTGCTCTAGACTTATATAGGATTTTTCCTCCATTGAATACATCAGGAGTACCAATTAAAAAGCTCATCACTTGGCCTTCACATTTCTTATCTTTGAATTAACCATTCTAGAAGAATCCACTCAACTCCTTTTTAAACCTAATTGGAGGTATATAGCAACAGTTCAAATTAACTCCAAGTGTATATGTCTATTAAAAGAGATCAACTCTATGGCCATGGTGTCCTTGGCTCATCGCGCACCAGCGACCCCTGTAGTCTGGTCGGGTGATTGCAGGCTTGCCTGTAAGCTGCCCAGAGCTGCGTTGTACATTGCAGCTCTGAGGTGGGTGAAAAAAAGCGGTCGGCTGATGGCACACGCTTCGGAGGACAGCATGTGTTCAGCTTTGCCACTCCCAAGTCAGTGAGGGGGTGGTAGAGGTGAGCTGAGCCTAAAAATAATTAGCTATTCTAAATTGGGAGAAATTGGTGAATACTGAATTTATAAAAAAAAAAAAAAAAAAAAAAGAATAATACCTGTAAAAACTTAAATCCTGTTAGCTGTGCTCCATTCTCTACATTCCCATTCCCATCATCAGTGGGCAAACTTCAAACAAAATTTAACTGTTTCTATCAAAGATTCATCCATCTATGACGCATACACCTTAACTCAAAAGAGGTGCTCGTACCTTGTACAAGGGAGATAGGTTTTAGGGTCACTCTTTGACAATACACACTGCATATAGTTACACAGACAACAGATACTGAGACAGAGAACCAGACAGGCAGAGACCAGGGAAGGACCTGGGAAGTTGCTCTTCACAGGCTAGTGGCTTAACGTGCACGAACATTAATCGACTCCCACCGCGCTTAAAATGATCAGCTAGATAGACATGTAGATATTGTAAATGTGCACCTGTGTACTGTAGCACTGGAATTTCATCCAGCACTGCACTCCCTAATGATTAACTATACATACTGATGTTTAAATAGGAAGTGTCACTCCTGATTTTCAGTGCTAAGTCCACTGCAATTAGAGCCTGCTCTAATATTAATTTTCCATTTACCTTTGTGTGAACAGTCTATTCGAGAAATCAGGCTGCTCTTTTAGCAAATCAGAGCAGTGATACTTAAACTTCAGTAGGTACTTCTTCATGCTTTTGGATAGTTCTGTACATTATATCTGCATTGCTCGGAAGCCCTAATATACTAGCTGGATGTTTATCTTATATGGATCATTTAGTAAAATCATTCCAGTATAAAGAGCTTTTTAGCCAGCTTTTGAGCTCCTTTGAAAATTGATGACTGAAGACATAATCCAAATAACACAGATGTCTGCTACAACAAGATACGACAAAAAAAAAGGTTGCACAGATTATCATAGGACAGGAGGAGGGGCTATCGGTACATCATCAAATATATTGTAAAATCCAGACTTCTAGATGGCACATTCCCAGCCTGTAATGTGTCCCCTGGGGAAGCAGAGTGGATATATTATTTACATATGACAAAACAGCTATCTGAGATACAACAGCTCTTTGAACATCGATCCAGTCAAACAGCAAGAAACAAACCACCCACTGATCATCTGACCAGCCAGTAGCATGGTTCATAATAACAGCTCACAATAACGGCTCGCCATTTTCAATATGAAAGTCTTATAATGGAAATTAATGCACTTAACATATACAACTCTAGCATGTGTTCACTGACATTTAACCCTTTGGGTGATGGTACTCCAGACCATGTTCTACCACATGCAGCCAGGAACAAAGAAAAATTAGGGGAGCATGATTGAAGTCTTTACAACCTTAAAAGGAGTTGACAAAGTTAACTCTTACTATTATGTTGCATCACAGTAACCTGAACCAGAGGGCACAGTTGAAAATGACATGGGGATAGACTTAGGAGACAGAATGAGTTACCAAATAATATTATTGATGGATCCTTTAAGACCCAACTTTTGACACAGTTTTGAGATCAACCAGCTACCAGGAACATGACTAGCTTAGAGAGGTCGAATGGCCTCCTCTTATTTTCCTCATGTCTTTTTATGGTTCAACTCTAGTTTGAGCAATGCATGTTAAGTGACACCAACATATTCTGATTGTCTGACCACAAAGCTCCTACATCACTGCCAGTCTTACTCAGTAACCAGGAAACACCATGGTCATGAATTGTAAAGTGTGGGGCGTCTTTATGAGTCTGTTAGAGCAGAGTCATTCCGTTAGGGTACCCCCAGATTCAATTATCTACTTTATTGACTGTTTTGTGAATAGCCTGTGTAAAAGAGTGCTTTGAGGTAACAACTAAGTGATTTTTTTTTTATTTTTATTTTTTATTTAAAATAGATTTCAGTCTTAATTGAACTAGTGGTAATATTACAAATCAGAATCTATTATTTTACCCAATTGTATATTAAATAGATAAAACATAGTTAATAATGCCATTAATACTGTAAATGTGCACTTCCTTTTGCTACATGCATTGCATTAGCTACAGTATAACTCATTTAAGACCCTGTCATTGCTTCACAGTTTAAATCCAAGCTTGGGATGTGTCACCTGGGAAAACAGAGCCTAGAAACTAACCCACAGGACTTCAACCATGGTCTAAATTACTGATTGTCCAGTTTTATTATACATTTCTAGTGTATTCTCAAAGCTATTTACTCCAGTTCGGTATTAGCATTATTTTTGTCTTATGTTGAAAAAACAACATTTCAATTCTGAAAGGAATAGGAAACAACTCAAGACTACTCACAAGTGAAAACTTTATTGGGTGTGTTATTACTTTGTGAAATATCATGTAGTGATGTTTTGGATTAAATAGCTTTGGGAATCTAGCCCATTGTCTCCAAAAGTAGGTCAACTAAAAATATTGCAAGACATGTCCAGCACAGTATTGACACTGAAAACGGGATGCAGTTTACCAAGCTGCTGCTTTTGGGAATTTTGTCAGTAATGTTTAATACTCTGAATTGTGCTGGTTTATGGTGCTGTGCTGCTTACAATGTGTAACGTGGGCACCTGTTGTAAGACTGGAGGGTATGATCCTCTCCTGTTCTGCAGCAGGTTGGAGGGATTGTTTGTTAATGAGTTCAGCTCTTGGAACAGAGTGGCTGGAGGAAGGCGATAAGCAGGGTTTCCCTCCTTCTGCGTCTGCAGGGTGCTGAAATTAGACATCATTTCAAAGCTTTCTTTCGAAAAGAGACCTCCTCCTCTTCTTTCCTTTTATCTCATTAAATCCATGGAGATTTCCTGTCCCAGTTGTTCCACAAAAAAGACAGGAAGAGCTTATCCTGTCACCTCTGCAGATTCAAAGCTGCATCGCAGAACTGATTTTAAGGGACTCTTGGTCTGCCACTCACATTGTTACTGGCTTCTCAACCCCCCGCCTACAGTAATTCCACCTCTGTATGACACTGTCACTGGGGACTTTCAAGTTATATTCATAATTTGAAGTGAAAGGGTATGGATAAAATTTCAAAAATAATTTTTAATTGCAGGATGGGGCAGCTAAACAGTTTGTTCCTATAATTCATTCATTCTAGTATGCTTGTGTTGTTGAAACAATTAAGTTAATGAAAAGTAACAAATAAAAGACTGCTTTAGGAGGGTTTTGACATGAAAAATGACTTGTTCTAGAACTGGAGCCCAATGCTTTTGTGTTTGTGTGAGTGTTTTTTTTTTGTTGTTGTTTTTTTTTTTGTTTGTTTTTTTATACAGATCATTCTTAGAAATTAAAATACATTAATTGACTTTTTTTGTGTGTCTGCTGACTTTTTAACTGATGTGACAATAATGAGCAAGTTATACCTTCTGTGATATAATGAATCACACAGACGTATGACACATAAAGCAATCATAAAAAATGAAAGGAAGGTTAATCTATTTTGTGTGTATATGACAGCAGTACACATGAATCAATTTGTAAAAAATAGAGTACACTACTGATCTCTTCAGAAAAAAAAAATATCTAAGGTAAACTCCTGTTTTCTATTATCATTCTGGTAATCAGCAAAACAGTTAGGTAGCAAGAGATGTATGACAAAAGACATTTCACATGTTAAAAAAATTAAGAAATAAATCAAGTTAAAAAAAAAGATCATTATAGACGTGTGAGCTGCGGAAATGTTAGAAAAGAAGGTAAAACTTCATATGATGTGTCTCTAATTACTATATATTTACATATGAGCTACTTCATAAACACATGTGTACTTATACATAACTACAATGGTATTATGCATCGTTAGTGTTAGGGTTAAGGTTAGGGGATTAGGATTAGATTTAGGGCTAGGGATAGGGTTAGAGTTAGGGTTAGGGATAGGGAAAGGGTTGGGGTTAGGGTTATATCTTGCAGAAAAATGCACATTAAGTATATTGCATAATAACATTGTAATTATGTATAAGTACACATGCATTTACTAAGTAACTACTATGTAAATACACAGTAATTACAGACACTTAATGTGACATGTTAGTAAAAAGACACTATAGAGCCAGCCTGCCTCTTTGGAAAGAAGCCAAGCAGAATGTAACTGTGTGGATTGACTGTAATGCAGTGCAGGAGTAATGAACTCAGTCTAACCACAGCTCCATTTCATTGCCATTGTCTAGCTGCAATCAGGCCACCTCGCCTACTACACAGGAAATGATTAGGTACCAGGAAGCGCTGGATGTGAAAAATCTGTATATCCCAAAATAAAGATCCTAGGCATAATGACAGGGTTTAGTAACACTGTGGCTAATGCTAACAATGGCCTGGTATTGTAAATGCTTGGTTAGCTTTCATTTAAAACACATCCTTCCCCAATAGGGGATATATAACACCTAGCCAAAATCCCACAGCAGATGGAACTCATAACACAAGGACTGTTATATTGTTGAAACATAGGCTTGGAAACTGTTCATCCTTTTAAGATCCCAACATAGCTTTCATACTCTGATACATATATTTCAGTGTCAATTATAGAACTTCTTTTAATTTGTGTTAGATTATCTAAAAGTACAGTATACTACTGTTGTGTAACTGGTTACCGTGTTGTTCGGGGTTACCTGACATCTTTAGGTTGATGTCTGTATTTATTTATAAAACTTGGGTCCTGCCCCTATGCCACACAATGATACAAATACAATGCATTCAACTCCACAGAAGGATAACCACCCATGAACAGATCCTCTCAACTCCCTTTCTCCACTGAAAGCATGTTCTGCACCCACAGACCCTGCATCACTTTCCTGTCACTAAAGATTAATATGCTGCTCCATCATACGAAAAGGTCCCTAACCACCTTATTACATGACTCAATGTATTTAATAACTGGTCCCTTCAGTATAATATCAAATGAAATGAAATTAAAGTGATATTTTAAATTCTAGACTGCTGTTTTGATTTACATTTAAGTCAAGTGATCATGGTCCATCACACAGCTCATTTATTTCCTGACCCCATGCAGGGAATGTGAGAATTTCAGATCTCTGTAGATGCAGCATTCACGCCATCTCCATTTAACTCTGCTTAGACTACAGCTGTTAGCAACGGCTCAGATGAGTTTGATGATGGAAGATTAAATATCTATCTGTATCTCTGTCATGTACATACAGGTTTATTAATGTTAATTATCTTACTCCGGGACTCTGAATAACAGACTTTTAGAAGTGATCTCATAATTCCAGACATCCCATGGTGCTGCATTACTTTTGAAGATCAATGTATTCTGACAAAAAGGAATCTGTATGCTCAATGAGATCTGCTATATTTACAATCTAAATCAGGGAGCACAATGCATGTACATTTTCAATACAAACTAAGTTAAGTTTGCAAAAAGATATTTCCGTTTTAATTTGATAGAATGGAGCCATTACTAGTTCCAGTACAATATTATTTTTTTTTGTTGTTGTACAAAGCAACACACTTCTTTGAAGAAACTATGAAGAAGGTTGGAGGACTTGGAGAACCAAATCCCATTGTGGTAAGAGGGTCACTGGTCGTGTCAATGCACTGTGTATGTAATACACTTTGCTTCAATCTAACAAAGCACACTGGCATGATTTTACATGCAGCTGTAGCTTTTGATCCAAGACTGTACATGATAGATACATGACTATCTTTGTAAAGGCTCCTTGGTATGGCTATAAACATGAAGATGTTTTTCTTTGTTTTCGTCTTGAAAGTTTATGGTTTCCGGACATGCTGTTCTGAAAGGACAATTCATCTTGCATTTGTTCTGGGAAGTGGTGCAAACCTAATGGAACCATTTCCATGCAGGATTATTGTTGTAGGAAGAGTTTTAATATGCCCTAGTGAGACTACACTGGGAATACTGTCTTCAGTTTTGGTCTCAGTTGTACAAAAATGACATCGGAACGAATCCAGAAAACAGTAACTGCAGTACACTAATCCCAGTGATCAAGATTATGAGCTATGAAGATAAGCTGAGGGGGGAATTACCTATTTAGCGTAGAAAATAGGAAATGGATGTGGTTGGCTAAGTCAACCCCTGTCACTTTTTCAAACTCAACATGAAACCAGGACTAGACGGAACACCTGGGAGTTAAGTGGAAAACAATCCAAGACTAGAGGCAGGAGGCTCTTTTTAGTGTGTGGAATGAGTTGCAAAGCCACGTTATTTCTGTAGATCCATTGAGATCTTTCAATTGCCAACTGGAAGCAATTCTGGGATCAAGAGCACTATCAGTAATCAGACAAGCACCAAGCTTTTCTATTGTATGTTCTTAATAGTTTTCAATAGTGTGGTTTTATACCTAGCCCACCTGCGTTCTCCTCGGTGAGACCATGTGGTTTTTGTTAGAACTAGTATGTGATCGTTATACATTTTTAAACACCCAAGCACTTCCATATTCCAATTGGATAATCAGAATCCTGCCCAACTAAGTCCCAGACACTAAACCTATTCGCTACCCAATACTATATAGACCAAGCACACCTTTCACCAAATGCTCTGCAAGTCTATCTCCCTCACCTCCCCACCAAAATCCTGGGCCAAGCAGTTGAATCCTCCCTCACTACATGTCATACTATATCTAGCAATGCTGCGCCTCCATCTTCCTCCACCTCCTCCTTTGTAACTGTATTTCCCCACTGGGGGGTCAGTGGTCCACCTGGCCTTGGTAGGCCCCTGACGAAGGTTTGAAGTCTGAGGTCTGAGGACGGGTCCTGTTGGACCAGAAGGAGAAATCCTGGACCAAGCAGTCTATTCCAACCACATTACGTTTCATACACATATAGAAATGCTGTGCTTTCATCTTTGAATTGTTGCTCAATATTTTAAATCTGCTTCTATCCACAATAAAATGAATACACAGTAATAAATGCTATTACCTTTCTTCTAGCTTTCCTACACGGATGGGTACATTTGAAATTCTTAAATCATCCCTCTGTGATTATATCATTATCATTATCACTGCACGGACACATAAATACACATGACCATGTCTACTTTCTGAACTGCAAATTAAATTAAGGCACACAAAACAAAGCATTGGGTCCTCTGAACTCATCAGAGAGACAAAGCACCCATATCGATCTGCCTTGAGTCAGATTAGAGGCTGGGTTCTTGATGATAAAAGTATTCTTCAGCAGAGACTGAGTAATGAATTACTTGATGTACTTTGTGTTGTACTTTGCCGATACCAGGTTAGTTGTATTTTACAGTTGGTAGAACGGGTGACTTCTTTAGCGTATTATTTTTCTTTTAGTTATGTAGTATCAGGTAGTATGTGTATGTGATACTGTAAATAGGGCATGGTTTTAAATAGGCCAGGTCTCAAAGCTGTAAAGAGATACACATATCACACATAAACGATGCGCTCATCTCTTACACAGTCAAGGTTGATTTGTGCTTATCAAGCCAGCTTTCCTCATATGCAGCTCACACGTATGCTTTGATTGTATTGAACTTGTTTTTGAGCTTCATAGCCTAGTATGCCCAGATGCAAGTTTGGGGGTAGGGCTGTGAGGAGACTCAGATCTTCTGAGTAATTCTCTTGAAAATGTTTTATGTTGTTTTTTATTAACTAGAATAGAACAAGAAATCTTAAAAACATGTTTTTTGCTCAACACAAAACAAACTTCCACTTGCTGACACAGTTATTGAACACCAACCAATAGTATTCTGACAGTTTAATATGGATCCTGTCAATATAAAACCAAAATCAGTTATATTCTATCCGAGATTATTTTGACTTTTTTTATTTAAACTCGGCAGACAAATACAGTTCTCAGTTTACAACACTGGTATCTGTTAAGGTAGGGCTCTGCAAAGCTATGTCTACGTGATTAATCAGTCTTGAGTATTTGCACAGCCCTAATTGAGAGATAATAAGTCCTATAATTTCAAACACACATTTAAAGTATTTTACTGAAAACCACTTGAGCTGTATTTCATACTTCTCATCATTTCTGTTTACTTTATGTCCAACTGTGACAGCTGCTCAGAGCCTTCATTGGTGCACCTGTCACTTAAGGAAACTTCTGTCCATAAAGAGAAGAGGGGGAGTTTACGTTTTTTTCTTCAACAAACAAATACAGATTTTACTCAGAGTCATATGAGTGATGAAAAGCTACAAAACAGATCAAGGGAATGTGACCCTTTGGCTTCCTGTCAAAGCTAATTAAACAAGTGAACCAAACTAAAATTAATTAAGTTCATTAAGTTGATATATATATAAGATATATATATATATATATATATAATATATATATATAGCTATATATATATCTATATATATATATTATATATATTTTGTATATATATGTGTATATATATATATATATATTATATATATATTATATCTATATATATAATATTATAATAGATATCATATATATACATATGTGTAGAGACATGAGAGAGTCTCTCAGCTCTCCCATGGTAAACATTTCAATTCTCCATCTGAAGATCTCTCAGCTCTCCATTACAACCATTTCAATTCATAGACCATCTGAAGATCTCTCAGCTCTCCATTACAACCATTTCAATTCATAGACCATCTGAAGATCTCTCAGCTCTCCATTTCAACCATTTCAATTCATAGACCATCTGAAGATCTCTCAGCTCTCCATTACAACCATTTCAATTCATAGACCATCTGAAGGTCTCTCAGCTCTCCATTACAACTATTTCAATTCATAGACCATCTGAAGGTCTCTCAGCTCTCCATTACAACCATTTCAATTCATAGACCATCTGAAGATCTCTCAGCTCTCCATTACAACCATTTCAATTCATAGACCATCTGAAGATCTCTCAGCTCTCCATTACAACCATTTCAATTCATAGACCATCTGAAGGTCTCTCAGCTCTCCATTACAACCATTTCAATTCATAGACCATCTGAAGATCTCTCAGCTCTCCATTACAACCATTTCAATTCATAGACCATCTGAAGGTCTCTCAGCTCTCCATTACAACCATTTCAATTCATAGACCATCTGAAGGTCTCTCAGCTCTCCATTACAACTATTTTCATCAGCCCCACTGGTGTTTGGAACAGTTATTCCACAGCAATAGTATGTACATTGATGAATACACTTCCTCAGAGTAGTAAACTACATAACATGACCCCCCCTTCACCAACTCCCACATATTAAATTAACAAAGCCCCTGCATCTTAAGCATTAGTAAAAGAATAAATGGGCTGTTCGTAAACTAAATACTGTAAAGAATCCTGAACGACGGGAGTGAAGAAGTATCTTAAGAGCATTGCATGTGCTGTGATTAGTGCTCCTCCTCCCTCACACACCTGGTGCACTTTTTTGTTCTTTAATTAGTGTGCACTGATATCAAGGTTACTGCCATTCAGGCTTTGTGGTTTCTGTGGTTTCTTAATCAGATAAATCCGAGCAAGCACGCCCGCTGGGAATGGGTTTTTTATAGCCTTCATTTACAGAAAAAGAAATTCACTTGTTTGTTTAATACTGGCCTCTTCCAGTCCAAAAGCAGAAATAAAGTCCTGACAGGTCAAGACATCATACAGACGAACAGACAGATTATTAGCAGTCTTTTCACTGGACACTGAAATGCATTGTTAATTTAGTCTTGTGGATGCAAAACTGCATTGGATTAAACCAAATTACATACCCAGCAACAATCCAGTCCCAGTTATAAACTGTTGGTATAGCAGAAAACAGATGGTGAAATGTACTGTATGTTGAACAAAGCGACAAATAAACTCTGGATTCAATAGGTCTTCTTAATTACATTGCACATTTTCTTACTGTGAAAGATTAGTGTGTAGTAATAAGAGTTTTCACTGCAAATGAGGCGGCAGCTCGGCAATGTAATGAAGTATTATTGTGAATGCTGCTTCTACAACCAGTGATTGATTGCATGCCCAGACCTTATAAACACAAGCAATGCAGATTAGGCATGCAAATGACTTATGAACATTAGTCAAAATTTCTGTAGCTAAACGGGCTGCATGTACTGTATGAAACATTACCTAAGATAAATATAAACTCTGGGTTATCCTAATGACACCCTATATTGAATACAACTTTACTAGAATCCCTATCCCAATCCACAGCACTGGACTGGACAGTACAGGTAATGAACTGGTTAACAATAGATTAAGTTTTTGACAAAGAAGAACATGCCGTTGTAATTCTCTCTCTCTCTCTCTCTCTCTCTCTCTCTCTCTCTCTCTCTCTCTCTCTCTCTCTCTCTCTCGCTCTCTCTCGCTCTCTCTCTCTCTCTCTATGGTTAATATTCATTTCAATACTCAGTAGATTAAGAACTGAACAGTCGGAGGGGAAAATCATTTGAAGTCACTGAGCTGACTCGATTCATACCCCTTCGTTGTTACAACATTATTGCATGGCAAAGCCCTAATTAAATCTGAAGTTTTTATAGTGTCTAGGAGTCAGTAGGCCATTCCAGTGACCTCTGCTCCGAATGACAATAATAGGAAGCTTTTCTAGTGTTTAGAAATTCCCCATACCAGATCAGACACAATATTTAATAGCTGCAGACAGCAAGATAGGCTGCCTTTCCCTTATTAGAGTTTACCGCAGTGTATGAATAGCAAAGTGTAATAAAGCATAATGGAAGCATTGTGAAGCATATGCAAGCAATGTAAACCACAGAAAAGTATGGTAAAGCAAATCTAAAACACGGTAACTATGGCAAATGCATGGAATAACCACGGCATTACTGTGGCAAGCAGTATTTTACGGGTTACGCACCCCTTAAAGTACAAATCCACAAACTTTCAGTCCAAAATTAATCATTCCTGGGTCTGGCAAACAAAAAGGGATTAGGAATAGTTGTGGATCAGTGGGAAGGTGGAGCAGTAGGTGCAATGCCAGCCATATTAGAAGTAGAATACTGAGGTAAGGTGGGAATGCAATGAACCTGGATTCTCCAAGCATGCTGAATACTTTTAATTTAAGATGTCAAGCAGGCAAACAAAATACATGTTGAATCATTTTAAGTCAAAAGATATAAAGGGTTTTACCATTGCCTTAGGCTCTTCTGCTATAGTACATTTCCATATTGTCAAATAATAAAACCATGCTTTAAACAACAGTACCACGAAGCAGTTCAGCATTCTGCTTTAGAAACCATGTTGGATTTACATGTCCAGCTTTGCATACTGTCTGCTGAGCGACTAACACTTATTTTCCTAAGATCTCTGAAGCAACCTGCTGCCTGACTAAGTTATTTTCTAATATGGTTGCTGTAAATTGTTTCATGGTGGCTGCTCCTTGGCTTTGATTACTCCTGCTCTGGAGATTGACTTCTTGAATCTTGCCTAAGCCCCAGGATAATGATATGGCCTGTGACATTTTATTCCGTCTGTGTGTCGTTGCAGTAACTGAAAATCAATAAACTTCCAAAGTAATCTGCTGGCTTAGGCTCTGTGATATCTCTTACTATAATGTTTGCTCAAACTCTTTTCTCTGTCTCCACATCAGAATAACAAACTGCAGATGATGATATTAAAGGGTTCTGAGAAGGAAAATAGAAAGAAAAAATAAATAGCTCACTCTCAGCAGTGAGCAGTTGTTTGAAATTTAACACAGTGAGAATCTGCAGTGTAGCCAACCGGCATTTTAAGATTCCAGCTTACTGTGTGCCTGCAACAGCTGAAAACATGCCTAGGATCGTCCATGACTGAAAAGCATTTAAACCACATCCTCCATATTCAGAAAGGTCTCGCTGATTCTATACATCTGAAAAAATGGTATACATAACCATCGTGTTGCCAGTGACACACGCCGTAAGTTTTTTTTTGGAAAGATTCTATGTTAACATGAAGTTGTTGTGGCAGGATGACGTCACTGTCTAGGCTAGTACATATCAAGAAGAGATTCAGAGGTAGAGAAGGCAAGTTTAAATGAGTTATTGTGCTTTTTAATCAAACAAATTAAGAAAACAAAATGGTGCAAACACTAACCAAAACACACTGGTCAAAATAAAAGGCACAAGGGCCAAAACAAAAGGACTGTACAAAACACAGATGTAAATCACACAGGACGACACACACACACACACGTCCCCATGCTTATATACAAATACACACTTTAGTCTGCATGTGAAGTGATTGTGCAATCCTCGTGCCTAACTACAAATATACATTTTAAATCACTGTGCTACATAACCCACACTCACACACCAATACATACACCCCACATAAAACATGAAACGCAAAATACGCACAGGGTCAGGGGCAGGCCCCGCCCGCCACCCTGACACATAAAGGCTTTAGCATGTGGTTTCCTTTCCAGCACAGAAATGCAAGCACTTCTTTTTGCAGTACAATTACTTGATCAAATTTCAGTTAAACACATTAATGTCAATCAAAAACTGAGCCAAGATGGAAATATGTTTCAGTTCTAAGTTGAATTAAAATTAGAGGATGCTTGACTTGACTTACTTCACCACAGGAGTAACATAAAACTCAACTGATACACTGATGTATGAATTACAAACCTGAGCAGTCCAGTCAGATACCCTTGTGATTATGTGATTTGTACTCTGTTAAGGTTGATTTTATTTGCTGTATTAGTTCACAGCAGAGGAACGCAAGCTCATATATTATTCATATTATCAATGAGAAAACAAGCTTAATGCCAAAAAACGCAGCCTAAAACACAAACACAAGCAGTTGTCAGATTGCACTGCTGACCCAGCATTCAATGAAGAAGCAAAAGGTGTGATATCCTAGTGAGCCACCCAAATCCTTGCAGCCTTACGTTTGAGTTCTACTTAACTCCATTGGAGGCAACTAAAATAAACACAAAGATATTGTGCATTATTCCTGTCAAAAGGCTACCAGTGTATAATCACAGACACCAGAACAGGCAACGCACACCTATTTCTCCTAATTAGGTCTGTTATCAAAAATCAGCTCCAGACATCACTGGAGTGTACCGTGCAGTAAATCATAAATTACAATGGGTGACACCAGTGACATCAGAAATTAAGCCGTTAGTGCACAGTGACACATTTAAAGTCCAGCGTGGTTGCGAAAACAAACCAATTAGAGTAATAGACCAACAACATATCATAATGAATGAAGCACTTCTGTCCTATGATCAATTCCGTGCAGCCCTTGCTCTGGTCCCATGAAATTGGTGATTAAATGGCTAGCTGCTTTTTGCAGAAGCCCAGGAATTCTTCATGCTATCTACTGAAAGAATCCCTTTAAAAAATAATATCTTATACAGTAAACAAGTGGAAGAATATACAACATCATTTCATCTAGAGATCTTACAGCGCGATCATAGCATTCCGGTTATGGTACGGTGACATGACTACTTTGTAAATGATATCTGCCTCTGTTGCCATTATTATTTGGGCCATTATGGTTATTATCATCCTTTTCTTCACTTGGTGAGTTATGGACCCCAGTGGAATAGAATAAAGGACAATAACCTTGAAGGGGATGTTGTTCCTAGAATTTCACACTCATGTCCACAGACACAGGGATTGTTAGCACATCTGAATTTCAAAGTTCATACAAAGCGCCTACTGTAGCATGCTTCAAATCTTGTGTCTTCAGTATTGAAGTGTGTGACAGGGCGAGGAGCCCTGCACATGAAAAGGGGGCAGGGCACTGCCATAAATGTATTTGTTTATTTTTCGAATGGGGTACCCCTCCGCCCCTGTGCAGTTTATTATTTAGTATTCTGGTTTATTTATTGTATTTAGTTATTTTGAAATGACGGCATCGCCGTGCATTTGTTTTGTTATTTTTATTTAAATGTGTTCTGGCAGAGGCGAGGTCGGCAGGAGGCCGGCAGCTTGTCCTCTGCCAGTAGTAGTTAAAAACCTTGTGCAGAAGGTGGCCATCTCCCTATTAATTAAGTGATTAATTTGTTGCTAATCGGGAGATGGGCACCTGCATTTGCAGCACTCTGCAGTCTGGGTGGGTGTTCTAGGAAGGAGTAACAGCAGCGAGGTAAACTAAAAAGAAAATGAAACTAAAAGAATTCTATGTCAGTGAAGTCTACTGCCCAGCCTGACCGATCTATGTGTTTTGGGTTTGAGATTTTGTTTTGTATAACTGTTTTATTTTCATTCTGTGAGAAAGTGTGTTTTTTGTTTGTTATACATTTTATTTATTTTTGTTGTTTAAATAAAAAATGGAGCACACAAGCGCCATTGCACTGCAGTACTCGTCTGTTTGTTTTCCTTCCTGCATTCTGGCCTGACGTCACCACTACAGCCATCCGAGTCACAAAGTGCTTAAACAAAAAGACAAGATTTCACATCTGCAGTGGATCACCACAGCATTTCTGAATGCCAGGAAATCAACAAGTAAAAGAGCTGCAATGTTCAGGAAATTTCCATTTCAACCTGCAGTGAAGCAAGTGTTAAATCATGGGTCAAGCTTTAAGTTACGAGCTTATATGGATCTCATTTAAACAATTACAATGTAGGGCTACTTAAAATGCTAAGTAGATTTAATACTGCATTGACAAAGGTCAAGCAGAATATAAAAGACATCCAGTAAAATTCTATAGAGAATATTAGAAGAGCATGACATTCTTACAATCCTATTGAGAGGCATTTAATAGCTGTATTATACTCAATTCAATGCATTTAATTGTCTTAGTCCACTTGTATAAACCTAGTTATACACTGCTTAAAAGCTGTTGTTGCTGCTCATTCCAAAGTAGGTCAAGCTCAAAGCCTAAACACGTATTGTAGTATGTGGTATTTTGTGCATAATTAATTTCAGTCTTTTATGTTGCCCATTATTATCTTTTGCACTTTCGCAATTAAATTAATATCTCAAACAATCTGTTCCATTTGAATTGGATTACTTAATGAGGGCAGGGTGATAGAAGGAAGAATACATTATTTTTAATTTCTCATTTGTCCACTGTCACTAACTAAGCCTACCACCCAGGGACTGAGACAGTGATATCACTTTCTTTGCTTGATCTTAATAATGATATCTCCTTCTAATTATATGCTACAGTAGCTCCCTGTACTGTAACTCAAAGAATACATCAAGTCACTCTACTGCTATTATGGCTGTAGGGTCCAGTAAAGTCTCCTGATCTTCTGTATGCTTCAATACAAAAGGCAGCGCCCAGCCAGCCTGAGATACAAGTATGCTACCTGTGAGGGGCACACTGTTCTTTTATAGACATTGGAAAATTTAATATAAATTCCTCTGGGTTGTCTGAACTTAAATATCTGCAAAAGACCTGTGGTCCCCAGAACATAGACTGTAAAGATTGTTTGAAAAGTAAATTACAGCTACAGTATCTGCTTATCTTAATAGTATTTGTTCTCCAATATAGTAAATATCTTAAAACAGGTAGGGAAGCTTTTGCAAGTTATATAGACTGGAACAAACTATCTACAGCATAGAACTCACATAGATCACGTCACTTGAATTCTAGTAATAAATGGATTTCATTGTATGTTGTTGTATGCTTGTATGCACTTGTTGCAACTCATATAGGTAAAGTATTGCCAACACCACTTTATGTACACATACCAGCATCTTATTTATCGCCTCTCATTACCACTGACATCACAATCAAAACTTTCAAGGATGTAGGCTGTATTCTTTCAATTTTAATCACTCGCTAAATAAGCTAATCACAAAATATATACGTACCAAAATCAAAGAACAAGAAGAAAAAGAAGAGAGAAAATAAACCCTTCTTATAAAGCAGGCTCTATTGCTAGAAGACCAGCAAAATAAATGCCAGTAGAAAATAAAGACATGGAGGATCAAATGGGGTTTTACACACTTGTATGTTTATATTGGTATTAAAGCAGGAAATCTATTTTTGCTGAAAAGGAACGCAATGGAAATTCTATAGCTGTCTCTTAAGATACACTACAAATTATCTATTTAATGTAGCATAAATCAGAACTGTGCAGTCTGTCCTGGGAGTGTTCTGTGAGCTAACCGGCCCTGATTACCATGTCCTTATGTGGAGAAGAGAGTGCATTCATGCAGTACCATCTCCCAGCTGCCTGCCTACCAAGATACATCACTGCCCCCTGAGAGCTAACGAACTGGACATTGGATACCTTTCTACGGAGCAACAGTGGGAGACAGCGAGAGCAGCTCTTTAAGAAATGAAGAGTGTTCATTCGGCTATAATAACAGACAATAATTAACTATTTATAATACAACATATTCACCACTGGGAAATGTAACTAAGATTTTCATTTATTAAGAAGAACCACGGGCATCAATGAACAGTTCAGGTACAGATGTATAGTCTTTGTTCACAATACAGTTTGAAAACCATCAACAATGATGTTTAAAGCTGAACAGTAACTTTTCATATCACACACTGCCCCATTCATTTGTTCTATACTGGAAACTAGCTGGGCCAGGGCGGTCCCCAAAGCAGTTCACAAGAGATGCATATTCTTTGCAGTCTTTGATTTCAATGGGTACTGATTGCTCTTAGTTTGCAACCTTCAGAACTGGCACGGGGTTGACGTGCTTAATCAATGGCATTGGTTTGGAAGACAATATATAAATCCTTGCTCCCAGCCCTCATCAATAATAACAAGACCTCAGAACATTCTAAAGATGTTAATACAGAAACTACCGTGATCAACCCAAGAGCAGTCAGGGAAAGTAGATATGTCACATACAGATCATCTATATAAAGAGGAACCAGTGTGCAATGCTGGCTACAAAAACACATTAAGCCAACAAGGCACCAGATACTGTACATGGAATACAATACTTGATAGCTGGACATGGATATGAACAGGAATGATTTTGCCAATTCTTTTTTAACTGGAGCTCTGAAATGTTTTACTTCATTATAAAATAAAATTTCTTTACAGTACATACTGTAACATCACTTTTGTTGAAAGCTTATGTACCAATAACTAAACTCCTTACAATGGGTATGGACATCAGCAGACTAGCAGATGACACACTGAGAGAAATCTGTAGAAACTATTAAGTGAGTTTACACCAAAGTTCACTAGCACTGTTTTTTCTTGTTTCTTTCATTTTTACTGCTCTTTCGTTCACAATGGATAATGACTGACCCTGGACAGTAAAACCATAATAACCCATTGTTTCTATCAAATCCTCATGCCAATGGTTCTCTATTACAACCCTCAGCTATATTTTTCTATTTTTATTTTCTACATGTACTGTATATTGACTACACACACACACACACACACACACACACACACACACACACAATCACACACACACCATTTTACATAGGTCAAATCAATCATTACCTGTGTTCTGTCATATTCCACGTCTCCTACATACCAATCACATTACCTGTGTTCTGTCATACCACGTCACATAGGTCCACAATCATTACCTGTGTTCTGTCATATTCCACGTCTCCTACATAGGTCCAATCAATCATTACCTGTGTTCTGTCATATTCCACGTCTCCTACATAGGTCCAATCAATCATTACCTGTGTTCTGTCATATTCCACGTCTCCTACATAGGTCCAATCAATCATTACCTGTGTTCTGTCATATTCCACGTCTCCTACATAGTTCCAATCAATCATTACCTGTGTTCTGTCATATTCCACGTCTCCTACATAGTTCCAATCAATCATTACCTGTGTTCTGTCATATTCCACGTCTCCTACATAGTTCCAATCAATCATTACCTGTGTTCTGTCATATTCCACGTCTCCTACATAGGTCCAATCAATCATTACCTGTGTTCTGTCATATTCCACATCTCCTACATAGGTCCAATCAATCATTACCTGTGTTCTGTCATATTCCACGTCTCCTACATAGTTCCAATCAATCAATACCTGTGTTCTGTCATATTCCACGTCTCCTACATAGTTCCAATCAATCATTACCTGTGTTCTGTCATATTCCACGTCTCCTACATAGTTCCAATCAATCATTACCTGTGTTCTGTCATATTCCACATCTCCAGGCTGAGCACAGCCAGGGCCTGCAGCTATAATCATTATGTGAAAAAATGCCAGCTGTGCCATGTGGCAAGGAGGCAGAAAACAGAGGAGCCCCAGTCATTTCTACCAGTCAGCATAGATTAGAACTAATGATTATCATGAAACAAAAGATGGGTCAGTCCACAGGACAGCAGTGGCATCCAATTTCCTTCTTCCTGTCATTATCTTCATTTATGATGTAAATGCTGCTAAAGCAGACTGACAAAAAGGCTTTCTAATTTGTATTTCTTTGCGCATTTATAGAAAACCATTTATATAATGGATATGGTCATCTACCAATTCAGTTCCAGGGTGGCAGTCTGACTCAGTGCTGGTCCAAGTACAATCCTTACAGGGACTCCAGTCCCAGGGTGGCAGTCTGAGTGCTGGTCCTAGTACAATCCTTACAGGGACTCCAGTCCCAGGGTGGCAGTCTGACTCAGTGCTGGTCCAAGTACAATCCTTACAGGGACTCCAGTCCCAGGGTGGCACTCTGACTCAGTGCTGGTCCAAGTACAATCCTTACAGGGACTCCAGTCCCAGGGTGGCACTCTGACTCAGTGCTGGTCCAAGTACAATCCTTACAGGGACTCCAGTCCCAGGGTGGCACTCTGACTCAGTGCTGGTCCAAGTACAATCCTTACAGGGGCTCCAGTCCCAGGGTGGCACTCTGACTCAGTGCTGGTCCAAGTACAATCCTTACAGGGGCTCCAGTCCCAGGGTGGCAGTCTGACTCAGTGCTGGTCCAAGTACAATCCTTACAGGGACTCCAGTCCCAGGGTGGCAGTCTGACTCAGTACAATCCTTACAGCTGGTCCTCTGACTCAGTACAATCCTTACAGGGACTCCAGTCCCAGGGTGGCACTCTGACTCAGTGCTGGTCCAAGTACAATCCTTACAGGGGCTCCAGTCCCAGGGTGGCACTCTGACTCAGTGCTGGTCCAAGTACAATCCTTACAGGGGCTCCAGTCCCAGGGTGGCAGTCTGACTCAGTGCTGGTCCAAGTACAATCCTTACAGGGGCTCCAGTCCCAGGGTGGCACTCTGACTCAGTGCTGGTCCAAGTACAATCCTTACAGGGGCTCCAGTCCCAGGGTGGCAGTCTGACTCAGTGCTGGTCCAAGTACTATCCTTTTGTTCAATCTGTTAATATGGTCTTCTGTATTGTTTGTTTTGTGTTTATTAAAAGTGCGTAGAAAGTGCTGAATTACAGTGTATGTGTCTGGGTTGCTATTTCTGCCATTGGCCAGCCTTGATCGCCAGTCATGTTACCACACTGGATAACTACCCCATTGTGGCCACTGCCAGGCATCACTGGCTTACTGGTCTTCGCTGCTGTCATTGTGATATGCAGATCTAGAAGATACATTGTCAGGGGACTATAGACCCAGTGCCTTGCAAAAAAAATGACAGGTAAGCTTCTCTTCAGCCACTGTGATGGTTTCAAGGCCTCTGTAGCAAATCGCTTCACCAGAGTCCTCTGCAGAATGTTAGCTGCTTAAGTTAATTACAGCAGCTTCTAACTTTTTTAAATCTTCGTCATACTTCTGCTACAGTATTTTTTTTTTTTTAAACTCATTATTCCAAAAGGCTACCAGAATAATGAACAACTGTATAAACTTAGCTAGTTCTAAAATATTACAACACTTTCTTCAGTCTGCACTGATAAGTGGATTAAATCAGCCTCTATGTTTAAATGGCTGAGTATTTTTAATATGTAAAAATCCAGACTTATGTAATTATGCACATATTTTACAGTTCTTCATACACATGCAATACAACCTTTATAGAGGTACCTGCTGTATCTATTAAAGTGTGTTGACCATGTAGTGTCTTGTTATTTCTAGCTACCTGAAATTACTGTATGAAACCTTTTCCAACATTTGAAAACAGAGGTGCCTACAGCTCAAGTAAGCTATCCATTGATAAATATGTCCTGAAAGCTCGGGCATGCTGCGGAATTTAACAACACTTTTCTCCCCTTTGATCTGGACCCACATTTTCTTCTTGCGTTTCCATGGCAACTCTGCTCAGCCTGCCATGTTCCCTCAACAGCCTCTCTTTTTCCTTTCTGCTAACAGGTGATTCCCATTCAACACACAACTGTGATAAAAGAGACACTGGTTGAGTTTCCATCTGCCACCTTTGGGCTCTGCTGATGCCATACTGCATTAAGTGCTCTGGGCATTATAATCACGGCAGCAACACATTGTTAAATGCGTTGTGTGTTATATCTGTGTCAGTGTAACCACTTGGTATGGATATTATATACTATATCATAGTTATCACAGCTATCTTAACTAATGTATTCACCTTGTTGTTTAGATTCACTTTGTATAATTTTCTGCTTCAGTCGTCACATCTGTCCGGACCAGTGCAGCACCATAGGGCTCCTAATTGGTTAATGAATATTGATAGGTTTACTGTGATCTACAATGAGGTGATCTTCACTAACTACTGCTGACAGCAGCCATGCACAAGGCCAGGTCAGGTCAGGGTCATGGACTCTGCTGCAGAGGTGAATGGAAGACGTGTAAGCAGGCAACAATTAACATGAAATAAAGCTGAAACAAAAAAAGGCAAAGCAATGTAAATATTCTAGCTAGTAATCTTGTAGAACCTAACATACTAAAACCCTAAGTAAACCGAAAAAAGGTACCCTAGCACATGCATATTAAAACACTTTCAGAGACATCATTCTGGAAATGCATTACCAATTCATCCTGAAGACTAAGAGGCCAAGTTAAACAAACAGTTCAGTCAACTAGCAAGCAAAGCATCAAGAGGAAAGGGACATGTATCAAGAGTGTAAAAAAGACAGCACAGCTAAACAAAAAGTGTACAAGGAAGTATTTGCTTTAGGTAAAAAGAATGACATTAGACATGTAAAGAGGTACAGAACTCTATATTGCATCGGATGTTAAAAATAACCCTGAACAGTTCTTCCAATACCACAACAGCAAAAGAACAGTCAAGGAACAAGTCAAGAGCCAAAAGGACAACATAGGGAACATAGTGGAGGATGACAAAGCAATGACAAACATATTGAATTGACTACTTTGTTCAAGATATCACCAGAGGAGATCTCAAAAGAAATGCCCTGTGATAGATAGTCCTCAAACAATCCTAGGCACATTTAGTTGTGTGCAACTATTCAGTAACAATAGTAGAAGGACCTCAGTGACTTCACAGCTGTTCTGTTTATATTGCTTTTACATTTCTATTGATTCTGATCCCTTTCTGAAAGAGCCTGCAGCTCTGGATCACCAGCCCTAACAATTTGTGTTTCAATTACCCCAAATCACACCGTGTCGTATTTACTTGATGCGTAATTAAACTGGTTACCTTTTCAACTTGTGAGAAATGATCCTATTGATTTTTCTACAAGTGAAACCATAAATTGCTTCCCTACATAAAACAGCAAAGCCCTGTTCTTCTCTAAAATAAAAACCCAAGAAAAAAAAGTCTAAAAGTTCAATCTCTTTCATGTGCCTCTTGTTTTGTGGAATGAGTTGCACGTAGATAGAGCACATTTCTGAAGGCACATTATAAGTTCATAATATATTACTTGTAATATAACTTAAACAAAGAACAATATCTGGATTTTCTTTTTGAACTAACTGTATTCTGAACTGTGTTTGGCGCATATGCAGTTTATAATTGGGGTATGCGGAAGAATTTCAAATTCAAGGAATCCTCCAGGATACGTTGCCTCTTTTCCATGACACGACTCACAGTGAATGCTCAAAGCCATTCTCATCACAGAAACTCAGAAACAATTTCTGGTTCACCTTACTGAGTGAGGATAAATTTTGAATGATGCGTACATTGTTTGAACAGGACTGCACAAAGGGAAAAGTAATCCAGTGTGTAAGTAAAGGACATGTTGCAATATTGCCAGTCATCTGTAACAGGGCTGAGGCTGGGCTCAAACCGGTGACCCCACGCACCACAAGCAAACGTCGTAACCACAATGCAGAAAAGCCAGGCTCTTTAACATTCTCGGTTTTAGAAATTGTAGAGGCTGACATAAGGATATGTGCAAAGTGATTTGAGGCTGCAAAACACTCATATTGCTGCCAGAATCGCTGTTTTCCGTGCACAGAATTAATAGCTGAATTTCACCTTTTCATTTGTTGAGCATTTTGTTTTCCCGGACAGCCATGAAGCATGACTATATGCTTCCTTGCTATTTTTTATGCATGCCTGATTTGTCATCAAGCACACCTTTTTAAGAAAAGTTTTATCCGCAGTAATCAAAAGAGAGACATTTCAATTTGACAACTCTTTTAGCCTGAAGCAGAGGAACTGGAAAGCCAATGCCAAGCTGTCACTGGTGTAATGAGCCTGCGCTCTTGCTGTGTAGCAAGCATTAAGCTATACTCCTCTCCAGCTCTCTGCTCAAAACACAATGATTCTTTGTGAACAAAACTCCTACTAACTCAGATTCAAAGAACGAAAAGCATTTTTAATTAACTGACATTAAATCAACGAAAATGCTCTGTCGGCCTTTATGGTTTTAACTCATAATTCATGAGCTCATTTCCACAAGCCTTGGCTGAGCAGGGAGATGTACCTCACCTTAATCACCAAGCTGTACATGTTCAAATGCAATTCATCTAGACAAGTACAGCAAGCAGAATGTTTGGTGAGTAGCCTCTTTTATTCTTAGTGGAGGCTCATTAGATTTTGTTTTGAGAACTGACTGCTCAGATCTTATCCAGCAGGTTCATTATTGGAAACTCTGCACTAGGGTCAGCAAATTGAAAACAAAGGGCTTGTTATTGGCATGCCAGAGTCAGAGATTCCAGAGCAGTGAACTAGTCTTAACACCACTGAATTCAATACAGAGAAGAACTGGCCTTTTACATCCGGCAAAATCAATACTGAAAATGTTATTTCATTTCTATCAACATCTTTATTGTGTAGTTCCCAGATACACTTGCATGAATTCAAAAGTAATTGTAAAAAGTGACTGTTGCAACACATTTAATAGTATAAACCTACAGTGGTTCTTTTTTTAATTTGTTTTATTTAAGACAGCCTTTGTTTATGATCGGTTAAATATCTCAAATCTATTAATAATTATTTGTTTTACAAAATAATACATTTGAAATCATTGATCTTCCATTGTAGTAATTGTAGTGAATTGTATAGCTATAAAATAAGGTGTATTTGGAACTCAAATGTTCTGTAAAATGATCTGTGGAACTCCTATCAACAGATGACACCTTGGAAGTTAGAAGAGTAAGATGCAGCTTTGAGGCTTATAGAATTCACTGAATGAATACCCCCTGTGCCCTGGTGTATAATTTTACATATCTTGATGTAAAGCCTGCCTGTCCCTATAGGCAATGGGGTAAAATAACAATAATGTAATTAGTTATACCAATTATAGTCCATGAGGTCTATATCCAAATGCTCAGAAACTACTTTGGCCAGCTTTGGCAAATACGTGAATAAACTATGCAAATAATATGTACAATGCCACCAGGTCTTTATACTAATTCTTACTGCCAGACACCGGTACACTGGTACAGTTACTGGTACCACTTTACATGCAGTGTCTCTAATTACTGTGCATGTTCACAGTAATGTTATATGAATACACATTAGAAAAACTTTGTGAAGTACACATTCATGTGGTAAAGTGGTCATTTCCCAATGTGTAAGGGTGAGAATTAGGGTTATATCATGAACAAAAATGTACACATTAAGTACATTGTAACTATGCATAATAACATTGTAATGATGTACAAGTACACATGTATTTACTAAGTAACTACTATGGAAATACACAGTAGTTAGAGACACTCAATATAAAGTGTTACCCATTACTAATGTATAACAATGTTCCAATCCATTGACTGCAATGATTATTTATGGCATTATGTTTGTGTTATTAGTAGTAGTTGTAGTAGTTGTAGTGGTAGTATTGTATTAGGATTTATGTGATTTTACTGTTTACAAATGCAAGATAGTAATGAATCACATATCCGAGTGTGATGGGACCAGAGTAAAGGATATATATAGAAAGACTTGGATCGCATTATTAAGGAGTTTGGTGATAAAATGAGTGATCAGGAGATGATTTATCAGTATGCACGACTGTGAAGAGGTATGTGATAAATACAGTGAACAAGGACTGGGGCAGGGCTGGAGATGCAGTACTGAATGTCTTGTTGATATGCAGAGCCTTTTTTAGCCTGTTTTACTGTGAAAAAAAATACTTTTAAACATTGCGTGTAAAATAAAATAAATTGGAGCTGACGCGCCTGACAGGCGCTGAATAAATGGAACTGCAAAGGGTTAAATAACTTGAATGCATTGAGTAATGACTGCTTTCCCTGCCAGAGACATTAGGTTCTTTGCAGACAGATTTCTAGAAAGCACAGCTGGTAATTGGGTATTTGTGTATGCCAGTTTGCATCTCCTGACACCTTAGAGCACCTTGTTGACATCTGAGGTGCTGAGTGCTTATGAAACTTGGTGCAAGCCTCTTGTTTTATCAATTAAAAATGACAATGCAATCTCAGCAGATGGCAAATCTACATAGGCTTTAACAGTGTGGTGGGGTAACCATGCTTTGCACATGAAGGAATGTTATTATCAAATCTTAGCAAGGAGCTTTCAGACTAAATGGCATGTGTTAATGTTGCTATAGGTAGCTTTTTATGAAATTAAATGTCATTTATAAATCACCTAATAAAATTTTGACACATTAAACTCATTGTGTGGCATGATATCTCTGGATAGAAGGTAATTATTGTGCTGCTGAATGCAGTCATCTCAATACAAAGTGAAAGATGTTTTAATTGAGTTTAACCGTGATAATTACTCCCTGAATCTAAAGGTCTCACTTCCCTGGAATGGTTGGTTAGAAGGTTATGTTTTGGCTCTCTCAATATAAAGAGCACAACAGCATGACAGTGACGAGATTGTGTAGCATCCCTTGAGTGAACATGCCGCTTGTTTGAAACATTACTCCCCAACACAAGCACCACCACTCTCATATTAGACCAGAAAACTATCAATACATACAAATTGGCTACCTTTCACAACTGATCACAATCCCCCCATCTCTACATGCAGTCATTTCCTGGTCTAATAACTAATTCCCTTAAACAAAACAAAACAAAAACAAGGTAGGGGTTCACTTGCTCTGTCTATTTGGCAGGTGGTAACCTTCTCAACTCAACAGATTTGAGGCAAATTTAACATTTTCACTTTGGTAGGCAGGCATAAAAAAATAGCATACAAAACAGACCCGTCCTGAAACACAAATTCCACATGCACAAAAACACATTGCCCTGTAATAAAATCGAAAAGTGAAATCCATATCTGTGTCAGCTGACTGTAGAGTGTGCTGTGACTGTAAGAAGAGAAAGTGAGGCTTCATCAGGTAAACTAATCACATCATAAATGGCTGACATGCCAAGCTCTCGCCTTTACCCTTCAACTTCCTCTGCTCCAGTGAAGCACACAAACACCCAGCGAGACCACTGCATAGCAAGTAGTTGCTGTCAATCCCAATGTTTTCTCAGAAGAGCAGAGGGATTGTACTGTACAGGAATGGGGTATTAGACTGATACCAACAACCTAATTGCACCGATGGTGGATCCATGGCTAACAAATGACAGTGCTCCATACCTCTCTCTCTCTCTCTCTCTCTCTCTCTCTCTCTCTCTCTCTCTCTCTCTCTCTCTCTCTCTCTCTCTCTCTATATATATATATATATATATATATATATATATATATATATATATATATATATATATATATATATACAGCAGCAAGATGGAGGTCACAACAGCAGGTGAATCAGTGATGTAGATGCACCATTGCAGCAGAGCATGAGCATCTCCAGTATAAATAGATTGAAGCTGAAATGCTGCCTGTGGTGCACACTGGGGTTTATGAAGAAGTCTGAAGGCTTTCCTCCTTTGGACACATGTTAAAATAGTTCTGCATTTGGTTGTGGCTTGAGTGGTCTTCACTTGTAGAGGCTTATGAAATAACTGGGTATTAATCACACCAGCAATGAACCCTGTGGATCGTTTTTTGCTATGTAGGGAAATTTTAACTGCACTTGTTGGTCAATTGAGTAACTTTAAAGCAATTTGGTGTTAAAATTATACAACTCAACTGAATGTTATTCAAGTTATGGACTAAAAAAGCAAATGTGCTGTAGTTGAGCGCTGAGTCCTGTCCTGTCATTTAGCAATGAACAGCAGCAGTTTGAATGTATCTAAGTGGTAATGGACACTGGATGTCTTTGGAGTTGTCTGTTCCTCTTCAGTCATTAACCCTACTGTCTTTCAATCTGCAAACAACCACTGTGCCAAACTGCCTCTCATGCCGTCATGAACAAGCTATAGCATATAGGTTGCATTTCCCATCCTTTCACAACACTGACACCCAGCACTTACTCTCCTTTCAAACTGCCTCACTGAGCTTTGGGCTGTCAGTCGGATTTACTCTCAATTATGTTGGCACTCAGCAATTCCCCGTGCTAAAATATTATTTTACCTGCACGTGAAGTGCTGTGCAATCCTCGTGCCTAAAAACAAATATACATTTTAAACACTTGTGCTCGTAACCCATATTTATATCCTGTCTATTTTGTACATAAACATCAACATTAACACACCACATACAAAATAAAACATTCATAGACATAAAGGGGCGGGACACTCCACCACATTCCTGAAAAGGAAAGCGGGTGTCAATTTGAAAACTATTTCACCTCCTCTAGGTTGTAATATTCTGTAAAAAAAAAAAAAAAAGTGTGTAAAATGGCAATGAATATGTTTAATGATAATTGGATGAGTGGTAATTTAAAACCCAGACATCATCGGGTAAGCAAATGTGGTGTTAGTAACATGGCAATGAATATTAAAATGACTGAGCTACAGTCACTGAGATAACTTGTTATGTTCTCAAGATACTTGTGTAAATGTAAGTGTGACAGAGAGACACCACAATACTGTATATCCCCACAATCTGATATACCAACCTCATGCTAAATCATGTTAACACCAAGTTTCATCACAATTTAATAAGGTTGTCTTTTTGTTTTTCGAAATTTCAAGCATTTGTCTTTTACTTTGACATCTGTACGTATTTCAGGTTCCTTTAGACTTTTCCTTTTAGAAAAAAGAACACTAGGAGGGTAGTATAGAAGGACATTTCAGAGTCGCTAAAGCAACTTTCAGAAAGAGAGAGAGAGAGAGAGAGAGAGAGAGAGAGGTAGGGATACAGAGAGAGGGGGGGTAGGGGTAAAGAGAGAGAGAGGAGGCAGATCGAATGGGAAGGGTGTAGAAGAATTTAAAATGAAAAGACAGACAGGAGGGATGAGAAGGGGGAATCAAGGAAGGCACTTGAGTCTTTGTCAGTCCCTTTTGAGTTTTTGTGATTTTGGTCTCTGGTGAAAGCACAGTTGGCCTCTAAATGAGACAGGCACAGTGACTGGCTCTGAGCCTCCTCTCCCTATCTCGGTCCTCTCCTCAGAGAGGTTGTCACTTGACTGCAGCACAAAGATTTACAATATTTGAAGGTTTACCTTAGTAAAAGCATGCACAAGTATAATAAAGCAGTGAAAGGACAGCAAATAATAGTGCAGCATTGTGGTTCACAGTCAAATTGTCCCAAAACTATGTAGGTCTTAGCACTTATCGACCTAGTTTTGTTTTGATTCCACTGGTACTGAAGCATTATAAAGCCCAGAGAGGTATGGTAAAGCAAATTAACCCTTTTATGAATGGCAACCTCATATGAACATAAGAACATAAGAAAGTTTACAAACGAGAGGAGGCCATTCGGCCCATCTTGCTCGTTTGGTTGTTAGTAGCTTATTGATCCCAAAATCTCATCAAGCAGCTTCTTGAAGGATCCCAGGGTGTCGGCTTCAACAACATTACTGGGGAGTTGATTCCAGACCCTCACAATTCTCTGTGTAAAAAAGTGTCTCCTATTTTCTGTTCTGAATGCCCCTTTTTCTAAACTCCATTTGTGACCCCTGGTCCTTGTTTCTTTTTTCAGGCTGAAAAAGTCCCTTGGGTCGACACTGTCAATACCTTTTAGAATTTTGAATGCTTGGATTAGGTCGCCACGTAGTCTTCTTTGTTCAAGACTGAACAGATTCAATTCTTTTAGCCTGTCTGCATATGACATGCCTTTTAAGCCCGGAATAATTCTGGTCGCTCTTCTTTGCACTCTTTCTAGAGCAGCAATATCTTTTTTATAGCGAGGTGACCAGAACTGCACACAATATTCAAGATGAGGTCTTACAAGTGCATTGTACAGTTTTAACATTACTTCCCTTGATTTAAATTCAACACTTTTCACAATGTATCCGAGTATCTTGTTAGCCTTTTTTATAGCTTCCCCACATTGTCTAGATGAAGACATTTCTGAGTCAACAAAAACTCCTAGGTCTTTTTCATAGATTCCTTCTCCAATTTCAATATCTCCCATATGATATTTATAATGTACATTTTTATTTCCTGCGTGCAGTACCTTACACTTTTCTCTATTAAATGTCATTTGCCATGTGTCTGCCCAGTTCTGAATCTTGTCTAGATCATTTTGAATGACCTTTGCTGCTGCAACAGTGTTTGCCACTCCTCCTACTTTTGTGTCGTCTGCAAATTTAACAAGTTTGCTTACTATACCAGAATCTAAATCATTAATGTAGATTAGGAATAGCAGAGGACCTAATACTGATCCCTGTGGTACACCGCTGGTTACCACACTCCATTCTGAGGTTTTTCCTCTAATCAGTACTTTCTGTTTTCTACATGTTAACCACTCCCTAATCCATGTACATGTGTTTCCTTGAATCCCAACTGCGTTCAGTTTGAGAATTAATCTTTTGTGCGGGACTTTGTCAAAAGCTTTCTGGAAATCTAAATAAACCATGTCATATGCTTTGCAATTATCCATTATCGATGTTGCATCCTCAAAAAAATCAAGCAAGTTAGTTAGACACGATCTCCCTTTCCTAAAACCATGTTGACTGTCTCCCAGTACCCTGTTACCATATAGGTAATTTTCCATTTTGGATCTTATTATAGTTTCCATAAGTTTGCATATAATAGAAGTCAGGCTTACTGGTCTGTAGTTACCTGGTTCAGTTTTGTTTCCCTTTTTGTGGATCGGTATTACGTTTGCAATTTTCCAGTCTGTCGGTACCACCCCTGTGTCAAGAGACTGCTGCATGATCTTGGTTAGCGGTTTGTAAATTACTTCTTTCATTTCTTTGAGTACTACTGGGAGGATCTCATCCGGCCCAGGGGATTTGTTTATTTTAAGAGCTCCTAGTCCCTTTAACACTTCTGCCTCAGTTATGCTAAAGTTATTTAAAACTGGATAGGAACTGGATGACATGTGGGGCATGTTGTCAGTATCTTCCTTTGTAAAAACTTGTGAAAAGTAATCATTTAACATATTTGCTATTTTTTTTTCTTCCTCTACGATTTTGCCATTTGTATCTCTTAAACATTTAATCTCCTCTTTGAATGTTCTCTTGCTGTTGTAATATTGGAAAAACATTTTGGAATTGGTTTTAGCTCCCTTAGCAATGTTCATTTCTATTTCTCTCTTGGCCTTTCTAACTTCCTTTTTGACTTGCATTTGCAGTTCTGTGTACTCTTTCTGTGTACTTTCTTTTTGGTCCTTTTTTAATGCTCTGTAAAGTGCCTTTTTTCGCTGAATATTTTTTTTAATTGATCTATTAAACCATTTTGGCAATTTAGTTTTACATTTAGATTTGTCTACTTTAGGGATATAATTGTTTTGCGCCTCTAGTACTACGTTTTTGAAGAACAACCATCCTTCTTCTGTGGGTGTTTTCTCTATTTTACTCCAATCTACTTCTGTTAGTCTCTGTTTCATGCCTTCATAGTTTGCTTTTCTAAAATTGTATGGGGATGGGGACATGTGGAATATGCAAATGCATGATGGAATAAAGCAATGGAAAAAACAACTATGAATAAATATATGTATTATGTGTTAATATTTCATACATGACCGGGTTAAAAAAAAAAACATGGCAAACCAGGGTACCGAATAATAATAAGACGTCACCTGAGCTTCACACTCACAGCCTTGGACTCTATATGGGATGAAAAAAAAATAATTGTGAAACTGAACAACAGCAGATAAGGGACTTGGAACAATTATAGGAGGTAACCTAGTGAAGCCATCCCTATTCGTTCAGCCTTTCATTGCAGTCTACAGGAATGTTCAAGTCCAAATGTAAAGTGAAGTCAGACCTGTCTCACAGTCTGCAGTACTTATCCAGCCAGCCTGTTGGTCCTTTTGTGCATTCTCTTGTCTATTAGCAGAACCTAGCCTCCAATGTGTTTACATTAGACCGCACCACTGTCTTATTGATCTAACTTAGATAAACATTGAATTGGGGTGTATTGTAAGTGTTTTAGCATCAGTTGTTGCTTTTCATTTTATTTATTTTAATAATACAAAATAAAGAAATCTCTGTATGCAGCTAGTGCAAGCTCTATTGAACATGCTCACTGCGTTGCCATAGATACAAGCTGTTCTCTTCCTGTCTGAGTTGAGAGGGCTATCTCTGAATGCTGTGTTATGATTTCTGAGCCAGTCTGAGAGCCCCAGAACTCCCTGTTCCCTGGATTTTAAAGGAAAAGCTGTGAACCAGATTCTGAAAGGGAAGGCCACTGGTACCTTATCACAGCAGCAGTGTATTTAAAAAGTGGTTGTAGCATAACAGTAATGCCATCTTACCACAATCTTAACTGCTGTGCGCATACAATTACTTATATAGAAAATTGCAGTGCTGAAGCCTGTCTTTATTGAACAAAGCTGATCTAATGAAACACCTACCGAGTTTTTTTTTACTCTGATTCATAGCACAAAGGGAGGGATGTTAGAAATATTAAAAGAAGTCTGTAACAGTAGGGTAGGCAGTGGTTACTGCAGGGTAAACAAAGTAGACCACAGTCACGGATAGATTGTGTGGTGACGTCAGACCTGGAAATGCTGGACACAGTGTGGTGAGTGAACGGATTTATTGTACATAAACAAATAAACAGGTTGAACAAAACAAAAACACTTTTACAAACAAAATGGCACAGTGGCCAAAATAAACAGACAAATCAGACACGGAACAAACACATTGTGCTGGTGTAAAACCAGCAAGGGCAGCAAATGTTTCCTATATTATTTTCTTTGTCTCAGGACTCTCGTCTCTCGTTTCGCCTCTGAACACATTAACCCCCAGTGAGACATTCAAGCTGCTTTATATACAGCTGTGCTGGGACTCAACTGCTAATCATTCAATCTGGCCCAGATACAGTCTGCACAAGAAGTACTTGGTGAGACACACCCGTGCCCAAATACAAATATACATTTTATCACCCATGCGACATAACCCAAACCATACCCCGTGCACCAATACATACATACAAACAATAACACACAACATAAAACATGAAATTTGCACAGAGGCAGGGGTACCCTGCCACAACCAAGAACACAGCTTGCCTTCTGTTAAGAACATGACAAAGGACTGCAGGGAGCTTATAAATTGGCAAGGTTAAAAAGTAATGTATTCAGGCTAATTGGTGATTGGATAATTGGGTAACTGGGTAATTGTAAATTCTGGGAAATGCCATGCTTTCAGTAGTAAAGGTGGGGAATTCAATGAATCAATGAACAGGTGTTCTGTTCAGATAGATTTGGAGGCCATTTTGTGGTAAGGAGTGAGTGTCTGTGGTGAGAAAATGAATACTGAACATATTGTTAATGTTACAGTAAAACATATTGTTAATGTTACAGTAAAACATATTGTTAATGTCACAGTAAAACATATTGGTAATGTTACAGAAGAACATATTGTTAATGTTACAGTACAACATTGCTGTAAAGGTACTGTGGCTGGGTGAAAGCTGGGGTGGGGAATATTCAGTTGGCAGGGAGGAGGTTAAATTTCTCCCTTTCAAAACATGCGAGAATGTGGCTGGAGCCATAAATTAAATAAGTGATTAAATTATTCATTAAGGCTCAGCCACAGGTGTACAGATAGGGTGATCATGGGTGTCAGTAAGAAAATAAGTTAAAGTTAATGTTGGTGTTGATGTTGGTGTTGTTGTTGATGTTGGTGTTGGTGTTGGTGTTGGTGTTGGTGTTGATGTTGACGGTTGGTGTTGGTGTTGGTGTTGGTGTTGATGTTGGTGTTGGTGTTGGTGTTGGTGTTGGTGTTGGTGTTGGTGTTGATGTTGGTGTTGGTGTTGGTGTTGGTGTTGGTGTTGGTGTTGGTGTTGGTGTTGGTGTTGGTGTTGGTGTTGGTGTTGGTGTTGGTGTTGGTGTTGGTGTTGGTGTTGATTGTGTTGGTGTTGTTGTTGTTGGTGTTGGTGTTGGTGTTGGTGTTGGTGTTGATGTTGGTGTTGGTGTTGGTGTTGGTGTTGGTGTTGACGTTGGTGTTGGTGTTGATGTTGGTGTTGGTGTTGGTGTTGTTGTTAGTGTTGGTGTTGACGTTGGTGTTGTTGTTAGTGTTGGTGTTGGTGTTGGTGTTGTTGTTGGTGTTGGTGTTGGTGTTGGTGTTGTTGTTGGTGTTGGTGTTGGTGTTGGTGTTGGTGTTGGTGTTGGTGTGTTGGTGTTGGTGTTGGTTGTTGTTGGTGGTGTTGTTGGTTGGTGGTGTTGGTTGTTGTTGTGTGGTGGTTGTTGTGGTGTTGTTGGTGTTGTTGTTGGTGTTGGTGTTGACGTTGGTGTTGTTGTTAGTGTTGGTGTTGACGTTGGTGTTGTTGTTAGTGTTGGTGTTGACGTTGGTGTTGTTGTTAGTGTTGGTGTTGACGTTGGTGTTGTTGTTAGTGTTGGTGTTGACGTTGGTGTTGTTGTTAGTGTTGGTGTTGACGTTGGTGTTGTTGTTAGTGTTGGTGTTGACGTTGGTGTTGTTGTTAGTGTTGGTGTTGGTGTTGGTGTTGTTGGTGGTGTTGGTGTTGGTGTTGGTGTTGGTGTTGGTGTTGGTGTTGTGTTGGTGTTGGTGTTGGTGTTGGTGTTGGTGTTGGTGTTGGTGTTGGTGTTGGTGTTGGTGTTGTTGTTGGTGTTGGTGTTGGTGTTGGTGTTGTTGTTGGTGTTGTTGTTGGTGTTGGTGTTGGTGTTGGTGTTGGTGTTGGTGTTGGTGTTGGTGTTGTTGTTAGTGGTGGTGTTGGTGTTGATGTTGGTGTTGGTGTTGACGTTGGTGTTGTTGTTGGTGTTGGTGTTGGTGTTGGTGTTGGTGTTGGTGTTGGTGTTGGTGTTGTTGTTGGTGTTGGTGTTGGTGTTGGTGTTGTTGTTGGTGTTGGTGTTGGTGTTGTTGTTGGTGTTGGTGTTGGTGTTGGTGGTGTTGTTGTTGGTGTTGGTGTTGGTGTTGGTGTTGGTGTTGGTGTTGGTGTTGACGTTGGTGTTGTTGTTAGTGTTGGTGTTGGTGTTGGTGTTGGTGTTGGTGTTGGTGTTGGTGTTGGTGTTGGTGTTGGTGTTGGTGTTGGTGTTGGTGTTGGTGTTGGTGTTGGTGTTGGTGTTGGTGTTGGTGTTGACGTTGGTGTTGTTGTTGGTGTTGGTGTTGGTGTTGGTGTTGGTGTTGGTGTTGGTGTTGATGTTGGTGTTGTTGTTGATGTTGATGTTGATGTTGTTGTTGATGTTGGTGTTGGTGTTGGTGTTGATGTTGATGTTGATGTTGGTGAGAGGTGGAGGGTTTTCGTGTTTCATGCTGTCCTGTCCTGTTTATGTTTCCATGAGTGTTTTGTGTAGACCTGTTGTTTTGGCCCTTGTGCGTTGTATTTTGTTAATGTGTTTGTGTTAGTGTTTGCTTCTGTGTTAATTGTTAAACATGCGCATTAGCACTTCACTGCAGCTTGCTGTGTCTCTGAGTCTCTCTTCCATGCTGATAGTATTCAGGTCGCAATATTACCCTTTCACAGGTATGTAGGGAAAGCTTAGTGAATATAAAACAAGTATAGTGTGGGAAATAGCTATACTTACTGTGTGGGCAGTTATCGTGTTTAAGCCAAGACACATTCATCTTTGTTTTTATCACATTTTTCATTTATTGTTTTCTCTTCTTCTCGTTTGTTAAAAATAACAAATAAGTAATTTGTTGTTGTAAAACAAAAGTGGGTAAACAAAGAAAATCTCCAATTTGATCTGGAACATTTCTAATAGTGTCTATATTCAATACAATTGTGCCAAACTGGCATTTTAGCCCCAACCCCCTAGCTGTCCTGTCTTGTTCTCCAGCTCCTCTGAGACTGTCACAAGCCTTTCAGCCAGGATGGACTGTTTAAGGTTTCCAGTCATACATGTGGACTCTTATTATCTGATCTGAGTATGCAGTGGTTTATAATCACATACAGATGTATTCCCTTAATGATGAGAACCTGAAGTGCAAACATATATATCAACCCACACCTCTCATAGTCAAACAAGCACTTTAGAATAAGTGTACAGTGAATATTCTCAGCATAAAATATCTATCTATCTATCTACTATCTATCTATCTATCTGCCAACTCCTAAGAAAAACACTGACGGTTCTTTTTTTGTTGTTTTGCCATTTCAATTTCCTTTTTCTTTCTTCCAAAAATATTCCTAATTTGCATAAAATAAACCTTCATAGTCCGAGGTGTTGACACCATAACAAAAAATTAAACAACTTGCTTGCAAGCTTTCATCCTTTCTGTGCAAAAAACAAATTTGCATAACATAATCCCTGTGATGGCAATGTATAATACAATACTCCTCTAATGACGCCATAGGAAAAGCAAACCTTGTAGTAATTTGGAAGGGATTGTGTGTAATCTACAAGTTGTGGCTCTTCTCGTGTCAATCCTTCTAGTATTGTAATTAGCAGACTGGTTATTAAAGCAGTTTGCAATGGTAACCATATTTACACACAGTAATACTATTTACAGGAAAACATATCAGTAAACTGAAATTATCTGAATAGTCTGATTTCCGCACTACACTGTTGCTGGACAGCTCCTGCAATTGTCTTTTTTTCATTTTCATCTAGATATTCAAAGCAGGTAGATCCAATGCATTGTGTAAGAAAGACACTGTGAAAACATCTGCATTCTTAAAGCTGCAACATTACTTAAACTGATTAAAATGATAACACACCTCTGATACAAAACAAGAATGAATTCGGTTATATCCAAAAAAACACCGGAAAAACACTGAAAATTATTATTCAATTCACATTGACTTAACCCCTTTCCCCATTAAATCAATTAATAAAAAAAATAAAAAAATTATAATGATTCAGTGCAGTTGGACAATGTCCCCCTTTCCTGAGTTATATCTCGCATTGGTTCTGAATACTTTAAATCCATCCCAACTACTGAGTGGCAGCAAATTCCTACATTTCTACTGGAGGATTGTAAATGCTGTGAGATTTAAAATGAGATTACAATTTAATACACTTAAAGCTAGATTACAGTTCAATAGGGTTGACTTACACAATCTTGGAATTTAAAACAGAATTGCAAATTGTGTTTTACATAAAACTTGAATATAGCTAAACATAAGCACGGAAAATGTAATTCTAAAAAGGATAGCAAGTAATCCAAAGGAATTCTCCTAGTGGGACAGAATCAAATTGAGTTGCAATGTGTATGGTATTTTTTAAAGGTTGACTAGAGGATAAAAATCATTATTACTGTTTGGAAATGAATTGAAGTCAATAATTCAATACCCTACGTACAAATTAATTACAGGGTGATTTTCTCATTGGATCACTTCTGACAGGGGAGGTGATTTCATGTCAATAAGAAACAGGATTGGTTTCCATTGGGTTCTTTAACTTGTGTTGATTGTATTGTTTATTGTACATGCATCTCCTCAGGTAAGCTCTGAGATCATGTGTCTTGTTTTCAGGTCTCAAACCCAAGAATATTGACCTGACATGTACATGTTCACCCCATGCTTTCCCTGCAACCATTTTATACTTACATTGGTTTTGAAATAAGAAAACACTTGTGCTAAAGTCTCTGTTACATACCCTCTCACATTAATACCACTGTGTAATTAGGAGAAGGAATCTGCATTGTCCATGCCTCACAAACAGCATCAATACAAAAAGAGAATCATTGTTTCAGTCCACTTTCTTGTATTCCAATATTTTCACTACACCCTTTTATCTACAGTCCAGTGTTGAATTAAGTTCTCTCTGGCACCCCACCCTTCCTCCTCTGCTTTCCTCCTTCTCTTATATCTCTCCTTTATATCCAGTTCCCCCCAACACCTATTTACAGGACACAGGTAATAATAACAGCTCAAGCTAGATACATTCATTTTAATGTCCTGTAATCATTCTCAGAAACATACATGTTCTAATCAGAATTGCTTCCATTATACACATGTGTTTAAGCATTGTAAAATGTCAATGTAAGTAGTCACACTTTGGTTCTATATAAACACAAACAGGCAGCTTGATACAAATACATTCAATTGTCTACAAGAATAATCTCTGCAATAGTTTTTGTTTCTTCTCAAAAAGCCAAATCAACAATCCTGCCCATTACAACCCTTTATGGTTCCAATGAATCAACTTGATTTTGGATATTTGTATCAAGTGCCCTCCTTGATTCCTTATCCCTACTCTCTGTCTTTTCATTTTAAATTCATCTACACCTCTCCCACTCGATCTGCCTCCTCTCTCTCTCTCTCTCTCTCTCTCTCTCTCTCTCTCTCTCTCTCTCTCTCTCTCTCTCTCTCTCTCTCTCTCTCTCTCTCTCTCTCTCTCTACCTCATGTTCAGAAGACACCTACAGGACATCTCCTAGCTCCCTCTCTTAATATTCCATTCATTTGCAGAGCTATTATGCTGCCACATTCTGTCGCTCTAATTGTATGAGTACTCTGACGGCTTGGCATGTGGGCCCGGCAGAGCATAGGCAGCCAATCAAACAGCAACGGTGAACACCTGCTGCTAAACAGGGGCTGTGGCTCTCTGCTTGGACTGTGGAATCCGCCAAGACCCTCACCAGGCATCCCACACCAGCCAAAGAAAAAGAAAACAACTTTTTTCATTCCATTACTCAGTGAAATCTGATTGGGAGAAAACAAGACTACTTTTCAATTTATCTCCAGCATATTAGATTTTTTTTTTCCAGCAATATTTCCATTATATTTTAATATTGCAAGGTCTGCATTAAAATAAAGAACATTTACAGGCACGATCACATGATTTGATACGCAAACCAGAGACAGCTTGTCCTAATGGATCTAAATGACAAGAGTCAGGAGAATTGGAATTCAATGCCAGTACCTTAAAACAATGGTATTTCTTTCAATGGATACAAATATGTGTCTTACTTTGGATATTAGAGCCAGGCTCTGCATTTCACACTATGTTGTGTATTAGTGCTGGCCCTGTGTTTTACACTATGTTGTGTATTAGTGCTGGCCCTGTGTTTTACACTATGTTGTGTATTAGTGCTGGCCCTGTGTTTTATGCTATGTGTGTATTAGTGATGGCTCTGTGTTTTATGCTATGTTGTGTATTAGTGCTGGCTCTGTGTTTTATGCTATGTTGTGTATTAGTGCTGGCCCTGTGTTTTATGCTATGTTGTGTATTAGTGCTGGCTCTGTGTTTTATGCTATGTTGTGTATTAGTGCTGGCTCTGTGTTTTATGCTATGTTGTGTATTAGTGCTGGCCCTGTGTTTTACACTATGTTGTGTATTAGTGCTGGCCCTGTGTTTTACGCTATGTTGTGTATTAGTGCTGGCTCTGTGTTTTATGCTATGTTGTGTATTAGTGCTGGCCCTGTGTTTTATGTTGTGTATTAGTGCTGGCTCTGTGTTTTATGCTATGTTGTGTATTAGTGCTGGCCCTGTGTTTTACACTATGTTGTGTATTAGTGCTGGCTCTGTCATTTATGCTATGTTGGGTATTAGTGATGGCCCTGTGTTTTACACTATGTTGTGTATTAGTGCTGGCCCTGTGTTTTATGCTATGTGTGTATTAGTGCTAGCTCTGTGTTTTATGCTATGTTGTGTATTAGTGCTGGCTCTGTGTTTTATGCTATGTTGTGTATTAGTGCTGGCTCTGTGTTTTATGCTATGTTGTGTATTAGTGCTGGCTCTGTGTTTTATGCTATGTTGTGTATTAGTGATGGCCCTGTGTTTTACACTATGTTGTGTATTAGTGCTGGCCCTGTGTTTTATGCTATGTTGTGTATTAGTGATGGCTCTGTGTTTTACACTATGTTGTGTATTAGTGCTGGCCCTGTGTTTTATGCTATGTTGTGTATTAGTGCTGGCTCTGTGTTTTATGCTATGTTGTGTATTAGTGCTGGCTCTGTGTTTTATGCTATGTTGTGTATTAGTGCTGGCTCTGTGTTTTACACTATGTTGTGTATTAGTGCTGGCCCTGTGTTTTACACTATGTTGTGTATTAGTGCTGGCTCTGTGTTTTATGCTATGTTGTGTATTAGTGCTGGCCCTGTGTTTTACACTATGTTGTGTATTAGTGCTGGCTCTGTCATTTATGCTATGTTGGGTATTAGTGCTGGCCCTGTGTTTTTTTTTTTTTTTTGTATGAGTGCTGGCTCTGTGTTTTACACTATGTTGTGTATTAGTGCTGGCTCTGTGTTTTATGCTATGTTGTGTATTAGTGCTGGCTCTGTGTTTTATGCTATGTTGTGTATTAGTGCTGGCTCTGTGTTTTATGCTATGTTGTGTATTAGTGCTGGCTCTGTGTTTTACGCTATGTTGTGTATTAGTGCTGGCCCTGTGTTTTACACTATGTTGTGTATTAGTGCTGGCTCTGTGTTTTATGCTATGTTGTGTATTAGTGCTGGCTCTGTGTTTTATGCTATGTTGTGTATTAGTGCTGGCTCTGTGTTTTATGCTATGTTGTGTATTAGTGATGGCCCTGTGTTTTACACTATGTTGTGTATTAGTGCTGGCTCTGTGTTTTATGCTATGTTGTGTATTAGTGCTGGCCCTGTGTTTTATGCTATGTTGTGTATTAGTGCTGGCCCTGTGTTTTACACTATGTTGTGTATTAGTGCTGGCTCTGTGTTTTATGCTATGTTGTGTATTAGTGCTGGCCCTGTGTTTTACACTATGTTGTGTATTAGTGCTGGCTCTGTGTTTTATGCTATGTTGGGTATTAGTGCTGGCCCTGTGTTTTATTTATATGTTGGTGCTGTGTTTTATGCTATGTTGTGTATTAGTGCTGGCTCTGTGTTTTATGCTATGTTGTGTATTAGTGCTGGCTCTGTGTTTTATGCTATGTTGTGTATTAGTGCTGGCTCTGTGTTTTATGCTATGTTGTGTATTAGTGCTGGCCCTGTGTTTTATGCTATGTTGTGTATTAGTGCTGGCTCTGTGTTTTATGCTATGTTGTGTATTAGTGCTGGCTCTGTGTTTTATGCTATGTTGTGTATTAGTGCTGGCCCTGTGTTTTACACTATGTTGTGTATTAGTGCTGGCTCTGTGTTTTATGCTATGTTGTGTATTAGTGCTGGCCCTGTGTTTTATGCTATGTTGTGTATTAGTGCTGGCTCTGTGTTTTACACTATGTTGTGTATTAGTGCTGGCTCTTTGTTTTATGCTATGTTGTGTATTAGTGCTGGCCCTGTGTTTTATGCTATGTTGTGTATTAGTGCTGGCTCTGTGTTTTATTCTATGTTGTGTATTAGTGCTGGCTCTGTGTTTTATGCTATGTTGTGTATTAGTGCTGGCTCTGTGTTTTATGCTATGTTGTGTATTAGTGCTGGCTCTGTGTTTTATTCTATGTTGTGTATTAGTGCTGGCTCTGTGTTTTATTCTATGTTGTGTATTAGTGCTGGCTCTGTGTTTTATTCTATGTTGTGTATTAGTGCTGGCTCTGTGTTTTATTCTATGTTGTGTATTAGTGCTGGCTCTGTGTTTTATGCTATGTTGTGTATTAGTGCTGGCTCTGTGTTTTATGCTATGTTGTGTATTAGTGCTGGCTCTGTGTTTTACACTATGTTGTGTATTAGTGCTGGCTCTTTGTTTTATGCTATGTTGTGTATTAGTGCTGGCCCTGTGTTTTATGCTATGTTGTGTATTAGTGCTGGCTCTGTGTTTTATGCTATGTTGTGTATTAGTGCTGGCCCTGTGTTTTACACTATGTTGTGTATTAGTGCTGGCTCTTTGTTTTATGCTATGTTGTGTATTAGTGCTGGCCCTGTGTTTTACACTATGTTGTGTATTAGTGCTGGCTCTTTGTTTTATGCTATGTTGTGTATTAGTGCTGGCCCTGTGTTTTATGCTATGTTGTGTATTAGTGCTGGCTCTGTGTTTTACGGTGTGATGTAAAGCATGCCATTCAATTGACTAATATGGTCATGAATTTAACTCATAATGAATTATTTGCTATTGTAGGACATCTTTTTGCATTTTTAAATGCAAGCTGTTCTCCAAAGACACACACATATAGAAATGTTTTGGCCAATGCATTCCCAGAGTTATATGAATAATGAAGGCATTATCCAAAATGACTTTCTGCTTCACTTATCATTTTCTAGTTTTGACTTGCCTCGGAAATCCTCCACATATCTGACACTCCCAGTGCTATGGTTTAAAACGATATGGCCATTCAGCAGTGTGGATTAGGCGAACCATGTGCAATTCAGAATGGGATTACAGGTAAGAAGATTTGCTGGCAGGTCTTTTTTTTAAATCTTGTAATGCATATAAAGAATAGGTTTAAAATGTATTTATTATTTATTCATTTGACAGTATTAACCACAGGGAATCTTATTGGCTTGTGACAGCTTCATTTACTGCATACATTAGACCGTTCTAGATGTTAACAAGAACAGACATTATTAGAAACCCTTCAAAGTACCCATTCCCCATGAGCTGTAATAGAGCCTGTCAGTGATACACAGAGGACTGGCATCATGTGTGATCATCAGAATACCTGCTGTACAAGGAGTGGATCCACAGAGCTGCTTCAGGACAAATGGACCCGGTTCAAGGTGAAACCAAAGTCTGGAAAAACTTAACAATCAACAGGAAAAGTCATTTAAGATACACATCACAGTTTAAAGGACAAATCATATAGAAATAAATGTAATTTAAGAGCAAAAGACCATTACTGTAGCTGTGGGCAGCTCTATGAAGAAAACATCTGCCTGTAACTTCTGTTTTAGCACATGCATTGAATTTATTTGATTCAGATTAGTTGATTTATAATAGGTTACATATGATTAGAATGAAACTGGCGATAATGTACAGCATGTGGGTCTTCTGTGGGTATTTAACAAACTGTACAGATCACAGTAGAATCTTAAATAGTATAATATAATATTAATACAGAGAATGAACACACGGCATGGTAGTCCCAGCTCTGATATTTTTCAAATGTTCGGGCCAAGAATGACACCTCTGTGCTGGTTTTACTAAAATTATTTATTGTATTTATATTGCGCTTTTTATACAAAATTATCGCAAAGCACTGTACAGTTTACAGTGCTTTGCAGAAAAAAAGATCAAACTACAATACATTTGTATAGCATGTCACACAAGTGCCACAGACCATTTAAATAACACATTTAAATAACAGTATACACATAATACAAACGTGGCAATTTTAAAGTTACTTCAAAACCAATTACGATAAGAAAGCCATTTTATAAAAATGCATTTTTAGTTTTGACTTGAAAACTGTAACAGTCCCAGCTTCCCTGACAAATGAAGGCAGTCTTATTACCCCCCCCCCCCGCCCCCCCCGGGGGGGGGGGACCGTTTTTTGTTGACCGTAGGAATAACCAACAGCCCTGCATCCTGTGATCTCAGAGTGCGGTTTGGAAGAAAGTCCTGCAAATAACTAGACGCTAATCCATTCAGGACCTTGTAGGTTAACAACAACATTTTAAAATCAATTCTATACTGCACAGGGAGCCAGTGTAAAGAGGCCAAAACAGGGGTAACATGTTCACTTTTCCTGAACAAACTGCAAACAGGATACCACACGTTTTGGGACACCAGAAAAAAAATGCATTATAATAACCAGTTCCAGATGAAACAAAGGCAGATACAGAAATAATTGGTCTAAGTTTGGCTATATTTCTCAAATAGTAAAAAAAGATACTTTAGTAACTTCCCTAAAATCAGGAACAAAGACCCCCAAACTCTTAATTTCTAGTTTAAGTTTTGATAAGAGACTGCAAGGGTTGAGTTCATGTAATCCCACACTTCCTTTAATTTGGTTCTGTGAGCCCACTAGCATAACCTCTGTTTTATCTGAATTCAACATTAGAAAATTTTGTGACATCCAGTGCTTGATGTCTGTAAGACAAGTAGCTAATAGCACCCAGGCAGAAGAAATTCCTGGTTTTAGGGACAAATACAGTTGGGTATCAACAGCATAGCAATGGAAGTTCAGTCCGTGCCTGCGGATAATGTCACCTAAAGGTAGCATAGATAACGAAAACAGAAAGGGACCTAGAATGGAGCCCTGTGGAACACCACTGCTCTCAACAATGACATCATTCCTTTATTCAAATGAGGGAATGCTTTTCAAATATGCCTTAATAAAGTTCTAATCAAACCCTTTGTACATAGTGAAATGGAGAGGGGCAGGCTTGCTTATAGGGACATATCAGAGGTCTCAGAAGTTACTGAAGCTTTAAAAAAAACAGGAGTAACCGTTACTGGGATTTCAAACAGGGCATAATACATAGATAAATGCCACACAATACATTAATCATTTCCACATGCAACATCTGCCTTGCAGAGACGGATGACAGGAGCTGAGCGTCAGATCACAAAGATGGGATTTGAATCATCAAGTAGACACAACTCCCATCACCAGCATGTCTCTCTTAGCACACATCCTTCAATAGCCATACCAACATGTTTAGCAGCATAACTGCATGGCTATAATGACATGTTTAGCAGCATAATTGCATGGCTGATGGTAAACTTAAATGCATTGTGTTGGACCTGTGCTGCTGCTTTATAATAAATGAATGGAGGTGGTATTAGCAGAGGGAACCACTGCCTCCGAGACACAGATTCACCCTCCTTTAACAAATGTATATAGCAAGTCTTCCTTTCCCCCTTTAGTTTAAACACACGTTCCTAAGACATAGAATTAAAACATTTTCAAATGAATCATTTATAAAGACTTTTTGTCTTTACTACTGTAACTTTTTTGATAACACAAGTATTAATAATAAAGCAAAGATCAAGTATTGGGGATTGAATTAAGAACAACCTTAGACCGAATTATCTAACAAGAAATCTTCATGTTATGAGGTATGCGTCTGTCTAGACCACAGAACGGTGTTAAAATTCAAGTGACTTGTAAGGCATCTGGCAAGCCACAGAAGTCCGACCAGCCTCTCGAAGATAGAATACCAGTTTATTCCTCTTTAGAGGCCAGAACAGAATCTCCCACTGTAGCTCCTGATCAAATGCTCTCAGTCAGTCTATGTAATAGGCTCTGACAGAGAAGCATGACATTTCTTTCTGCCTTGATACAACATTAATGATAGTACCAATTTGTGTGGCTTCATCCTGGCTATTACCGCTCATCTTTTTATCTGTGCATCTCTATATCCCACAGCACTGAGACTGCGACATTCATTGTGACTAGCTGTCATTGATGTGGATGCTTCTTACTTTACTGCACAGCAGGAAGCCGTCTGTACACAAAACAACACTCAAATGGGTCCGAACAAAAACAGTAGTGGTTGAAAATGGCAGAAGCATATATACTAGCTAATGATTTTTTGAACAATTCTAACCTTTATATTAATAATTCCAAGCTTAAACTGAAAGTTTAAACTGAAAGTTAAACAGAACCTCAAAAGTCAACTCTAAATAACTTCAAGCTTTCCAGCTTATTATCAATAATATGTGACCTAGCTACACATACTCTATACAGGCTGTATCCTGATCACAGCGCAAATGTGAGTGCAAGCGTGAACAGCACTTGCCTCTGATTCTGTAGAGCGAAGATGTAAAATCCCCCCTGCACTGAAATGATATTCTGAAGACATGTCTTGTGCCGTTATAGAGCGCCTGCCCCATCGCCATTGGTTGGCATAAATTTCGGGATGTAGTATCATCAACATATTCGCCGAAGCGATTCTGATGACATCGCAATGGGGTCCCAAATAGACAACTGGTTTATTTAGTGGCGCAATCAGGAAATTTAACAACTGAACAATTAAAAGCAAAGTAGTCCTAAGCAGCAAACTGTGTGCATTTGGACTGACACAGAAAGAGGAAATCAAAGCAAGAATAGTAACAAAAATAAAAAAAAACACGTCCTCAGACAAATAACATCAAAAAAAAAAAATACTCCAAAGCGGTTAACTTTCTTGTTTACTGTTCACATGACAACCACGTTTTACTCAGCCTATCAGTGCGTCTGTACTGGCTTTTCTATTACCTGTACTGTTCAGTAGGAGGTGGGACAAAGTCAGTGTTGCATTGTTATTTTGGTTTAGGTTGCTAAAATTTAGTTTTCAGCATTGGAGGTAAACTATCAAAAATGGACGACAAAGCAAAAAAAGCAAAGGATGTTTGCCTTTAACAAATCATAGCACTCCACTTTAATAAGGAAGCAAGTAACACTATTTTTAGTTTTTTAAAGTGTTCTGAAATATGATCTACTTAGGTTTATTTATTGTTTAAACTGGTCCACGAAATGTCCGCAGATTCCTAATTTTATTCGATAACCTACCCGAGAGAAATATGTAAAGTATTTAAGTAGACCCCTAATAATCATGGATGATATGCTTGCAATTATTATAATTCATCCACTGAGAAGAAGGGAATATCAGGTATCTAATATTATTTTTATAATGCATTACAAAAGAAACACCATAGCTCAATTGATTTATTGAAACAAAAAGTTGTTTTGTTGGATTGAATTTGTAATTATAATGAGGCATAAAAGAAATTGTAACCTGTAGATCAGAGAGCTTACCTTGTGTTGTGTGGTAACCCTGTGTAACCTCCCTGGCTTGTGATTAAAGTTCTAACCTACTACAAAGACAATGGACTAGTGTGAATTCCTTCCTCCGACATAAGCATTTGTATATGCACATTCTCATAGATGCAAGTATATGTATGTGTGTGTATATATATATATATATATATTGTTTTTGTCTCCAAATTTGGACACATTTTCGCACATTGTAAAAAAATACGTTTTTGATAAGAATATATGGAACAATAATAAATCCAGAACAATAAAAGTGGATGGAATCATTTGTGTGAAGCCACTGAATGTCAAAATGTGAGTTCCCTTTGTAAAGCAAGCTATGCACTTTATTTTCAACTGGAGATCTACCAAGCAGGATTACAGATTGTATGAGTTATCACAGAACATTAGCTGAAACTTAAATCAATAATGTGTTCCTCTTGTTGTCTCTGTCTATTTAAAAAGAAGAAAAAATAATAACCACCTTACATTTAAATGGAGGTCTGTGAGCATGAGGCCCTCAATTCTGGAAAAAGGGAAGATTATAATTTAGCTATAATTTAATTCCTTTATATTTGGAGCAGAGGTGTTCTAAAATATGGCTTAAAAATAGGTTAAGGCACTGTATAGTGTTTGGCTGGCTGGGTCCAATAAACAGGTGATATCTGGCTTTAATTAAAAAGCTTTTCACAATGAATTGATATATGAGAATGGGCCCATTCCTTCAGTTTGGCAGTTATATAAATACACTCACCCCCAGACATATCTACACTTTAAATTATTAATCAATCCTCTTTCTTATTTGTTTGCGATAAAGAAGCTTCATACTTTATAGTTTATTTCACTGTGATAGGTCATTAGATTAACAGGTACTTAGTGTTTGCAGATTGTACTTATTCATATCATGTTGTGCTCTCATGTCCATTACCAGGAAGGCAGGGTGAAGGTGACTGAACAGAAGGTGGCTAATCTGATGTTCATTTGAACTCAAGAAAGGAACTTGTCTGAATTAAAATATTGACACATACTTTAGAATTGATGATCAGGAACTCGATGAGTGAAGATCCTTTCAGAATGCCTCACTGGTGCACACTAAACGATTATTTGTACTCTTTTATTTCCAGGAGCTGTAATGCTTCAGGGGGAAATGCAGGGGCTAGAAATGTACTCCTACAGTGCTAACGCCAGAACTAACGGCAGCATAACACAGAGGCCTCTATGCAAAAAACATATGAAATGCACAAGGGTAATATACACTTACTCTATGCTTTTATTATTTTTATTTTCAAGTCCCACAGCTACAAGCAATTCAGTAGAAGGACCTGAAGAATTAGAAGGGGACTAGACTGAAATCTTAAAAGGAGTTGAAAAAGTAATCCCAAACCAATACGTTAATCACAGCATATAAACATGGACTTCAAGAGACAGTTGTAAAATAACTGGAGATCAATCAGCTGCTAGGAACTGGACAAGCATTGACGGGCACAATGCCCTGCTCTTATTTCAAAATGTTCTTATGTTTCTTATGCACACAAAGCTCCTGGGGACAAGAAACACATATGCAACAGGGATGCAAGTTTTGCAGAGGGGAGTTGCAGTTTTCATTTGTCTTAATACAAAATGATGCTTAAGAGTGGCAGAAGAAAAAAAAAACTTTTTTCCCAAACGCTACTCAGCTGATTAGTTTGTGAAGTCCGAAGCAGACCATTGAAATATGAAATGACAATAACACCTACACACGTAAAATGAAGCTTCCTCACTTCCTGCATTAAGCAGCTGTTTTGTATTAACGTATACCTATTATGTATACCCCCCTGTGAGTCTAATTTACTTTTAACCTGTTCATTTGCCTCTTCTATATCCCATATGAGAGCACAAATTTTGGTGGCTGTTGCAGTCTGGGACAACATTTTATTATTTTACTGACAAGGATTAATGTTTCTCCTGTGAAATAAATCAGTTAACACCTTGACAGTCACACGCCAAGTTGAACACACTTTTCCTGATGGGAAAATATAGTATTTTTTTTTTCTTCCCAAAAGCATGTATCAAAGTAACACAGCAACAAGACAGCTACTTACTCATTTTGCAATCATTGGCTATGAAATGAAATATTGAGTGGCACATTCCTGCACCAGGTAAAACATTTCACATGCACTTGTACTTCACTGTATTCAAACTGGTAAATGTACAGTCTCTATTTTACAGTGGTATTGTATTATTACTGTTATTATTATGCAATGCAGTTATCATTAAAAGTGTTTTTGCTGTGTGTCCACAGTGGTAGGGGATTAGCCTGTGAAGCCACAGCAACTGCACAGGGCCACGCACTCAGAGAGTCTGAATGTTTGAAAAATAATATATCTAACAATGATAATATTCTTCACATTTATATTTACAAATGTTAGAAATCTTCATGTTCATATAAGAACATAAGAACATAAGAAAGTTTACAAATGAGAGGAGGCCATTTGGCCCATTTTGCTCATTTGGTTGTTAGTAGCTTATTGATCCCAGAATATCATCAAGCAGCATCTTGAAGGATCCTAGGGTGATCCCAGGGTGTCAGCTTCAAGAACATTACTGGGGAGTTGAGTGTTTGTCTTCGACAGGGTAAAATTATTTGGCTACAACTAAATTGAAAAAAAAAAGTGCAGACAAGAGAGAGGAATTTAGAAAACTCAGCAATAAAAGCTGAGTTATTCTTTGGTGGACGGTAGATAACAGCAAGAGTGAGGAGAGACATGGGAGAGGGGATGGTGAGATGTTCAAATGAAGAAAAGGCAATAACAGCAGTGCCCCTATCAGTGAGGCGAGGTTTGTCAAAGAGGGAATAGCCATTTGGCATGTCGTTTATAGAGTGCCAGGTTTCAGCTAGACAGAGAAAATCAAGATTGGCATCAGTTATAAGTTCACTGAGAAGCAGAGATTTGTTAGTCAGAGAACAAAATTGAAAAAGGAGATTTTCAAATTTGTAGCAAACAGCGTAGGGGGAGAAGGAGTTAGTAATGGTATCTGCAGCAGATACTTACCAGTGTCCATTCTAGGAGAGGAGAAAGAGTGATCCTCATTCAACCTTTCCTCGCTCTGACTGCCACCGCTCAGACTGCCCCTGGACATGTGGCCCTTAGACTGCCACAGCTCAGACTGCCCCTGGACGTGTGGCCCTTAGACTGCCACAGCTCAGACTCCCCCTGGACATGTGGCCCTTAGACTGCCACAGCTCAGACTGCCCCTGGACGTGTGGCCCTTAGACTGCCACAGCTCAGACTGCCCCTGGACGTGTGGCCCTTAGACTGCCACAGCTCAGACTGCCCCTGGATGTGTGGCCCTTAGACTGCCACAGATCAGACTGCCCCTGGACGTGTGGCCTTTAGACTGCCACAGCTCAGACTGCCCCTGGACGTGTGGCCCTTAGACTGCCACAGCTCAGACTACCCTGGACGTGTGGCCCTTACACTGGCTGGTGCTTAGAACAACTGGCGTTCTAAGACACTGTTTGCCAATTTATACTGTCCTACAGGTCTAGAGCTGGTCCAGTTTACACGCTATCAAAATTCACTTCAATCTACCACAGCTGTGAACACTTTAGAAAAATAACTGCTTCAACCAGCTGATGCAGTTACATCAGCAAACAAGCATTCAAATCTATATAAATGTACTGTGCTTTCTGTTCCCCATTCACCTCCTCACTACTCTCATTCTCCTCCGCTAACGTCTCTAGTGCTTTTGCCAGGTCAACTTCCCCTACCATCTCACCTGCAATTTTAGTTTGTGCTGACATACTTATTCTTTCAGCTGGCTTACCTGCTGCTTGACTCTTTTCTGACGACTTGCTAGTTGTCGCTTCGGATTTATCTGATGTTGTAGCCTTACTTACTTCACTGGCATTGGTGTTCCCCGTCTCCTCTGCACCCTTGTCAGCAGTATTCCTGCCGATGGAAGGTTCACAAGGAGCAGGTCCTTCATCTCTGCTATCAGCTCCTTTATTTGTGTTCTCCTTCTCACTGGCTCGATTTGGGCAGCTTCTCCCAATATGCCATTCTTTACCACACTCATATTTTGATTTGTGATGAACACATTGCAGATGCTTCTGTCCACTAGGGTTTTGACCGGACATCTGGTTATCAGGGAGTTTGTACAGTGTCCAGTTAGAACCACTGACCGAACAGCAAAAGTCTGGTTCTTGCGAATCTTGCTTACTCACTATTCATACGCTATTAATTTAGTACACTATTAGAGTGCATTTCATTTAGAATCATTGATACCTGCCGACAAAAAGACACCACATGTCTGATCTCCAGATTTGTAAACCCCTAATTGGATACATGATTTCACCATAATACATGAGCTCTCTTTCCAGGAGCTCATTCATTAAAAACGGGGAAGCAATAGTGACCGTGGTCACAGGTGAGGAGAGCGGCAGCACAGAGACAAACTCGTCTTTAATCACAATCCCCTCCTGCACCACTTTATTATAAACGAGAGAACACTGTAAATAGTGACCCTGGTCACAGGTGAGGAGAACGGCAGCACAGAGACAAACTCGTCTTTAATCACAATCCCCTCCTGCACCACTTTATTATAAACGAGAGAACACTGTAAATAGTGACCCTGGTCACAGGTGAGGAGAACGGCAGCACAGAGACAAACTCGTCTTTAATCACAATCCCCTCCTGCACCACTTTATTATAAACGAGAGAACACTGTAAATAGTGACCGTGGTCACAGGTGAGGAGAGCGGCAGCACAGAGACAAACTCGTCTTTAATCACAATCCCCTCCTGCACCACTTTATTATAAACGAGAGAACACTGTAAATAGTGACCCTGGTCACAGGTGAGGAGAACGGCAGCACAGAGACAAACTCGTCTTTAATCACAATCCCCTCCTGCACCACTTTATTATAAACGAGAGAACACTGTAAATAGTGACCCTGGTCACAGGTGAGGAGAGCGGCAGCACAGAGACAAACTCATCTTTAATCACAATCCCCTCCTGCACCACTTTATTATAAACGAGAGAACACTGTAAATAGTGACCCTGGTCACAGGTGAGGAGAACGGCAGCACAGAGACAAACTCGTCTTTAATCACAATCCCCTCCTGCACCACTTTATTATAAACGAGAGAACACTGTAAATAGTGACCCTGGTCACAGGTGAGGAGAGCGGCAGCACAGAGACAAACTCATCTTTAATCACAATCCCCTCCTGCACCACTTTATTATAAACGAGAGAACACTGTAAATAGTGACCCTGGTCACAGGTGAGGAGAACGGCAGCACAGAGACAAACTCGTCTTTAATCACAATCCCCTCCTGCACCACTTTATTATAAACGAGAGAACACTGTAAATAGTGACCCTGGTCACAGGTGAGGAGAACGGCAGCACAGAGACAAACTCGTCTTTAATCACAATCCCCTCCTGCACCACTTTATTATAAACGAGAGAACACTGTAAATAGTGACCCTGGTCACAGGTGAGGAGAGCGGCAGCACAGAGACAAACTCGTCTTTAATCACAATCCCCTCCTGCACCACTTTATTATAAACGAGAGAACACTGTAAATAGTGACCCTGGTCACAGGTGAGGAGAACGGCAGCACAGAGACAAACTCGTCTTTAATCACAATCCCCTCCTGCACCACTTTATTATAAACGAGAGAACACTGTAAATAGTGACCCTGGTCACAGGTGAGGAGAGCGGCAGCACAGAGACAAACTCATCTTTAATCACAATCCCCTCCTGCACCACTTTATTATAAACGAGAGAATACTGTAAATAGTGACCCTGGTCACAGGTGAGGAGAACGGCAGCACAGAGACAAACTCGTCTTTAATCACAATCCCCTCCTGCACCACTTTATTATAAACGAGAGAACACTGTAAATAGTGACTGTGGTCACAGGTGAGGAGAACGGCAGCACAGAGACAAACTCGTCTTTAATCACAATCCCCTCCTGCACCACTTTATTATAAACGAGAGAACACTGTAAATAGTGACCCTGGTCACAGGTGAGGAGAACGGCAGCACAGAGACAAACTCGTCTTTAATCACAATCCCCTCCTGCACCACTGTATTATAAACGAGAGAACACTGTAAATAGTGACTGTGGTCACAGGTGAGGAGAACGGCAGCACAGAGACAAACTCGTCTTTAATCACAATCCCCTCCTGCACCACTTTATTATAAACGAGAGAACACTGTAAATAGTGACCCTGGTCACAGGTGAGGAGAACGGCAGCACAGAGACAAACTCGTCTTTAATCACAATCCCCTCCTGCACCACTTTATTATAAACGAGAGAACACTGTAAATAGTGACCCTGGTCACAGGTGAGGAGAACGGCAGCACAGAGACAAACTTGTCTTTAATCACAATCCCCTCCTGCACTACTTTCATCACCATCACCTCCTCACTGAGAAATACAACCACAGCTTTACATTTGAGCCACAGACTTCATATTATTAAAACCGACTAATTTCCCCACTACCAACACACAGTCCTCCACCAACACATATTCTTCACTAACTATTTCAATCCTGTTTCTATGAGACAAAGATTCAAAAGATATTTGTCTGTCTGTACCACAGTTATAACAATGTCCCTCTCTGGAATCATTATTGCAGTGCCACGTTTCCCCATCACATTCATGTTTTCTCTTTTGAGATTTCAAACAACTTTCTTTGGATCAATATTTAATTTCAGGAAAGTTATATGCCACCCACTGCATCGCCATCTTTAAAGACATAAAGGGCTATCATAGCCATTGTTACACCAGTGCTTACTGTGAACAGCTTATGGGCAGTCAAAGATTCAGTGGTTAATCTTAACTAGCTTTTTTGAAGCAGTGTGGATGACTCTACGCAGAAAGCAGCATGTACTCTACACGCCTGAATTGCAGATTGACAGGTAATAAAGATTAGATTGTCAAAGTACAGGAGGACTTTCAGCATTGTACGCACATTCTGCAATTCTTAGTGACAGCTACAAGCATACTTTGCATCTGATGAAGAAAAAAAATCAGTGCTTTTTCAATGTAGATTTCTTCCCTGCAATTAACAATTGTTTAGATCCTGTCTGCCTTGTTATTCCTTGTTATTCTTATGAGCGCAGTTGCTACAAAAGAGGTGCTATGTTTCAGCAACTGGATGTCTGAAAGATAAATTGTCCCAGAAATCTTACAAGCTTGCTCATTGTCATGGTGTAATGAAACAGTCCTTGTACTTGAATTAAAAGAAAACAGAGCAGACCTGAAATGGACTGGTTTCATCTGCCCACATGTACGACTTCCCTCAACAAGGAAGATCCTGCAACAGGAGCCTGTTATCCTGACACACACATCCAGATGAAATCTGTCAAAACTACATTTCCATTTCTTTATTTTATTTACTTTCTTTACCTCTTTCTTTGTGAGGGGTAGAGTCACAGTTGCTCAGTCGCCACAATCTACTCATCCTATCTGAGAACCAATAAGAGGGTTCTCAGATCCCCTTTTATACATGTAGCCAGACTTGATCAGTAATCAATTATTCAATCCAGCCTGACCACATTTACATGTTTTCCAGGGATATGTCTTGAACTCTAAATTAACAACTATAGGAATTTAAAATCCCAAAACAAAAACAACAACAACAAAAAAATGCCTCCATCACGCCCATTGCATTAGGAAGTTCAGGTTACTAATACATACCAGTTGACACACTCTTGGTCAATAAAAAGAAATATCTTGAGAAGCATTGGAGGAATCAGAATGCAAGGTCAATCCATGAGCAGCAATGAAAAGCACAACGTCCCCCTGGTGGCCACACTGAGAAACACACTGCACTGTAAACAGCAGTGCATTTTAACACTGGCAAACTATAACTATATGAATCCCAGTGGTGTGCTCTCCAAGGGGTGATTTACTGTCCCCTTTATTACATCACTTAACAAGATGAGTTTAAGGGCGGTGTAAGGCCTGATGAAAATAATACATTTAAATGAATATCAAGTCACAAGCAGTTAAATTGTTCATTTTAAAGACCATTTATAAAATATTTAATGAAATCAAATTACCCCTTAGTGAAATATAATATTATTACGATTTGAGTGAACAGAAAGTTATGCAAAACTGCATAATCTGAATTCTCTTTGAATATATTCTTTAAACATGAAGAAAAAAGGTCAAGCATAACAAAACCACTCTGTCAAAAAAGATAATGCACCCAGCCTTAAAGAAATGGCCAATGGATTCTAATGAATTTAATTATACAGTAATTAAATCCTTTTGTGGCTGAGAGACATCATCAAAGCAACTGTCCTAGGCACTTTGAAATGTGAAAAAGGTAATTGATAAAAAAAAAAAGGGCTTACTTTCTTGGTATAGGAGGATTGCAAAAACTGACTTGCACCAGAAAGTTAAAGAAGGCAAAATGCCCTGATGAGCGTTGAAACAATCGAGCAGCACTGCTCTTGCTTCTGTCTCATGGTCATCTAATAATCTGCACTGTGGTGTCTCGTGTAGCACAGATTGAATCTAATGAATCATCAAAAACCTGTAAGCATCTATAGGTCTCACACCTCCATGCAAGAACAGCATTACATTTAACTGAGTGAAATTCCAAAACACATCTCAATCAAGCACTTTGTTTACTTATTGTTCCATTACTTCTTAGCAGTGTATTGTACCTAGCCAGTGGAATTGATACTGTGGGTGCAGTTTGACTGTTCAATCTCGGGGTGCCCCGACTGCAACCAGTTTCTGAGATTTAGAACATAAGAACATAAGAAAGTTTACAAACAAGAGGAGGCCATTCGGCCTATCTTGCTCGTTTGGTTGTTAGTAGCTTAGTGATCCCAGAATCTCATCAAGCAGCTTCTTGAAGGATCCCAGGGTGGCAACTTCAACAACATTACTGGGGAGTTGATTCCAGACCCTCACAATTCTCTGTGTAAAATGTGCCTCCCATTTTCTGTTCTGAATGCCCCTTTGTCTAATCTTCATTTGTGACCCCTGGTCCTTGTTTCTTTTTTCAGGCTGAAAAAGTCCCTTGTGTCGGCACCGTCAATACCTTTTAGAATTTTGAATGCTTGAATTAGGTCGCCACGTAGTCTTCTTTGTTCAAGACTGAACAGATTCAATTCTTTTAGCCTGTCTGCATATGACATGCCTTTTAAGCCTGGAATAATTCTGGTCGCTCTTCTTTGCACTCTTTCTAGAGCAGCAATATCTTTTTTATAGCGAGGTGACCAGAACTGCACAGAATATTCAAGATGAGGTCTTACTAGTGCATTGTACAGTTTTAACATTACTTCCCTTGATTTAAATTCAACACTTTTCACAATGTATCCGAGCATCTTGTTAGCCTTTTTTATAGCTTCCCCACATTGTCTAGATGAAGACATTTCTGAGTCAACAAAAACTCCTAGGTCTTTTTCATAGATTCCTTCTCCAATTTCAGTATCTCCCATATTATATTTATAATGTACATTTTTATTTCCTGCGTGCAGTACCTTACACTTTTCTCTATTAAATGTCATTTGCCATGTGTCTGCCCAGTTCTGAATCTTGTCTAGATCATTTTGAATGACCTTTGCTGCTGCAACAGTGTTTGCCACTCCTCCTACTTTTGTGTCATCTGCAAATTGAACAAGTTTGCTTACTATACCAGAATCTAAATCATTAATGTAGATTAGGAATAGCAGAGGACCTAATACTGATCCCTGTGGTACACCACTGGTTACCACACTCCATTCTGAGGTTTTTCCTCTAATCAGTATTTTCTGTTTTCTACATGTTAACCACTCCCTAATCCATGTACATGCGTTTCCTTGAATCCCAACTGCGTTCAGTTTGAGAATTAATCTTTTGTGCGGGACTTTGTCAAAAGCTTTCTGGAAATCTAAATAAACCATGTCATATGCTTTGCAATTATCCATTATCGATGTTGCATCCTCAAAAAAATCAAGCAAGTTAGTTAGACACGATCTCCCTTTCCTAAAACCATGTTGACTGTCTCCCAGGATACTGTTACCATATAGGTAATTTTCCATTTTGGATCTTATTATAGTTTCCATAAGTTTGCATATAATAGAAGTCAGGCTTACTGGTCTGTAGTTACCTGGTTCAGTTTTGTTTCCCTTTTTGTGGATCGGTATTACGTTTGCAATTTTCCAGTCTGTCGGTACCACCCCTGTGTCAAGAGACTGCTGCATGATCTTGGTTAGCGGTTTGTAAATTACTTCTTTCATTTCTTTGAGTACTACTGGGAGGATCTCATCCAGCCCAGGGGATTTGTTTATTTTAAGAGCTCCTAGTCCCTTTAACACTTCTGCCTCAGTTATGCTAAAGTTATTTAAAACTGGATAGGAACTGGATGACATGTGGGGCATGTTGTCAGTATCTTCCTTTGTAAAAACTTGTGAAAAGTAATCATTTAATATATTTGCTATTTTTTTTTCTTCATCTACGATTTTGCCATTTGTATCTCTTAAACATTTAATCTCCTCTTTGAATGTTCGCTTGCTGTTGTAATATTGGAAAAACATTTTGGAATTGGTTTTAGCTCCCTTAGCAATGTTCATTTCTATTTCTCTCTTGGCCTTTCTAACTTCCTTTTTGACTTGCGTTTGCAGTTCTGTGTACTCTTTCTGCGTACTTTCTTTTTGGTCCTTTTTTAATGCTCTGTAAAGTGCCTTTTTTCACTGAATATTTTTTTTAATTGATCTATTAAACCATTTTGGCAATTTAGTTTTACATTTAGATTTGTCTACTTTAGGGATGTAATTGTTTTGCGCCTCTAGTACTACATTTTTGAAGAACAACCATCCTTCTTCTGTGGGTGTTTTCTCTATTTTACTCCAATCTACTTCTGTTAGTCTCTGTTTCATACCTTCATAGTTTGCTTTTCTAAAATTGTAAACCTTAGCTTTAGTCATTACTTTTGGGGTTTTAAAGAACACTTCAAATGAGACCATGTTGTGGTCTGAGTTTGCTAGTGGTTCTCTGACCTCTGTTATTTAGTTATTCTATCTTCGTTATTTGAAAAGACTAAATCAAGGCATGCCTCCCCTCTAGTCAGTGCCTTGACAAATTGTGTTAGGAAGCAGTCATTTGTCATTTCCACCATTTCTATTTCATCCTTCGTGCTCCCCACCGGGTTTTCCCATTTTATTTCAGGGAAGTTGAAATCCCCCATTAGCATGGCTTCTCCTTTGCTACACGCATTTCTAATGTCATTGTATAACAGATTATTGTGCTCACCGTCTGAATCTGGTGGTCTATAGCATGCTCCTGTTATTATGCCCTTTGAATTTTTGTCCGTTATTCTGACCCATATTGATTTGGTTTTATTTTCTTTGTCCAGGTTTAACACCTGGGCTTCAAGACTGTTTCTTATGTATAGTGCCACCCCTCTTCCTCTTCTGTCCTGCCTGTCTTTCCTATACAGTGTATACCCACAAATATTATATTCGTCCCCATCACTCTCAGACAACCAAGTTTCTGTAACACCTATCACATCATAGTTACCTGTTAGTGCAGTAGCTTCAAGTTCTAAAATTTTGTTTCTGATACTTCTAGCATTTAGATAAATACATTTAATGGTTGTCTTACCTGAATTGTTGTTCTTGTTTTGATGCGGTCTCCCCCCTTCCATTCTAGTTTAAATGCTTCTGAACCTGCTCGAGGATCTTTTCTCCAAGTAGACTGGTTCCCTTGTTATCTCTACAATGAACTTTTCACTTGGGATAATACATCTATTCACTGAATAGCTGGTAAAACAAACCATTCCTTATAGAAAATGACTTGCACAACAGGCATGTAATGACTGGAGGTTGTCTTGAGCGGACAGTTTTTTCACAGATGTGGGGTGAGATTTATTAATGTCTATTTATATTTACTTATTTATTTTAAGTTTTTAACTTGGCTATTTATCACTGTTTTGTGAAGAACTTAACTCCAATTCATGTTAAAACTTTGTTTAACAGGTAAAGACAAATCTAAACAAATTGTAAAATATTCTACAAGCACAAACAATAATGTGGTTTATATGCATTAATGAAAATATGTTTTTCCTTTTTCTCACGCTATTTTGGTAGTACTTTTCTGACAATTTGGGTTTACATTCTCACAACAATGGAGTGATCATTTAAAGTGTCTAATGTGCATGGACAGCACACCAATATGGAAGAGGAATAGTAATACCGATGTAGCTATTCACAGCTCTCATCATGGACTTCAATTGTGCCGAACTAAACCCCTCAGAGGATTAACTTTACCCTCTGCAGCAATCCTTTTAAAGGGGAAGGGACACACTTCTCACTTTGTGATTTTGTGATTTTGTGTTAAGAAGGGACAAAAGCAATGTGATCTCAATGTGATTTCTTTCTAATGTTTTTGACCAGTGTTTGTCAAATGAGCTGTTTAATCTCCTTGATTTATCAACCTGTAACTCGCTATGTCTGAAATTCATTTCTGGTGACATTACTGACAATGAGCCAGAAACAGGATGTTGAACCAGTACTGCTATATATTCTATGATAAGGTTTTGTACTTACTACCTTGCATTTTTTACCTTGTATAAATCCTCATACGACTGTATTTACTTTTCATGTGATGCACTTTGCTGCACAATCTAAGATTAAAATGTTTGTCCACCCCCAGACAAAAATAAATATGTAACATAATAACTCATTCCATAAAAACCAAAAGTAGCGAGTCTGATCTAATTTCCTCACAAGTCCACAACTTCACACTCAGATGCAGTAATTTTACTGACAGTTCACTGACACAAGAGTGTCTCGGCTCAGCAAAGGCTGACACTAGGCAACAGAACATGTGATGTATCATGAAAGCAATTTGATGTTTTTTTTTTTTTTTTTTTTTTAATTCAAACCATAATAACTTTATTTAACAATTTTAACAAACCCAGAGATGATCTTCTATATGATATATTATGTGTATGTGCATATCCCAACGTGACCTTCGCCATCTCTGTTACGGTAAATCCTCCAGCCGGTCGAGTTATCCAGCCAGTGACGTCACTGTCAATATTGTGGAACACGCTAACAGAAAGTGCCAGTTTCCAAGTTTTAGTCATTGTACTGTACTATATGATAAATATGACATGTTTTGTATGGGAAATGTTATTTCTTTTTACTTTGTAAATCATGTTTACGCTCAAAAACCCACCTGTTCCCTTCCCGCTTAACGCTAGAATGACCGCGTATATAGGCATACCTAGAACAACCATGACCGGTCAATTTGACCAGCGTATTAAAAACAACATAAATATTATAATGAAAAGACAAACAATTGAACATAGCTTTATTCAGGAACGTCATATAAAGCATCTACACAACCTAAACGTTGTAAATAAACGGGCATGTGTTTATACACAGACATATTACCTAACGCCCAACCTCAACAAACTGTACAAAATCAAATAAACAAAGATATGAAAATACATTTATGTATATACAGGTATATAACGTACATACAAAACTGTACCACTGAAACAATGTAAATAAGAATCAAAACATTTTAAAATAAATGTTTTTATATTGCTTATACAACAAAATGCATACTGTATCTGCAACCAAAGATATGCGTTTATACACAGACATACTGTAATTGAAATGACATGAATAAATCAATATTTGAACAGAATGGGCTTCATTTACAATTGTTTACAAAGGAAAATGTGTGTTATACAGTTATATAATGTACATACAAAACCGTACAACTGAAACAATACTAAATGGGTTTATATTGCCTACATAACAAACTTGAAGCCCCACTGCAGTCATTTTGGCGGCTTTTGGTTTTAAAATGTTATTTTCTCCAGTCGTATAACACATATGGGGTTGCGTATTCATGTGCTTGTAATTAAATACTCTCACAAAGCATGAAATGCAAGAGTGCAGTGCAGAAATATATATATATAATATATATATATATATATATATATATATATAATATATATATATATATATATATATTTATATTTATATATATATCATATGATAATATTATACCTAAAAGCCCCGGGAGCAGTCACATTGACAGCCACGCAGAAAACAGTGGTATTTTGACTATACAGAATGGTATTCTACTTTATTATTTTAATTTACCAGTCTACAATGTGTTTGGCTGTAATTAAATTAGTCTCTACTCTGTGCCTGAGTGAATGACTGACAGTCTATTGTTTTTCAGTCAACCTTTTCAAAGGCTGGTGCCTGCTTGCCAGGTGAACTGTTTTGGTCAGTCAATTAGCATTGGGAAACCCAGTCAATCGGCTTGGACTACCTGAAAAAAAAATTGTATAGTCTCTGGTACACTTCAAAATGTTCGTGATTTTTTGGACCACTCAACTACGCAAACCTAGTCTACCGTGCCTTCATAGGCACTTTCGACCGAGAGCAGCTAGTTCCGAAACAAGTGGCAATTAACTACCTAACCGGTAATTGAGGAACATTAACCAAACGTTTTGTAATTGGTTTCTCTCTTATATAAACTGTCAATAGTGTCCAGAACGGTCTACGTAAACCTTGTCTCCTTCTGACGGTTTCGCACGTGGGTGTCATCAGGGATCGCTCTACCATTCTTAGTTCTTAGTAGTTACAGAATCCTCTTCCACCTCTCTCTCTCTCTCTCTCTCCTCTCTCTCCTCTCTCTCTCTCTATCTCTCTCTCTCTCCTCTCTCTCTCTCCCTCTCTCTCTCTCTCTCTCTACTCGGACAGTGGTCTCAGTGTCAGTGGAATAAAGTGGGCTTTATTCATGAGTGCTATCAAGGAAAGTGAGAGACTGAAAAATGGGATGAGTTTTAAACAATATTTCACAAAGTTCTCCTGTGGCACAAATCCCTTAAACATTTACTTTATTTGAATCATGAATCACTTGGTTTATTTTATACTGCATTTGGGGGTGCTCATTTCAGCAGGAGTCTGGTCCTGGAAACATGACGTGGTGCTTATCAAGGTGTGGTGGTTCTGACTGTGCAGACCATAGGAACAAAAACATAACGGGCATCTCCTGATTCATCATGGCACAGGCAAAACGCAGTTCAGTGCTAACAACACAAACATGATCACATTGTGTGTATTACTTTTTACCACATGCTTACTCAATTTAAGATAAATCGTTATTAACATCAAAAACACTTCAATTACAGATTTTAAGGTATAACGTTTAAGAAAGAAACATCAATGCAAATATATAGTGCCTTCAGCTGTGTCATTGAGATGATTGAAGGGATTATCCAAAACGTCTGTCTAGTTGATAATTCAGTTATGAAATAATCACAGTGTGATATTCACACATCTATTCTGAACTTGCTGTTGGCTTCAATAACACATGTCTAGAACAGTCTAGAAGCTTTGTAACTGGGAAGTCCTGTATAAAGACCAATAAGAACAGCAATACCATAGCGATGTTACAGATCCTGATTGACGTTCCTCTCATTAGTAATAGATTGTGTTCTACTCAAACCTGTTATTATTATTTTTTTATCTTGCTGCCTACACATTTCCTCTCAGTTTGCAGAATAGGTCTTTATATTAATCCCCATGCCTTTCACGATGGGTTACTTTCTCCTCCTTAAAATCCCTGCTGAATATGATTATGGAAAACACATTCTTTTAAGTTTAAAGTGGCCTCATATCTCATTGAAAGCAAACACACCTACTGCTTGTGCTTTTAACAACCAGCATCATCTTCTTTCATTTTAGAATACTAATTCATTTCATTCTTGTATTGAAGCAAGCTCAGATCTAAACCATTTTGGCCATCAGGTTGTAAACGTATTGATGCCTTTCAACCTAGCAGTACAATGAACTCCTTAACCGAGTCATAGTAAATAAACACACATTTAAGTAAACTGTACCCTATATTCTGCTGGAAGCTTCAGTTCTATACACTTTAATTATGAGTTGCAATGTTTAATGCAGGATACATTCTGATGGAGTGACACAGAAATATAAATAACTTTCCTATGGGTTATCTAATAAGAAACAGCCGAGGCTCTGAAGCAGAGGACTGTGCAAGCTCAGGCAAGCGTAACCAACATGTCTGCCATGAGCCCAGGACAGAACCTGTGAGTGCTACTGTAACAGGCAGTACTGTCTGACCTCATTGGTGACTGGGGGAGGGATCACTGGTTCACACCTCCTTTCCAATTTTTTATTTGTCTGTGACGCATCAGTAATAGTCCTCCCTGCACACAGAAGCAGCACAATTTTCAGCAGCATTGTTTTTTGTTGTTGTTTTTAGTAAAAAGGAAAAATAAATTCAGATATAATGGCTTATTATATTTGAGCCCTGTTGTTGGTTCTTGTGTGAGTATCAGCTTGATAACTGAGCACTCTTACAGGACCTACTGTAGATACTGAATTAGGAATAGTTTAGATGCTCATTAAGGCATGGGATATCAGTGCTAGAGAGATGAGAATAAAGCATTACTTCAATGCAGAGAAACAGAAAATGAACAGAAAACAACAATTAAGAGTAAGATGAAAGTTGTTAAAAAAGCCAAAGCAATGGGGTATTGTTATGACAGTAACTTTACTTCACAATGATTTCTTCCTATGGTTCCTATGGTTTTGGTCTTGCCTACTTGAGAAGCTAGCGCTTATGCCCTGGGATATTTGTGGCACACATTAAAGTGCATTTGTAAAGATTGGTCAATTTACTCTCTATTGCAGCAAATGATTGACCGAAGCAAAGCCAAAATCTTCCGAACTCTGGTCCATTCTCATAACACAGGCTTCACATTCACAGCTTTATGACTTCACAGAACCGCCAACTAGTCTGCGGATGAGGGATGGACAACATTTTATAATACAGTAAAAAAGACCGCTGATATACAGCAGAAGGACAACAGTCTGCAGTGGCCATGCTGATGAATCCCTATTCACAAATCCTTTACGGTTATAGAGTGCCACTCATATAAGCCATCTTGTCTAGGAAGCAGCTGTCGTAAGCAAGTTTGACCCTCCTTCCCCCTTTAATTTGATGTCCAGAACACAATTAATTATATGCCTGTGGTAATTCCTTCTAATGTTGGGAATTATAGTCAACGTATTTGCTCTGATTGTTAATGACAGAGGATTGGCTGACAAGTCTCCGGATTACAGCGTTCCTAATTAATTAATAATGGCAGTGGAGCTGATTTCAGCATACATTGTACACTGCTTGAAGCTGTTTGTTTTTTTTTTCCTTTGTTGGAAAAAGAAAGTAAATGCAAGGTTGTTATATAGCTTTCGAATATATTGAAACTACTTATCAGCAGACAGCATGTTCTGCAGAGCACAACTGAAGTGAAAACAGTAAAGCCCTTCCACACAGCCACCATTCTTTGTATATGAATAAATGGTTGTTTATCTAATTAGAGGAATCTGTTTGGAGTGATTTTAAAGCAAATACCTGAGGTAAAGAAAGTCCACTGCACAGCATGGATAATTATAATTGTTCATTTTTAATGGGAATTTCAGATGAGTTTAGAGCAAATCCTGTCATGCTTGTGCATGTCTAATCATTCCCCTTGTTCACATGGTGTGTACCTTAATGAATGTATTCTGTTTCCTGCTAATCGGTCAGGTTTCCAAAGTAAAATCTCCACAACAGTGAAAGTGCCAGGGGATTTTCAGCATAATTTACATTTACAGTATGCAGCTATCTCTTTGTAGAAGTTTACAACCATACTAGCATGGTAAAGTGCAGCAAGGCATGGCAAACACACAGTAAACTGCCAAATAGCATGCACATTTAACACAATAACACGAGGTGAAGGACTTCTAGCTCTGGATGCACAGACTGTTCATTAAAATGACGCTTTAATTTTATTATAGCTTGTCAGATTACTGCAGGAAAGCATAATGAAGACGTATGAATTTAGAATGTGAAACATTACAGCTTAAGTGAATTTAGAATATACAATTACAAGGTGGTTTATCAAGGGATTGACTAACTTTAGAGCCCTATTTCTCTGTGAAGGAAAATAATAGGCTTTGTTTTGTTAAATAAGGACTTGCTAATGACAGTCTAAATTAAACTGCTGTGTTACGATGTGATATTGTTCCATGACTTGTTTTGGAATAATTTTCTCTTGGGTAGAGCTGTGCAACTCAGTCATTCAATAATGTAGGGAAAACAAAACAAAACACCAGTTTCAGAAGCACGTCACATATTGCAGGAAATATCAAGTGAGAACTGCCTAACTGCGTGTGCGCAGCCAACATCCAGCCAAGGAAATATCAAGTGAGAACTGCCTAACTGCGTGTGCGCAGCCAACATCCAGCCAAGGAAATATCAAGTGAGAACTGCCTAACTGCATGTGCACAGCCAACATCCAGCCAAGGAAATATCAAGTGAGAACTGCCTAACTGCATGTGCGCAGCCAACATCCAGCCAAAGAAATATCGAGTGAGAACTGCCTAACTGCATGTGTGCAGCCAACATCCAGCCAAGGAAATATCGAGTGAGAACTGCCTAACTGCATGTGCACAGCCAACATCCAGCCAAAGAAATATCGAGTGAGAACTGCCTAACTGCATGTGTGCAGCCAACATCCAGCCAAGGAAATATCGAGTGAGAACTGCCTAACTGCATGTGCACAGCCAACATCCAGCCAAAGAAATATCGAGTGAGAACTGCCTAACTGCTTGTGTGCAGCCAATATCCAGCCAAGGAAATATCGAGTGAGAGCTGCCTAACTGCATGTGCGTAGCCAACATTCAGCCAGCCAGAAGCAGGTTGTATGTCTTCCTGAATACTTAGTGACTTGTGGCATTTGGTTTGTACAAGAACTGAATACCACAGCAAAACGCAAGCATTTCACCTTAGAATGTATGTTGTTTGTTTTCAGGAATGATAAAACCAAACTCAGCGGGCAGATTAAACAGGATAAGAATGATAATTAGGCACTATTAATTTCTATGCTATGAAATATTCAGTCTTCCTTACATAACTTACAGTACAAGCCCTTGTTTCAAACTGATTCAGGTTTCCAATTTATTTCAGGGAGCAGGCACACTAGCACTTTATATTGTGTCTCTAGTTGCTGTGTATTACTGTGTTACTTAATGTTACTTGCATCTTTTTTGCACGATATATGTAAGTACACATATAGTATGGAAGTAATAACTACATAAATATATTGTGACATATCACAAGCTTATTACTAAGTATGTTACTAAGTAACTACTATGTAAATACACAGTAATTAGAGACACAATGTAAGGTGTTCTCCAATAGTCTTCTCATAGAGTAACCATAGTAATTCAACTCTATACATTTAGCACCCACACATTTTATTCAACTATTTTAAAAAAGAAGGATCTCTGCTCTACAACTGAATCATTGCAATAAGAAAGTTTCCCCTTAATACCCATAAAACCATTTCCCACAACTGTCTGTGTCTTACCTGAACAGAAGGTCAGCAAACAAGGGTCAAAGTTACAGAAGATGACAAGAAGTGTTTGTTCCAAGCATGGCAGAGGAATGGTACGTTGCACAGGTGATGTATCCGGTTGAATGTTGCCATGTAGAAAAATAAAATAAAAAGAGAAAAAAAAAATCAATTTAAAATACATGTTTACTCTATGCATCTTCTGTGGCTGTTCTCTAGTTCTGGTTTCACTGGTACAGTCTACAGTATACTGTGAAAGAATGACACCAGTTAACACATGGCTATTATGGGTAGTACATCTCATTGTTATCTTTTAAAACAGGTCATGTGGAAGGGCAGCGATCAAGTCTGACAAGCAGTAGGAATAGCAGGACACTGGAGATAAGATCCTGGTAGCACACTTTTATTAACAGAAACAAAGAAACAAGAGTCACCTCACAAACATTCTAAAAAGCTGTTTGACACATTTAATACATTAACTCACAGTATTCAGCAGTTAAAACACAAACAAAACGCACAACAGCTGTTTCACAGGACAAGACAAGAGTAAGAAATATAACAAGTAAAAAGCATGAGTAGCATAACACGCTACTTTTTTTTTTATTAAGCAATAAGAATGTTATATTACTTTTCTTTTTCTTTTTTCAAGAAGAGAAGTGAGTAATAAGTTCTTTATTTTCAGTGACGTGCCCAATTCTGCCTGCATCTAACTTGATAACTCTCTGAATGTTGATCTACATTGGATCAGTGGTCTTACTATTGTAAGAACTTAAAAACAAACAGAATATTGGTTTAGTAATCCTTGGCTTTTCTCTGTACCACCCTGACTCAGAGGGTGAGTCTGTGAACTCTGGCAGATAAAGACATTTGGGATCAACTAATGAAATATGCTCTAATGTCTACGTTATTTTAGATAAAGGTCCTACCCAGAGAGTTTCCACAGATTAAAAGCAACTGTACTAAACCAATCAGTCCAAAACTGAAACAACCCATTTTGAATCTGGTAAAGGGAGGTACTGGTTTTAAAATGCCATGTGCCTGCTGTGCAGGGTTTTAGCAAGCAGCAGACATGTAGGTGTCATGTTCTGTATGACAGAGAAGAAACCTCCACTTCCAGAATGGCTTTCAGCACAAAGTAGTTAAAAAAAAAAACATCACAAGACAAAATAGTGTAGAAAAAAACCTTATGATAATAACGAAAGCTAAGGCACAGAAACTCAACGACCTATTTACTTTCAGTGCTCTAAAGCAAACAAGATAAGTTACGGGTAACCAAAACAAGCAGTTTACAGGAGATACTCACTTTTATTTAGGAACAAGAAGGGGATACAATAAACCATGGTACAGAACAAGCCTGGATACAATCACATAGAGGTATGATCAGACATTGCACTATTTAAAATAGAGCTCTGGTATAAAGTATATAACTGGTACATGGCTCATATATTGTGTTTGCTTACAGTCATGGACAATAATTTAAACTAAGCTGACTATAAGGTGTAGTTACACTTAGCTCTTCTTTTGAAGTAAGCAACTGATTTTGATCACACAGTAATTGGTTACACCTTCAGCAATAGTGATAGCATCTGTATTTTCAGGGATAATCACGAAGGGCATCGTTTTTACTAAGATGACATGCACCTTGCACTACTAAATAAATAAATAAATAAATAAATAAATAAATAACATCTTCTCCTCCAGTACATCAAAGCTACTGGGTTTACACAAATTCTTGTGTGTTATAAGATTATGGAATATGATCCTTCAATCTATTGTTAACAAGTTCTGGAACTTTCATTTAGGGTCCAGTATGACGTCAAGCAGTTCAGCAAGATTATTATTATTATTATTATTATTATTATTATTATTATTATTATTATTATTATTATTATTATTATTATTTTATCATGATAAACACTTGTAACCAGGTGTGGAATACATTTTACATACATGCACTGCCTGGCCACTTCTACTGTATATTAGGACAAGTCTGCTCCTCTGGATTTGTCAACATCCTGAATTAGAGATGCACATACTGTTAGTCATGTGATGTGACACATGACTTCTGGTCCTTCATTGTCTGAGACCATGCTTACCACCATGCTCAAGAAGTTTCTGGAATACAGCACCAGGAGGAATATTCAATAGGATAGGATACACAACATTGTTCCTTCAGCAATAGCTAGACTTGAAGCTGTTATTACTGAACAAATAGTAACACAAATGGAAGGAAAACACAGTCAATATGACATGTTTTGTTATTATATATATTAGAACAAATACTGTAACAATATAATGTATAGCATGATAGTGTATCCTGTGTTTCATCCAGAATATATTATTGTAATGCTCTGTTTTCTGGTATTCCTAAACGTGTGATGTCTCGTTTACAGTTAGTTCAAAACACTGAACTAGAATTCTAACAAAAAAATAGCACATTACCCCTGTCTTAGATTATCTGAACTGGCTCCCTGTGCATTTTAGAATTGATTATAAGATTTAGCTTTCTACCTATAAAGCCCTAAATAGAACAGTACCAAGTTATTTACAGGAATTGTTGACCTGTTACAATCCAAGTCATACTCTAATATTGCAGGATGTGGGGCTATTGGAATTGATAACCTGTTACAATCCAAGTAGTCTAAAATTGCAGGATGTGGGGTCGTTGTTTGTTCTGAGAGTGAAAACCCCCAATATTGTGAAATTTCTCTACCATCTTAAGTCAAAAAAGCAGGGAATCTTTTTATTTATAAAACAGCATTGAAAACCAATTTTTATAAAACAGGTTTTTTATCAAAATTTTATCACTGACTATATATCGTTTTTAACAGTTTCACAGGAATTATCTTTGAATTTTAAATGTTGTATTATATTGTAAAATGTTGTAGAGCACCTTGACCTCCTTGTGATGAAAGGCGCTGTACAAATGTAAATATATATGTATATATAGAGTAACATTTAACACGTCCATTTGTTGAAACGTCTTTAAGGATTCTCTCTTTCTCTTCTATACATACACATGCTTATTGTTTTGTTTTATTCTTATTAATGCGCTAACAATAGTGAAAACTGTCCTCGTCTAACAGCCAAACAACAGACATTTCATCCACAGATAACAAGCACCTGTTCAGTCACAATGGCTTGCCCAGGGAAGCGCTGCACTAACATTTATTTAAGCAGGCAGTTGGCATTGCAAACTACCTGCATTGTAAAATAATGAAACAGCTTGTGGTTTCTATCAGTAGCCTCCACCACAGTGGGGACACATCATTTGGCATGTGTGAAGTCAACAGCCCCCAGGACACTGGAAGGAGCGGATGTTGTCAAACTTTAGCTGCATATGAAAACTGGAGGTAAAGATGAAATTGAGAAGTGGTGGTATAAAAGATGAAACTGAGAAGTGGAGGTATAAAAGATGAAATTGAGAAGTGGAGGTATAAAAGATGAAACTGAGAAGTGGAGGTATAAAAGATGAAACTGAGAAGTGGAGGTATAAAAGATGAAACTGAGAAGTGGAGGTATAAAAGATGGAACTGAGAAGTGGAGGTATAAAAGAGGAAACTGAGAAGTGGTGGTATAAAAGATGAAACTGAGAAGTGGAGGTATAAAAGATGGAACTGAGAAGTGGAGGTATAAAAGATGAAACTGAGAAGTGGGGGTATAAACGATGAAACTGATAACTGGAGGTATAAAAGATGAAATTGAGAAGTGGAAATATAAAAGATGAAATTGAGAAGTGGAGGTATAAACAATGAAATTGAGAACTTTAAGCCATGTGTGCTGCAGTGAAATATCAAATCCTACTCCTGCCATATCCCAATACAGTGCTGAAATACCAAATAAGTAGGGCAGCAAGCACATGTACAAACAAATCAAATGATTTACATTTCTGTTCATCTGTAAAATGCACAAAGCACTTACCACTTACCACAGTGCTAAGTGAACACCCATATCCTTCTGAGAAAAAAAGAAAGCTTTGCAGTTAAAAAACTTCAACTAACCAACCAACCAACCAACCAACCAACCAACCAACCAAAACCAACAAACTAACTAACTAACTAACTAACTAACTAACTAACTAACTAACAAACTAACTAACTAACTAACTAACTAACTAACCAACCAACCAATCAACCAACCAAAACCAACTAACTAACTAACTAACTAACTAAGGAGGAACATGTACCTTAGTTGTTCCTTTCTAGTTCTGTAACAAAAGCCCACAACACAATGCAAACTTAACACAATGGTGCAGTACATGTTTTAAACATGTGATCCTGGACCTGAAAGGGTGGTTTAATTGTACTCAGGATAAGAATGTTACCAATGATACCAATGCATTATTCTCGCCATTCCACTACGCCATGATACTGTATGTTAATGTATTACATGATGACTCTGTGCTATTCTGTATTGCGCTATCCTTAATATGCAGTCCAAGGACATACTGTAGGCATGGTTGTTAAGAATAAAAATAAGAAGATTGAAGATTTAAGTGAATACTAATATACAATGCTTGATTTCCTAGAAACCTGATGTTACCAGTTTAATGTATGTTAATTTGGACCACTTTAAGGAATTGATAAGTCTACCTGTGACAAAGATGGCTGTATGGGGACCAGAAGAAACATACGGTACTGCAAGATGAAGTGATAAATGGATGCGCTGCTGTGCGGTTTATTATTATAAAATAAAACAGTACAAAAACAGGTCACAGCACTTGATGCCAAAATAAATAGGCAAACAAAACGGACTAACACTTAAACCAACAGAGCACTAACAGACAAACACGGTGAGTCAAAACAACCGTTATATATTTACGTTTAGTTATCGTTTTATTTTCTCCGTCTCCAATCCTGTTCTCCACTCACCGAACACACAACCCCGAGTGAGTGTAAAAATGCTGTTTTTATGCAGCTGTACCGAGACTCGATTGCTAATCAATCATTCAATTGGAGTCTCGGTACAACTGCACGTGAATTAATAAAGTGCAATTCCCCATGTTCACATTTTACTTGCATGTGAAGTGCTGTGCAATTCTCGTGCCTAAATACAATATACATTTTAAACACTCGTGTTACACAGACCCGTTTATATCCCGTGTACCAATGACTATACACCAACATTAACACACAACATATAACACAGGGGCGGGGCACTTTGCCACAGTACCTCATATACATTATGTTGGCTTGGCAATCCTGTAGAGAAGTTTAGCATTGTAAACCGGATCACAGTTGAGTTTATCCACGCATACACATTCACAGAGCTTCTGCTGTGACTCTGCATCACACCACAATCCAAAAAGGGTCCAATAACACATGTTATATATCTTCCCTTTCTATTTCTTCCTGATGGCAGTGCACTCTGAATTTGCTGATTTGCTTTTATTTTATTATCACATATATTTGGCAACCACTTTCCTTCTGCTCTTAATGTATTTACATTTGAACACCTTTTACCAGACAATTTAAAAGATGCTTTCTGCTCTCAGTAAGTAATTGAGATGGATCAGGTGGCAAGGGCAATGCACAGATCCAGGGGAGACTGAGAAGTTGGAGGGGAGTGGGCTGCAAAAGAACACAGAACAGACTATAGAAGAAGTTGCATTACTGGGGCTGATGGAAAGAATAGAAATGAATTGAACGTGTCAAATAAAGAGATGGATGTTTCATGTGGATTCTTGTGGATTTTGAGATACCTGCCAATTCCATGATAATGCTGGTAAGGCACTTTTTTTCTCCAATGAACTGCAATAAAACATCTGAAGAGAGATTCTACTGGTTTTCAAAAGGAAGACCGAAAAGAATGAAATGACAATCTGGAACTAAATTTGGTTGCACCTGTGTGTACCAGACCATCAACAGCACACAGCTTCAGTGACAGGGCCTGGATTTGTAAGCAGTGCCTCTAGTGACAAGAGGCATGTTTGGAAGTTGCCAGTTTCTTGTATTAAAATCGGCTCTTAATACAACTGCGGCAAGACATTGTTTTTGAGCTACGATTCTTATATTTTAAATTTTACTGATACATCTGAGTTAATTGTACTTAACACTAGAACCAGCGTGGTTATAGTCATACCTAAAACTGAGTCAGCCAGTCAGTACGACGGTTACATTTGAAACAACATGAATATTAAAATGAAAGACAAACTATCGGATACAACTCAAAAATTTTATTCAAGCACATCATATCAAACATCTGCACAGCCGAAACACTGTATTTAACGAACAATTAAACATAAAAGGGTTTATTTTGTAACTACATATAACGCACTGTTTAAAAAATGGAAAACTAATAAAATAAACATTTAAAAAGAAACTAGTGTGTAAATAGATGTAAACAGGTATTTACAGTATGCACATATGAAACTGTAAAAACTAAATTATTTTTAAAATTTAAAACAAAAGTAACATGTTTTCTTTTGCGTGTGCCACTCGGTGCAGCACTGAATCCAGGTTGAGCTGCAGCACTCTGCTGCTTTGTAGTTTTCTGATCAAAATGTTTCTGTCGAAGCGCTTGGATAGCTTATAGATGAAATCTCTCCCACTGATATTTTCCATGGTGCATTCCTTGTACAAAACGAATAAATTGATGGATGCCAGGTCCAGTAGCGAATATTGTAGGTTACGTTCAAAATAAAAACATGTACTGTAAAAGACAGTCAAAACTGAATAGAGAACGAAAGAAAGAAAGAAAGAAAGAAAGAAAGAAAGAAAGAAAGAAAAAAGAAAGAAAGAAAGAAAACTGTGTGTGGGAGAAAGAAGGAAAGACAGAAAGAGACAGCTTGTTACCATATTAGAGAGGATGCAATGATCTGTACAGCCTGGAAACAGTATGAAACAGAAAGGCCCCCTGTCAGCAGAAATCTAGTCAAAGACAAGTAGAGCTTTACTTATTTTTTTCTCTTCAGGCCTAGCTTTCATCACTGTCAATGCAATTTCAGTCCCAGAATCAGCACCCTGCTTGCTATTTCAGGAAAACAGGACAGACACCAAGGAAAAAAAGAAAAAGTGGGACACTAAAGGCACCCATGGACAGATCAGGTCTGGAAAACCAGCCTGATTACCTTGATAACAAAAACAGCAATAATAATAATAATAATAATAATAATAATAATAATAATAATAATAATAATAATAATAATAATATAAACGACAAGGTCCATTTTGTTGGCTACAATCACCCACCATAAAGCATCCCTATTATTAGGAACTAGTCCAATAACTTGAGTGTCTCTGTTGCATTTACATGAAGTAATGGACCTCTGTGTCATCCTATGAACTGGAGCTTGCAACACCTGAAACCAGCTTAGCCCAGTCTGGCCTGCAATGAGCCCAGCGATGGATGGAGTCGAACAGGAATTTTAAGGATGCTGCTTTGTCATCTTGCCTGACAACCACTGAACTCATGCACTTGAGCCAGTGCTGTAATCAAACCAGATTGCTTTCAAGGTTAATTGGGACCCTGTGGACAGTCAACTTGTTATTAAAGACAATTTTCATCAATCTGCAAATGACAATTTATGAGAATTAGACCTCTACTGTTTTCACCTGCAAATTAAAGTCAAAAATCAATGTATACAAAGGATAAAGAGACGTGTGTGTCTGAAATGTGTACAGGAAGCAATTCCTGTGCTATCAACATTATTGATGTCATGGATAAAAATGAAATTTACTTTTTGAAGTGAAGAATGTAGACGGCAGTACAATAATTTATCAGGTTACTCGATGATGCACCATATACAGGACACTCTGCTAAGAGAACGCAGAGCTTAGTCCAGGGAAAGTCATTCTCTGAATGAAATTGTTTAAATGTCCATACAAACCAAAGAGTGTGTTACTTACAATCTCTTTCTGAGTTTAAGTCACAGCACTCCATGAAACAGAAACTAAATGATGGCTTTTCATAGTTTGAAATCTCATTTTTAGAGTTGAAATGGTGGCTGTACTGCACCAGTTCACCTGGTGTTTAATCTGCATTTAAACGTGTAGGTCCAGAACCTGCCAGGAGAGCAAAGCAGACCTGGATTGGCTATTGCAGTCTATCAGTATGTATGAAAACTGAAACTGCACAAAAACCACTTCAAACATAAAGGAGGCAAATGATCTACACTGAACAAAAATATAAACGCAACATGAAACAATTTCAAAGATTTTAAAGAGTTGCAGTTCATATAAGGAAACCAGTCAGTTGAAATAAATACATTAGCCCCTAATCTATGGATTTCAAATGACTGGGAATACAGATATGCATCTGTTGGTCACAGATACCTTAAAAAAAAGGTAGGGGCGTGGATCAGAAAACCAGTCAGTATCTGGTGTGACCACCATTTGCCTCATGCAGCGCGACACATCTCCTTCGCATAGAGTTGATCAGGCTGTTGATTGTGGCCTGTGGAATGTTGTCCCACTCCTCTTCAATGGCTGTGCGAAGTTGCTGGATATTGGCAGGAACTGGAACACGCTGTTGTACACGTCGATCCAGAGCATCCCAAACATGGTCAATGGGTGACATGACTGGTGAGTATGCAGGCTATGGAAGAACTGGGACATTTTCAGCTTCCAGGAATTGTGCACAGATCCTTGCGACATAGGGCTGTGCATTATCATGCTGAAACATGATTTGATAGCGGCGGATGAATGGCACGACAATGGGCCTCAGGATCTCGTCACGGTATCTCTGTGCATTCACGATGCAACTGTGTTCATTGTCCGTAGCTTATGCCTGCCCACACCATAACCCCACCGCCACCATGGGGTACTCTGTTCACAACGCTGACATCAGCAAACCGCTCACCCACACGACACCACACACGTTGTCTGCCACCTGCCATCTGATACCGGGATTCATCCGTGAAGAGCACACTTCTCCAGCGTGCCAGTGGCCATCGAAGGTGAGCATTTGCCCACTGAAGTCGGTTACGACGCCAAACTGCAGTCAGGTCAAGACCCTTGTGAGGACAAAATTCTTCGGTTTGTGCAAATCCTCAGTTAAATCAGCTGTCCGAGTGGTTGGTCTCAGAAAATCCCGCAGGTGAAGAAGCCGGATGTGGAGTTCTGGGGCTGGCGTGGTTATACGTGGTCTGCGGTTGTAAGGCCGGTTGGACGAACTGCCAAATTCTCTAAAACTACATTGGAGGAGGTTTATGGTAGAGAAATGAACATTCACTTCTCTGGCAACAGCTCTGGTGGACATTCCTGCAGTCAGCATGCCAATTGCACGCTCCCTCAAAACTTGAGACATTTGTGGCGTTGTGTTGTGTGACAAAACTGTACATTTTAGAGTGGCTTTTTATTATCCACAGTACAAGGTGCACCTGTGTAATGATCATGCTGTTTAATCAGCTTCTTGATATGCCACACCTGTCAGGTGGATGGATTATCTTGGAAAAGGAGAAATGCTCACTAACAGAGATGCAAACAAATTTGTGCACAAAATTTGAGAGAAATAAGCTTTTTGTGTGCATGGAAAATTTCTGGGATCTTTTATTTCAGCTCATGAAACACGGGACCAACACTTTACATATTGCGTTTATATTTTTGTTTAGTGTATAATCCATCACATAATTTGAATCGCAAGAAATGACCATAAGTCAAAGCATCTTTGAAACCCCTTTGATTTACAAGAGCTCAAGTCATCTTTTTTTTTTAAATGCTGCAGAAACTTTATGTTAGATACCACCTTCCTGTCAAAAGACTACCCTTTCATTATGAGAAGCAATCTTCATTCACAATGACAGCACTACCCTTTCACTATGAGCAGCAATCTTCATTCACAATGACAGCACTACCCTTTCACTATGAGCAGCAATCTTCATTCACAATGACAGCACTACCCTTTCACTATGAGCAGCACTATCTTCATTCACAATGACAGCACTACCCTTTCACTATGAGCAGCAATCTTCATTCACAATGTACCCTTTCATCTTCATTCACAATGACAGCACTACCCTTTCACTATGAGCAGCAATCTTCATTCACAATGACAGCACTACCCTTTCACTATGAGCAGCAATCTTCATTCACAATGACAGCACTACCCTTTCACTATGAGCAGCAATCTTCATTCACAATGACAGCACTACCCTTTCACTATGAGCAGCACATCTTCATTCACAATGACAGCACTACCCTTTCACTATGAGCAGCAATCTTCATTCACAATGACAGTATTACCCTTTCACTATGAGCAGTGATCTTCATTCACAATGACAGCACTACCCTTTCACTATGAGCAGCAACCATCATTCACAAAGACAGCACTACCCTTTCACTATGAGCAGCAACCCACAATCATTCACAATGACAGCACTACCCTTTCACTATGAGCAGCAATCTTCATTCACAATGACAGCACTACCCTTTCACTATGAGCAGCGTCCACAATCTTCATTCACAATGACAGCACTACCCTTTCACTATGAGCAGGGTCCACAATCTTCATTCACAATGACAGCACTACCCTTTCACTATGAGCAGCGTCCACAATCTTCATTCAGAATGACAGCACTACCCTTTCACTATGAGCAGGGTCCACAATCTTCATTCACAATGACAGCACTACCCTTTCACTATGAGCAGCGATCTTCATTCAGAATGACAGCACTACCCTTTCACTATGAGCAGGGTCCACAATCTTCATTCACAATGACAGCACCACAATCTTCATTCACAGTACCCTTTCACTATGAGCAGCGTCCACAATCTTCATTCACAATGACAGCACTACCCTTTCACTATGAGCAGTGATCTTCATTCACAATGACAGCACTACCCTTTCACTATGAGCAGGGTCCACAATCTTCATTCACAATGACAGCACTACCCTTTCACTATGAGCAGGACAGTCCCTTTCACTATGAGCAGCAATCTTCATTCACAATGACAGCACTACCCTTTCACTATGAGCAGCAATCTTCATTCACAATGACAGTACCCTTTCACTATGAGCAGCAATCTTCATTCACAATGACAGCACTACCCTTTCACTATGAGCAGCAATCTTCATTCACAATGACAGCACTACCCTTTCACTATGAGCAGCAATCTTCATTCACAATGACAGCACTACCCTTTCACTATGAGCAGCACAATCTTCATTCACAATGACAGCACTACCCTTTCACTATGAGCAGCGATCTTCATTCACAATGACAGCACTACCCTTTCACTATGAGCAGCGATCTTCATTCACAATGACAGCACTACCCTTTCACTATGAGCAGCACATCTTCATTCACAATGACAGCACTACCCTTTCACTATGAGCAGCAATCTTCATTCACAATGACAGCACTACCCTTTCACTATGAGCAGCAATCTTCATTCACAATGACAGCACTACCCTTTCACTATGAGCAGCAATTCACAATGACAGCACTACCCTTCATTCACAATGACAGCACTACCCTTTCACTATGAGCAGCAATCTTCATTCACAATGACAGCACTACCCTTTCACTATGAGCAGCAATCACAATCTCATTCACAATGACAGCACTACCCTTTCACTATGAGCAGCATCCACATCTCTCATTCACAATGACAGCACTACCCTTTCACTATGAGCAGCAATCTTCATTCACAATGACAGCACTACCCTTTCACTATGAGCAGCAATCTTCATTCACAATGACAGCACTACCCTTTCACTATGAGCAGCAATCTTCATTTACAATGACAGCACTACCCTTTCACTATGAGCAACATTCATCTTCATTCACAATGACAGCACTACCCTTTCACTATGAGCAGCATCCACAATCTTCATTCACAATGACAGCACTACCCTTTCACTATGAGCAGCATCCACATCTTCATTCACAATGACAGCACTACCCTTTCACTATGAGCAGCCACAATCTTCATTCACAATGACAGCACTACCCTTTCACTATGAGCAGCAATCTTCATTCACAATGACAGCACTACCCTTTCACTATGAGCAGCAATCTTCATTCACAATGACAGCACTACCCTTTCACTATGAGCAGCAATCTTCATTCACAATGACAGCACTACCCTTTCACTATGAGCAGCATCTTCATTCACAATGACAGCACTACCCTTTCACTATGAGCAGCACTATGAGCATGACAGCACTACCCTTTCACTATGAGCAGGTCCACAATCTTCATTCACAATGACAGCACTACCCTTTCACTATGAGCAGGGTCCACAATCTTCATTCACAATGACAGCACTACCCTTTCACTATGAGCAGCAATCTTCATTCACAATGACAGCACTACCCTTTCACTATGAGCAGCAATCTTCATTCACAATGACAGCACTCCACAATTCACAATGACAGCACTACCCTTTCACTATGAGCACAATGAATGACAGCACTACCCTTTCACTATGAGCAGCATCCACAATCTTCATTCACAATGACAGCACTACCCTTTCACTATGAGCAGCAATCTTCATTCACAATGACAGCACTACCCTTTCACTATGAGCAGCATCCACAATCTTCATTCACAATGACAGCACTACCCTTTCACTATGAGCAGCAATCTTCATTTACAATGTCCACATGAGCAGCAATCTTCATTCACAATGACAGCACTACCCTTTCACTATGAGCAGGGTCCACAATCTTCATTCACAATGACAGCACTACCCTTTCACTATGAGCAGCGATCTTCATTCAGAATGACAGCACTACCCTTTCACTATGAGCAGCCACATCTTCATTCACAATGACAGCACTACCCTTTCACTATGAGCAGCACAATGACAGCACAATCTTCATTCACAATGACAGCACTACCCTTTCACTATGAGCAGCCACATCTTCATTCACAATGACAGCACTACCCTTTCACTATGAACAGGGTCCACAACCTTCATTCACAATGACAGCACTACCCTTTCACTATGAGCAGGGTCCACAATCTTCATTCACAATGACAGCACTACCCTTTCACTATGAGCAGCCACAATCTTCATTCACAATGACAGCACTACCCTTTCACTATGAGCAGCAATCTTCATTCACAATGACAGCACTACCCTTTCACTATGAGCAGCAATCTTCATTCACAATGACAGCACTACCCTTTCACTATGAGCAGCAATCTTCATTCACAATGACAGCACTACCCTTTCACTATGAGCAGCCACATCTTCATTCACAATGACAGCACTACCCTTTCACTATGAGCAGCCACAATCTTCATTCACAATGACAGCACTACCCTTTCACTATGAGCAGCCACATCTTCATTCACAATGACAGCACTACCCTTTCACTATGAGCAGCCACAATCTTCATTCACAATGACAGCACTACCCTTTCACTATGAGCAGCACAATCTTCATTCACAATCTTCATTCACAATGACAGCACTACCCTTTCACTATGATGATGAGCAGCAATCTTCATTCACAATGACAGCACTACCCTTTCACTATGAGCAGCGATCTTCATTCAGAATGACAGCACTACCCTTTCACTATGAGCAGGGTCCACAATCTTCATTCACAATGACAGCACTACCCTTTCACTATGAGCAGCGATCTTCATTCACAATGACAGCACTACCCTTTCACTATGAGCAGCACAATCTTCATTCACAATGACAGCACTACCCTTTCACTATGAGCAGCAACAATCTTCATTCACAATGACAGCACTACCCTTTCACTATGAGCAGCATCCACAATCTTCATTCACAATGACAGCACTACCCTTTCACTATGAACAGGGTCCACAACCTTCATTCACAATGACAGTATTACCCTTTCACTATGAGCAGCAATCTTCATTCACAATGACAGCACTACCCTTTCACTATGAGCAGGGTCCACAACCTTCATTCACAATGACAGCACTACCCTTTCACTATGAGCAGCAACCGTCATTCACAATGACAGCACTACCCTTTCACTATGAGCAGGGTCCACAATCTTCATTCACAATGACAGCACTACCCTTTCACTATGAGCAGCAATCTTCATTTACAATGACAGCACTGCCCTTTCACTATGAGCAACAATCTTCATTTACAATGACAGCACTGCCCTTTCACTATGAGCAGCATCCACAATCTTCATTCACAATGACAGCACTACCCTTTCACTATGAGCAGCGTCCACAATCTTCATTCACAATGACAGCACTACCCTTTCACTATGAGCAGCGTCCACAATCTTCATTCACAATGACAGCACTACCCTTTCACTATGAGCAGCACATCCACAATCTTCATTCACAATGACAGCACTACCCTTTCACTATGAGCAGCGTCCACAATCTTCATTCACAATGACAGCACTACCCTTTCACTATGAGCAGCGTCCACAATCTTCATTCACAATGACAGCACTACCCTTTCACTATGAGCAGCGTCCACAATCTTCATTCACAATGACAGCACTACCCTTTCACTATGAGCAGCATCCACAATCTTCATTCACAATGACAGCACTACCCTTTCACTATGAGCAGGGTCCACAATCTTCATTCACAATGACAGCACTACCCTTTCACTATGAGCAGGGTCCACAATCTTCATTCACAATGACAGCACTACCCTTTCACTATGAGTAGTGTCCACAATCTTCATTCACAATGACAGCACTACCCTTTCACTATGAGCAGGGTCCACAATCTTCATTCACAATGACAGCACTACCCTTTCACTATGAGCAGCGTCCACAATCTTCATTCACAATGACAGCACTACCCTTTCACTATGAGCAGCATCCACAATCTTCATTCACAATGACAGCACTACCCTTTCACTATGAGCAGCATCCACAATCTTCATTCACAATGACAGCATTAACCATTCACTATGAGCAGCATCCACAATCTTCATTCACAATGACAGCACTACCCTTTCACTATGAGTAGTGTCCACATTCTTCATTCACAATGACAGCACTACACTTTCACAGCAACCGCAATCCTTCTTCACTGACTTCCACCTTCTCCTGTACACAAACACTGAAAATCGCTAATCTCCCCACTATTACCCCTCTGCTGATTTCTAACTCTTTAAGAATGTGTATGCCACAGTTTTGAGTAACACTGGCATTAGCATTGCTTTGTAGATTATTTACCATCCTGAAAAGCAAGGTGAGTCAATCAATGCAAATTGTAACAGTTCAATCAGAAACAAAACATATTTGTGAAGCCTTTATAAAAGACTTTATTTAAATGCTATTTAAAAGAGAAAAAATATGTCACTATTACAAATACAAAACAGAGAAACACACATAATTAACTTAAGACTGGACTAAATGCTTCATGAATATATCCCTTTGTGTTCAAGAATATACCCCATTTGTGTTTTTAGCATGGGACTGCAAAGTATGAAGTTCAATATTTATAAATCTTCTACCCTGCTTAGATTAAACAGTGTTTTAAACACTATTAAATCACAGAGAGTTGTTTGAAATGGTACACTATGGTTCAGTGCATAGAAATAATGCTGGCACCAGATTGGCTGGCTGACTACAAAAGAGTTAGAAGCAGAAAAAAAGCCCTGCCCACAAGATCCCCCATGTCTGAATAAAACATCTGCAAACGATTAACATGTTGGGAAAAAAAACATACTGTGTGGCTACTGTATAAGAAGAAGATATATAGTGAATGCTTCATATATCTTCTTGCCAGTTCCTTTTTAACTAACAATTCAAGGTAACTATGCACTACTATACATATCCTTTGGTGTTGATATAAAGCTGCAACACACACTGGCATGGTCTCAAGCTCTGGTTTTTACTTTTGTGTCAGATGTATCTGTTGTGAGCTCAAAGCCTCCTCCTGCTCACTGTGAAATGCTTTCTGTGGCGGAGCTGACAGGATTTGGATTGAAGTTTCTGGATCTTTGGATTATAGGACAGCCTTCAGAAAGAGATTCAGACATGTGTGATGGGCACTGAGGCCTTCCCCTTTCTCAGTCAGACTTTTTTATTTTAATTGCATTATTTGTTTTGTTGTTGAAAGTGTGCAATTTGTTTGGACCCAATGCTATCTATTTCATTTTGATGGCGAACTTGGTTGTGTTTCTGGAAGGTGAATCCGCCCACTAATCAACACATCATCCCCAAGCACCATAAAAATGTTGGCTTTCATTCATGTCGCTTCTTTTGCTTGGCCTCTCAGTCACAGGTAGCAAGGTCAAAACAGGGAGACGGTCTTCTTTAGAGCCTGGAGGTTAGCCTAACCTCATCCTCGGCTTTGTCTTCGGGGGAGGTGTCCCTACTTGCCACTTCCTATCTGCGGCACTAGCCTACATTTTATAATATTGTGTATTCGCTAGGCGGCCAGCATTGCAGATAGCTATCGAGCACCCATGGACAAGGTCTCCGGCCAAATTCATGATCCATAATTAATTAATCTGTTCAATTGTAACTTAAATCATCCATCCATTGCAGATTCTCCGTCCACAAGTGTGGTTCATATTGCCAATCATGGTACTGCATGGGTTTCACTTTTCCCAAGTGAACCAGTTTATTTTCTTCTTCTCAGTGAACACAGTTAAAAAGCCATGGATAATCGGTAGCATTTGTATCACATATAAATTATAACTAGGGGTCTACCTGAATAGAGAATTTACATATTTTTCCCGGGTAGGTTATGAAATAAAAATAGGATTATGTGTACATTTCACTGACCTGCTTAAACATTAAATATACAGCACCTATGCAGAATATATTTGCAAGTACTATAAAAGCCTAAAAACAGCAGTACTTGTTTCTTTACAAAGGAGGCAGTGTGGTCCAGTGGTTAAAGTCCAGGGCTTGTAACCAGAAGGTCCTCGGTTCAACTCACACCTCTGCCACTGACTGACTCACTGCGTGACCCTGAGCGAGTCATTTAACCTCCTTGTGCTTCATCCTGCAGATGAGATGTTAAATCAATGTCTTATTGTAAATGACTCTGCATGTAATGCATAGTTCACAGCCTGCCTCTGTAAAGTGCTTTGTGATGGTGGTCCACTAAAAAATGCGCTATATAAAGATATTATTATTACCAAAATGGAGTGCTGTCATTTGTTAAAGGCAAGCATGCTGCAGATATTCTTTGCCTCTCTGGTGTGAAGACTTGCCATACATTAAGATTGCACTTTCTGCATTCACTGAACTGGTTGGAAGTGTAAGGCAAATCTTTGTCAAGTTATACAGATGTGGAAATTGATTAGAAACAGTCCCAAAACTCTGTTACCCACGGGTATCTGGCATTCTTTAATAAAGGCCATATGCATGTTCGTTATCTTGTTGTATGTCCCATCCAGGAATTAATTTTATTAGAACAGAGTCCAAAGAAAGAAAACATGCCTAATTCTGATCTAAAATGCTAACTGCATTTAAAAAGTAAGCAGCAGGTTGTTTGAAGCAAGGTGGCAGTGCGAGATCATAACTGTAGTACTGATTTAACGTGGATACAACCGACAGAAATACTGTTTGTCTGCGCTGACTTTCAAGCTGGTTTTCTGAAAGATGTTGCTTGTTTTACATTCTGTTCAGCTACCTCTGTAGTAGCCTTTCGTTTAATGTGTGATTCTGGAGCTAAATAGCGATAGATCGCATTTTTTCCTGAAAAAATCCAAAGTTACATTACAAGACGTGCAAAACAATTTTCCTCCAATTTCTTGACACAAGCCAAAATATACTTAGCATTTTTTGCTTTGTCTTCCATTTTTGGTATTTTACTGCCAATGGTGAAAACTAGATTTTAGCAACCTAAATCAAAATGACAATGCAACATTGACTTTGTCCCAACTCGGTACAGGTCATCACAGAAAAGCCAGTACAGACGCACTGCTAGGCTGATTTAAACATTGTTGTCATGTGAATAGTAAACAATATAGTTAACGTTTGGAGTATTTTATTTGTCTAAGGACGTTATTTGCATAAGTGCAATGCACACAGGACCGTGAAGGGATAAAAAAAAAGCCTATCTACAGAATAAGACACATGGTTTGCATCACTTGAGGTGTGCAAGCATTTATTTAACTCAATAGGTTTCCCAATTTTAGTGAAATCCGCTAAGGCAGCTCCCTAGTTATAACAATACCTGTAAGATGTATTGGACCGTTCTGTGTTGTTTCCTATCTTCCCAGGTCAATTGGAATAATGTTTTTGTCTGCAGTCCTGGAATTAGTGACTTCAATCAGTCAGGTAGTAACAGGTGCACCATGTTAGAAGTCATTAGATGCACTAATTCATCTCACTCAAGAGTTCGCCATGCTAAGCTGCAGACAATACCTGCTCAGGATAGGATAAGGCCTTCCTGCCTTTACATGCAGCCGTGTCATCTGGGATAAATTAACTCAATGCCTTATCAGTTTAAACATATTTCATTTTTTTTATTTCACCATTTAAATGTCTTTTTTTTTTTTTTTTTAAAATGCCTACTGACTGAAAATGTGTTTGTTTGTTGCTGTATTCAGAACTATTTTGTTCTCTGCTGTATCCAGAATAAAGGCTTTGTTAATTTTGAAAATTCAGACTATTTTATTTTAAAGAAGATGAACCTTAAAGAGCTAATGGGCCTTTTAATACATCCAAAATATTACTGTTAGTTTTTGTTTTCTTTAAGGCAATATGAGGAAAATAGCTTAAGATATTTTACAGGAAGCCTGTCGATATGAATGCAGAGGTATAGTAGGATCAAAGACGAGCAGTTTAACAAGACTTCCAGTGGATCAGGATGTAACTCAGACATCTAAAATGTCACAATTGTGTGCCACTGCATTGTAGAACAGTGAATATTGGAAAATGCTGATGGAAATCTGAGAACAATCAAATAATGATGTTGGTTCCATTTGTTTAAGTAACCTCTCTGTCCTTGAGCGGGTAGAGAAATATCCAAAGACACAACATGGACTCAGGATAATACTTTATGTTTCTGAAGGCCTGTTGACAACGCCCTTGACATATGTAAACAAACATCATACATGGAAAGATGTCAAGCTTAAAGTCTCATTCTGGAGTCTTGAGTGTATCCTTTAACTCCCCACACATTTGAATATATTATAACAATCAGCAATCCTAATATAAAGTCTACAGAAAAGGCTAGTTGCGACTAGAAATGAATATAACTCCCCTGAAATTATTTAAATACCCATCATCAGCCATGGAATGGATTGAAACCTAGTCTTCTGAAACCAAGTTCCAAGCCACAAAGTGGCTTCGTGTTCCCTCAGCTTGTATTTAAAATGGCAGGCACCAGAGTGCTGAGCCAAGGGGAGATTGGTACTGACAGACAATTGATCATCTCATTTGTGTTGTACATTTGTATTAATCAATTTCTGCTCACACTTCTCAGGTTGGGTTGGGGGGGGGGGGGGGGGGTTGTATTGAAACATTTCAGCCTGAAGCATTCCTCACACGCCAGGTTGATGTCTGCTCATGATACAGAGCCAGGAGGATTCTAAGGTGTGGCGTCTCCGTCTCTGCTGGGCTGGCTGCCTACCTTGTTGTAAGTAGTTCAACTTTGTGCATTATATCTAGCTTAGTCTCACTTTGCTGTGATAAAGGCTATACAGATAATCAGGTTTTCAGAATAATTCCCTTTTAACATTTCGTTTTTAGTTTTGTAGATCATTAGGGAATGCCCTGCTTTTAATTGCCTCTGTGTTTTTCTACATGACTACAGCCCCTATATACAGCCCCCAAACTAATATTTGACCCTTCCCTTAGCAGTATAAAACTTAGTTTACCTGGAGAAACACTCCTGTAATCAACACCTCATATAGACTGCAAAGGAGTTAGGGTTAGGGTTAGGGTTAGGGTTAGGGTTAGGGTTAGGGTTAGGGCCAAATCTCAAAGACCAAGTAAAAACTAAGTAAACCTGAATTAAAGATGTCATTTTGAAACAGACCTTAATTTCACTTAACTTCCAAGCATATAAATCTAATTTTGATCATTTAATTCCTGACTCAGAGGCTCTACACTGGAATGAATTCACAGGGGAGTAATATTTAGCCATCCAGTGCTTCACTATGGTATAGGGCTATCAAACTGAAGTTCTCTGTTGTCATATTTTTAATTCACTGACATTTGACTTTAAATTGTATGTTCTTACTGCCACAAGACACTTAGTGGCATCATTTCTTAAAGTCTTTTCTCCAGCCTGTTCATACTACAAATCTAGAACCAACAGCTACATTATATAATCCATCATCTCTAAAGCACCCTCAGGCTGCTTGGTACTCACTGTGTAACATTAGCATGCAATTTTTCTTTTCACACAGTTGAAAACATGACCCCTGACATAAATTAAAAACATAAATTATCAATAAATCTCAACAGAATATAAATTGTGTGTCGGTATGTTTACATGGTTTTACTGGATGAAATATGGATGATGTTGCTTCTGGTACATGTGTTTGCCCTCTATTACTACCTATGTGAATAGAGGACTTTAAATAATCACTGTCTAATTACACTTTTATCAGGATTGCTTGGAGATTAATAAATAGTCTGTGACTATTTGTGACAGTCCTCACTGAAAATATATGCTGCCATCCAAAACCATGACACTCTTTCAACAGATGCGCATGTATTTCCATGCAGTATCATCTATGTTTCTTGACCAGAACATGTGGCTGATCAGGAAGTTTACTGAGAAGAAGACAGCAGCACTTGGCCTTGCCTGAAATCATGTTTCATTAAAGATTTTTATAATTTCAGGCTATTTTTAATCGTCTCACAGTAATTGCAGCTGTGACATTTCATTGCCTAGAGTGCTGAGGATAATTAATACTACAGTCTGTATATATATATATATACATATATACATATATATATATATATATATATATATATATAATATATATATATATATATATATATATATATATATATATATATATATATATATATATATATATATATATATATATATATATATATATATATATATATATATATATATATATATATATATATATACAGTACTGTGCAAACGTTTTAGGCAGGTGTGAAAAAATGCTGTAAAGTAAGAATGCTTTCAAAAATAGACATGTTAATAGATTATATTTATCAATTAACTAAATGCAAAGTGAGTGAACAGAAGAAAAATCTAAATCAAATCCATATTTGGCGTGACCACCCTTTGCCTTCAAAACAGCATCAATTCTTCTAGGTACACTTGCACACAGTTTTTGAAGGAACTCGGCAGGTAGGTTGGCCCAAACATCTTGGAGAACTAACCACAGTTCTTCTGTGGATTTAGGCAGCCTCAGTTGCTACTCTCTCTTCATGTAATCCTAGACAGACTCGATGTTGTTGAGATCAGGGCTCTGTGGGGGCCATACCATCACTTCCAGGACTCCTTGTTCTTCTTCATGCTGAAGATAGTTCTTAATGACTTTCACTGTATGTTTGGGGTCGTTGTCATGCTCTCCCCAAATAAAATAATTTTATAGAGAACGCTATTATAATAAGCAGTGCAGCTGAACTATCAGGTCAAGTCATTTCCCTTTTCGCTTTGTCTCCTGCCAGTGGGAGGGTAATACATGTACTGTATGTTAAAATCATGTAGCAATATTCTTTAACACATATTAAACATATACCGGTACTACATTTCTACAACAAAGAAAGCCATCTGCACAGTGACACTGTTGGAGGTCTGGATCTTCCCACCAGTGCCTTAAAACAACATGATCTCCTGCTGAGACCTGTGAAATTAAATGGCCTCCACAGGATCATTTAGCCCATTTTATCTGTTTTATTTGCTCGTTCTGTCAGAATGAATTGGCATTTAAACAACAGAGAATGGGATATGAGGACCAGCTTTATAGAGTTGTAGGCTTCGTTGTGGGGAGAATGAACTCAATGTTTGTAAAATTAAAAGTATAACACAATCAGTTATAGCAAACGTCACTGAGGGTTCTATGATCAGAATCCCCTAACAGGGTTGGTCTGCTGGGAATCTATAGATCAGAGGGGCCTTGTCCAAGGGTCTCTTCTGAATTCTCTCTCCCTTGATATAATGCTGCCTAACTGTCATCCTGTGTGTTAGATTTGCTGTGCTTTATAACTAGCTTGGGCTGTTGCTTACTAGTGTGCTACCAATGACATCTGAGAGATTTCCTGCCAGTGTAATACCTAAGCATTAAAGAGGAATAACCCAGAACATGCCCTTGGACAGTACCTTTCAATGATTGTTTTTTTTTTGTTGTACCAGTAGTACCAGTCAAAAGTTTGAGTACACTTGCTGGAAACTAGGTTTTTTTCATAATTGACAATGTTTTATGTCGTGTACGTTTCTGTGAAAACACATGTTAAAATATACAAAACAAAACACAAGGAGTATCAAAGTAATGTTCAAAGAAATTGAAAATTGTCTCTAAATCTTGGTTTCCTCAAAATAGCCACCCTTTGCCATAATAACAGCCTCACAAACACGAGGCGTTCGGTTAACAAGTTTCAGCAGGAAATCACCCGACATGTATTCCCAGCTCTTCTGCAGCAATTCCCAGAGATGTAGGGCACTTGTGGATAACTTTGCTTTGACTCTTTTGTCCAATTTGTCCCATACAAGTTCTATGGGATTAAGTTCTGGAGACTGGGCAGGCCAAGTCATTAGATTGAGTTGTCCTTCACTTTCCTTCTTCGCCAGATAGTTCTTGCACAACTTTGAGGTGTGTTTCGGGTCATTATCTTGCTGAAGAATGAAGGACTGCCCAACTAGCTGTAATCCTGATGGAATGGCATGCCTCTGAAGTATGCTATGATAGCCATGCTGGTTGAGCTTGCCATGGACTTGGTAAAGATCACCAACTCTGTCACCAGCAAAGCAAACCCAGACCATGACACTGCCTCCTCCATGCTTGACAGTGGGAACCACACCTGCAGAATTCATGCGCTCACCCTCTCTGCGTCTTACAAATACTCGGCGGTTGGACCCAAATATTTCAAATTGTGACTCATCGGTCCATAAGACTGACTTCCACTCCTCAAACATCCAGTTTCTCTCCCTCTTATTCTGCACTCTTAACAATGGTTTCTTTGTAGCAATTCTTCCAGTTAGGCCAGCTTCACACAATCTCCTCTGAACAGTTGATGTTGAAATATCTGTACTTCTATTAGCATTTAGCTGAGCTTGTATTTCAGGGGCAGTTAATTGTCGGTTTCACAGAATTGTGAATCGAATGAACTTGTTCTCTGATTCTGAGGTCACCCTTGGCCTGCCTGACCTCGTTCGGTCCTCATGAGTGCCAGTTTCTTCAAATCGTTTGATGGTCTTGGCCACAGCAGTTACAGACATTTGTAAAGTTCTTGCAATTTGTCTTAAATATTGACCTTCATTTCTTAAAGTAATTACAGACTGTCTTTTTTCTTTGCTTAACTGAGCGTATTTTGCCATTTTCTGCTCCCTTACATTCAGGAATGACAAACTTGTGCCTAAGCTACCTATATTTATAGTAATCATGGACCCTCATCTGTTAACAATAATTGGTGACAAAAGGTTAATTAGGTAACATGCTAGTTAACTCAGAGAACATCTAACAAAGACATTTTTATACTTAGGCCAGTGTTCTAACACCGTGTTATACATATTTCAGACTTTTGACTTGGGCTTCAAACTGAAATCCCCTTACTTTGGGTGACCATTTCATTGAAATTGACAAGATTTACATTTTCATTAAAAAATAACATTTTTGAATGCAATTCACTTATGATTATCAGCTTATATAAGTACACGTATCATATTATGAAATATTAAGTGTTTATAGACAAGCTTATACAGTTAAAAGCATAGATAATCATGAAAAACCTGGTTTCAAGCAGGTGTACTCAAACTTTTGACTGGTACTATATATAAAGTCATTACATTATGGTAATTTCAATCTGGAGCCCTTTCTTGTTTCTATGCGTCAATGAACTGTTTTACTATTGCCTCAGGATAAACACTGTAGATAAAATCTCAATTTGAATTTTCCCAAATGTATTTCTACTTTTTGATTTAACGTCATCTTCAATTCACCAAAGTCTGGTCCCTGTTTATTATCACACAACCCAGGGGAAGAGAAGAGTTTTGCAGCGCTGACAACATAATGAAACTCAGACAACCTGGTTAACTATGAAACACAACACTAGGTTCTGTCTCTTAAGATTAGCAGCCACTAAGATTGTCCTCCCAGTCCCCTCACTCCTGTAATGAGTTTACATGGACACAAGATGCTAGAAGATGACCAGCAGAAAGACTCAATTTCTTGTCCCAGGAAGTTACTGATTGCTAAAATGTGATTGACTATCCAAAGAATATGACATATGAACTTACCTTGGGGAAAATGTGCAGGGCCATAGATGTTGATGCAACAACTGTGTAACAACATTAGTTTTGATTTGTATGTCCATTAGTGGTTCATTCTGAAAATGTTGACTTCAGCGAGGGTTAAATGAGTGTGACACATACTGTATCTGATTATTTCATTTTGGCCTGTTCCTACCCTTGTCGTTTTTACTCAGGGAACAAAAAAATATACAATGTCAAAAATGATGTATTCTAAGTGTTTTAAAATAAGTAGGGTTCCATTTAGATATACCGTAGTTGGTTTTGTTGGTACAGTACTATTTTTTCAGCAGAAGAATTATTTCAATTCAGAGCAATATGACTCTGAAAACATCACTTGCCAAAAGAAATGATTAACGATTACTGATTAAAGATTAACATTTCCACTACTGTGGCTTGTCTCGTTCGCTTTGTTTTCGCTGTGTTTTCGTCATGTGAAACTGGAGGAAGTGCTGTGTAACTGCACAGTAAAGACAGACTGTGGCATGCGAGAAAAAATAATTGCTGTCTGTGACGGATAAACAAGTCAATTGTAACATTGAAGAGATGGGCTTTGATGTGTATCTTGATAATGGATATCTGAGTGCTGACTGTGTGTGTGCGTGGGTGTGTCTGTGTGTCTATATATATATATATATATATATATATATATATATATATATATATATATATATATATACACACACAGACACACCCACGCACACACACACACACACGTGGTTTAGCCTGTCAGCACATTCTTATCTGGCATTGCTGCTATAGTTTGACTTAATTCTGCCTGGAAAGCAATAACAATACATTCTTCAAAAGCAATAAACCCATCCAGACAGTTTAATAATAGCTCAGTATCTGTTTAGCATCTGACAAACCCTCTGGGTGTTTGGACTACTGCAAAGTGACGAGTGCTTCTTACGATAATCACATCAAGATAGAGGAAGTGTTCCTTTCCCTATAAACAAACATCATTAAAATGTGAAACGAAAGGTGTGACGTGATCATTCAAGGATGCTTTTGAATGAAAAGTTCCCAGTAGCAGTTGATCTTTTTTGATTTTGTTACTGTTTTTTTTTTTTCCTAAGAAAGTGTTTAATGTGCTCTACCCACCAAGGAAACAAGAAATACTTTGAACACGTGTAACTGACAGTGGGTGCTGTACCTTGTGAACTGCTGTTATAGACACAATTGACACCAGTAGCAACGTCTGTATTTGAGTGGTAAGTACGGGTCTTATGCTGATGTCAGTATTGCTAACTGATCAGCCACTAGGAGGAGATGCATTACAAGGTGACACAAACTAAGGGGTTATATTCTCAAAGTTATGAGAGTTCTATAAAGTTTGCTAGATAAAGATGCCCCCAAAATATTTGAGTGGAGTGAACAATATAAAAGATGTTGAACATTTAGATTTCCTTTTAAAATCCATTTTATCCCGCTTTGAGTGTCCTTGTTACACACCACGTTCACTGGTAATCTGCTTTTCCACACTTAATGATTGAATACAGTTCAGATTGTCTTTGTCAATGTGTAAGATTCACTATTGCAACCAGGGGTATGGTGATTCCAAGTTACTCACAATACCTTTGAAGACAAGACTTTCTATTGTCTAAATTTAGATTATGAACAGTATGAAATGTACTCTTAGGGCAGGCTGGAGGTAAATTCCTTAATATATAAATTTGAATTGTGCCATAAAAAGACACCAGCAATATTCACGTGTAGTGTTTCGGTACACCTACACATAGCCAACCATATCATCAAAATTCATAACTTCACAATGTGGGTACATTTGCTCAATACATAAAAAACAAAAATAAAAAAAAAAAAACATTTAAATTAACATTAACCTACGGAAACAATTTCTGGAGCTCTGAGGTTTTAAATGTCTGCAAATGTCAAGCTGTCAGAAGGTAATTAACTCCTTTTATAAGAATCACATAAAAATAAGAAAATATTGACAAAAAAACATATCTTTTTTCTTTAAGCCACAGATGACTAAAATGTGATCTGAAAAGTGTGACGTGTTTTTTAAAGAAGCTTTGAATGATGTGTATATTTCTTTGAAGCTGTTGATCTAGCTTTTATTAAAGGATGAGCTTCTTATTTATGTATTTGTTGCATTTATATGTGCTTTTAATACAAAAGTATCGCAAAGCACTGTACAGTACATAACAGAAAAAAAGAACAAACCCAAGTACATTTGTATAGCATGTTACACATACAACTGCAAAAAAAAGACCATTTAAATAACATATTTAAATAACAGTATACACATAATACAAAAGCAGCAATTTTAAAGGTTTTAGTCTTGACTTGAAAACAGTAATGGTCCCAGCTTCCCTGACAAACGAAGCCAGAGCAGTCCATAATTTAGGAGCTCTACAAGAAAAAACTCTACAAGAAAAAGCCCTACTTTACGTGTTGCTTTTGTTGACCCTAGCGATAACAAGCAGCCCCAATTGTTTACGACGAACTGAAACCTATCAGACAGATAAGATTTGAACCAGGACAGGACAAGGTCAGACAGTCCTACTGTGCTTTCATGATGATTCAGTAGGATGGAATGGTCTACAGTATCAAAGGCAGCACTTAGATCACAAAGAATTGAAACTGATGGAAAACCCAAGTCAGCTTGTCAGCAGATCATTCACAACTCTGACAAGGGCCATCTCGGTACTATGTGCAGCACGAAAACCAGACTGAAACGTCTTGAATATACCATTAAGAGTTAGAAATGTTTGTAATTGAATTGGAACAACTCTCTCTAGAACTTTATATAAGAATAGTAGGTTGGAGATTGGTCTATAGTTATTTAGGGTCCAAATTGTGATTGTTAAGAATAGCCTTTACCACAGCTACCTTAAGAGCTGAGGGAATTATACTGGAGGAAAGGGAACCATTTACAATGTTTTAAAATGGCATGGCCCCAAAGAACTTGAGCTCCTTATTTGCAGCAAATAAGGACATAACATTTTTGTTTTGTTTTGTTTTGTTTTTTTTGTTTGTTTTTTTATTGAATGGGGAATAAGAAAAAAGGAATAAGGAAACAGCTTCATGGTCGTGTTCTGCGAAGCTTTAATACATTGTGGGTTCTTTTGTTTGTACTGAATTATATTCAGGGTTTAGTACCTCACTTGTATGCTTTGGTAAAAAAAAATAAACAGTACAGTATTCGGAAGCCAGAATTAGACTATTTTCGACTTCTTTCAAAAGCTGTACTCTGTTGTTAAATGGAAGCTGTAGTTTTTTCTAACCCTTTTTTCTAACTCTAAGTCCATGCAGTAATACTTTTGATTTCCCATTCATCCATTAAAGTAAATACTGTTATTTATTTCATTTCTTTTCAGCTGTTAATCAGTATGGGTAAATGTATGATCAGTAACAGGTTACCCATATTTGTTTATCCAAACTCACTTCCCATTACAGAAAGACATAAACATTGAACTTGCTCCACTTTGTCCATTCATCATGCTGTTCCCATAGTAACACTTTTCTGGGCCAGAATACTTAAATACCAATAAACCACTCTCCCTTTGGCCCACAAAGATAGCAGAACAACAGACTCCCAGCAGCAACCCGAACATTTGAAGGCCAGAACTGATAGAAGCTGAATTGCAGTGGTACAAAGAGTCTGGTTGGAGGCAAAAGCAGAAGGTACTTGTTTTCAAATTATCATGAATGCCTTCAATTGCTATTATTACATGGAGACCCATTTTCATACAAATCATATACAAGTGAACTTGCCATGCAGGATGTATCAGTCCCATTGTCACCTCAGTACACTGCTCCCTCCCTGTACAGACGTCACTTTAACTGTTTCACAACGGAATTGTCATGGCTCTCACTTGTCCAATAATGTTATTACACCTGCCTCCTGGTTTCAAGGCAGAACACAACTAAGCAGTCACTACACACTCCTGACTGAAGGAGGGGGAGCACAGTACATATAAAGCTTGAAATCCCGCAAAGCTCCTCTTATTCTATATTCAGCATGTGGGTTTCATTATGTGTTTTTTTGGGGGGGGGGTGTTTTGTATTATTCTAAAACTAGAGATCATACTAAATTGCAGCGCTACATACAGAATTTAAGTCATCTGTCTTTTTTTCCTAATTGTGTTTGTGTGATTTAAGAAACACCCTTAAACGAAAACACAAGACATTATTATTTTAAATCAAAATATCAAAGCTAATTGCTTCATAAACTGTTTTAATCCAAGCATGCATACTGTTTGTTAATCGCTAAGGCTTGTTTTAATTCCCTGTGGAGAAATCACAAGAAAAAATAATGTGGGGAATATTGGGAGGCAGGGAGGTAGTTAAATTCCTCCCTGCAAAAACACGTGGGAATGTGGCTAGAGCGGTGAATTGAATATGTGGTTAAAATGATTAATTCATGCTTCAGCCACTTGTGTATGAATAGGGTGCTCACTGGTGTTAGGGACGGTGATGGTGAAGGGATGGTGTGGGTCAGGGTGTGGTGTGTTGTTTTGTACTGTGATTTATTGTTGTAAATAAATGCGAGAAGAGCTTAACTGCAGTGTTTCTGGTCTCTGAGTCTCCTTGGTAACGCACACTTCGTCACAAGCATACATCAAAACTAATTTATAACAAGCTTTTAGGGTTAACTAGGGTTACCAGAAGTCATGGGAAAACTGTGATTTTTCACAGTATAGGAACTTTATTTATTATTATTATTTTGTCACGTGGCAGGGTACATCGCGCCCCTGTGCATATTTATATTTGCTGTGTTATTATTATTTAAATATATGTATTTGTGCACTGTTGTTTTAGCTTGGCAGGGAAGGTTTAATTGCCTTCCCTGCCAAATCACTTATCTTGTAGAATGTGCTTGAGCCTGACTGAATGATTAACAAGCAACAGAGCTCCAGCACAGCTGCATAAAATAGGCAGCAACCATCGATCTAGGTTGGGTTTTGTTCAGAGGAGGAACGTAAGTGAAAGTAATCAATAACAATTGCTACAGCACGTTACTTGGTTCTGTGATTATCACTGTGTTTGTCTACTTGTTTTGGCCATGGTGCCTTTTGTTTTATTCAGTGTTTATTTTGTGTTAAAACTGTTTATTTTTCAATAAATACATGCATCAGTGTTTATCCCGCAATGCTGTGTCTGTCTCTTACTGGTCTGTGATGTCACCACCAAGCTATCCATGATGAGTCATAACAAGTTGCAGCCATCCATCATTAGAACATAAGAAAAGTAAAGAACAAGAGAAGGCAATTTGACCCATCAATACTTGTCCAATTCATAAAAGCTGACAGATCCTAAAACTCTTAACATTCCAGTGACTCACCAGTAACAACATGGCTTTGTAACCCATACGATACATTCACCACTCTGTGCAATACAGATCTCCTACCCTCTGACCTGGCTCTCCAATGAATTTCCAACTGGGTCTGACCCTGATACCTTGTCAGACCCTTTTTTAAACTACAACAACAGCTAACATATATACAGTACTCAAACAAAGGTTAGGTAATGCATCAACAGGGATCATAGTGTGAGGAGCATCTTAACAAGAAAGACCACAGTGCGAAAGTCAAGCTCTGCTGCTGGTGGAGTAGGATGTCAGCTCCAGTACCAGACATACCAGAATGGGATTGTACTGCAGGTGGGGATTCACTCATTCCATACTGCCATGTTGTGTACTTCCCTTGGCTTTCACTAGGTTGCAGTTGAAAGAATTGTTTTTGCTTGCGAGTGTTTTATCTTCACAATTAGTTTCCATTATTCTTTTCATTACAAAGGTAAGAAAGGCAAGCTTAAAAAACTAGCTTATGTGACACATCAAATAAACAACACAAAGCATAGGTTCCTTTCAATTCCTTTCCCTTGCTGGAAGCTTGTTTAAAAGATGAGTGAATGCCAGAAGAATCCCTATAATGAAGCTCTGGCATGATGAATGTAGTGAACGGAGGCCAGCAATAGACTGCACCTTTCACTCAATGAGACTATGTCACTTGAGAAATGGTAAACCAGCACTGTGTTACTGCTCATGGGAAACGCTGGCAGAAGTACAAACATGTGCTGCCCTGTAGATTGCTGTTTCAATCAAGCTAAAAAATGATTTTTTCAAACACAGCTTGTGAAGAAGAAAAAGCAGTCTTAGTACTAAGCAAAGACTTAGTATTTAGCCAAGCTCATTTCAGTAACACTTTGGGGTCCCAAGAACAATGCTCCAGCATCCCACTGCATGTATGTGAGTAACACAGATCCATTACGTATTTTCTGAAAAGAAATAGTATTATTTTCACAAAATTTGATTCATTCAGTTACAGTTCACAGCTTTATTTTGAAACACCGTACTGACAGGCACATGATTGACTTCTCATTAGGCAATCCTAATGGAGGCACATTTACAGTATTGGTTTTCATTGGATTTTAACTTAAGTATGAGTTGTTAATGTAAATGAGGCTTAGAAGAATTATTATGCAACATAAAACCACGTTACCTGACTACTTTTAAACACCTTGCCCTTGTTGGTGAGGATATGGAATGGGTTCCCATCTACTCTAAACCTGATGATCTTTAATGGGCCAAATGTCCTCCTTTTGTTAATAAACATCCTTATATTCTTATTGAAATATGTAGTGGTCGTTTGTTCCCAATGATTCCATGGGTTCTATTTTATTCATGTTGTCTTAGTTACTTGAGAATATGTGCTAGGCTATTTACAGCTTGTGTTTAGAAGCAATCATTCCCCACTTCCAGTATGTAAAAGATCAATCACTGTACAATCTGTGAGGTTGTTCCAGCTGATACCTGGGAAGTTGAAGTCCCCCATTGTCCGCTTCTTTGCATGTAATTCTACTGTTGTTATAAGCAGTATCATCATTGTCTCTTGAAATATATAACTGTATGTAATTCTCTCCACTTTGGTACAGATCAGAATTGCTTATAAGTTACACACTACCCTACCAATTGCATCTTCATTTTCTAAACATTCAATACGTTTTTCCATCCCTTGGCATGAGACAATTCGTTCCTCCACTCATAACTTCACAGATTCAAATTTCAACAAAAAACATAAAAAAATGCAATCAGCTCAGTTGAAATAAAAATCTTTCTGTCAGTAAGACCATATACACTTTGAAAACAGTCTTTCTAGAGCAATCACAAATTGCAATTTTGGAATGATTAGTAGGTTTAAAAAATAGTGAATACAGAAGTAGGGTTTACTGGTATTTCAGAAGCAGAGGTTGACAATGAGAATGTTTTCAGTTTCCTTTAGGCATCAAACCAGTTTAGATTAATAAAGCACATGCCAGTGAGATTTCAACAATATACTATTCCCTACTATTCCCTTCCTTGAGCAAATCAACTTCCTTACCAATCTCTCTGAAGGTCTCTTCAGTCCAGCCTAACAGGTTGAAGATGATTTACTGGGGAAAGCAGCCTCTAGGGCACATTTCACGTCCCCTCCCATAATAGGTAGTCATCTTATAAAATAACCACTTAACCTAAATATAACTAATCAGATAGGTATAATACAATTGCATCACATGGTGCTATACAGCATAAAACACTGTCATGCATAACTCAGATAGCATGGGTCAAGGCTATTTAGGGTGAGCCCTGATGGACTGTGTCTGTCCTTCTGTATGTAACTCTTGAGTAGAGAACGTGATGGCTTTTTTCTTCTATCAAAAATTCAAAGCCTCCGATTAGGGCTATAGTAATGATAACTCACTGACAGTATATTAAATGTGAGGACATTATGACTGCTGCTTATTCATTTTACCTCGCAGCTGTCAGTGTTGGATCGCCTCTGTAAGTGAAATTGTGAGTTGTTAAATTAATCTGCAGTAATGCACAGTGCCTCTGGAACATCCTGGCTGAGTCTGGAGAAATGTGTCGTGTGGTGTTGTTAGCCCATCTCCCATCCCTAAACACTGACTCCCTGCCCTGCACATCCACTTGGGCTGTCTATTTTAATCATACTGCTCCATCGCAAAAGTCTCTTATTAACTGTATCTGCTGCCATTTGAATAGGCTGTGGTGCAGTCTTTTAATACTATCTACAACCGTAGTATAAAACAATGTTACTTGCTTTTAAAAGTATTTAAAAATGTAAAACTGCAGCACACTTTCTTCTCATCGTATTGAAGGGGCCTGTCTTGAAATCATGTAAGTTATTTTTTAAAAAAGGTCAGTTTTGTCTATAAAACAAAAACATACAGAACTGTTTCTCAAACACATTTTAAACATTTGTCTACCTGATTTGTAATTTCAACCATTATTTGTATATTTAACCATTTTAAACATATTGTATGTTTTGAATGCTAAAGTCTGTTCACTGTGACTTTAATAACTAGATACACTTTGAGACCCATAACTAAATGTACATTTGCAAAGAAATAAAAACAAATTAAACTTTCATAAGTACTCACCTGTTAATGAAAAACATTCTACAGGCGCTGCATTTACCATTATTAAAGAATAAATAAAAAGGAAGGAAACTAATGTGCTGTAACAAATTGACCGTTTCATTTCAGCACCAGAGTCCCAAGAATGCAAGTATATTTCATCAGTCTCCATAGACATCATTTCATTTCCTCCTTATGAAACAGGATTGTTATCTCCCCAAACAGATCGACTGAAGCCAGGCAGAGAGAGTGCAGTTCATCCTGGCATTCAAAAGGATGGCATTGGATTTGCTGATGGTCAGGGACCCTTTCAATACATAAATAAACTTTAAGCCTCTTCCCTTCGACCCCATTTTTATGCATCAGAGGTTTCCTGCGCAATTTAAATGCATCAAAGTGATGTGAGTTTTTGCAGTATCTGCCCATTTTATTTCCTTCTTTCCTTTTTAATGCATTTCCACTGAGCCTACTATATCTAATAGCCTGCAGCAAGTGATATCACTGCTTCAGTGGAAACAGCACAAACTAGTTTGCTGCCATTTGCTGATCGGAGTGTAAAGGTGTAAACAACGCTACGTTGAAAAAAGGATGATACAATTGTTAAATTACAGTACATCCTCGCTATAACAAACGTGTTTGGGTCCAAGCCTTTTGTTCGTTGTATCAAGGGGTTTGTTACAGTGAAAGGACAATCAAAAGGAATGGTAAACTGTTGGAGTAAGTTAATGAGATGAGATTGTGAATAAAAGTAGAATTACATGCACCTGTTCGTCTCATGTATGCAGTATTCTGCTTTAGTTTTATACGATTTGTTAAAGAATTAAAAAGCAGTACAAAAAAAAAGCACAAATCCCGAATTAAAGTTTAAATTCAAAATCAACCCAACATGAAAAGTTAATCAGATCCTCAGTATTTTTTCATGTTTTTTTTTTTTTTTTTTTTTTTAATTATTATTCAGTTTTACTTTGCCACATGGTTACTGAGTGCTTTTTGACAACCTATATTCATGACAGATATAGATACAGCTTTGTTGCAACATAAAAAGATTTTCATTTCGGAGGGAGTTACACAGCACATGTTTTTAATTGAGAAAAAGAGTGGAGTTTACTGTGGGGAGGCATCCCGTGAGTACAGACTGGGATGTTGACAGTGTGTGTGTATTGTAATAAAAATCTTAACGTTGTAAGAATGAGCCTTCAGTCAATTCAGGGCCAAACTCAGTCTTATAACACTTAATAAATGATCAAAGACAATCGTTAACTAACAATTAACAGGTCGCTGTGGGCCACAACCTACGCTACTAAAACTAATACATTTTTCAAAGGAATCTCAGGGTTTCTCTGCTTCACAACAATAATTAACACTTCCCCTATCACTGGTCTTTAGCCCCAGTTAGTCCCGCCTCGTCTGACTCCATGGCCAATCACCAGCAGCTCCAGTGGTCCGTGTCTGTCGCCCATAAGCTGTTAGAGCAATGTGGAACATAGCCCCTCCTACTCCAAGCGTTGCTGCTCTTCACAGACCTCACATACATTATAAGGTTTGTTATAGTGAAGGGCGTTATAGTGAGGGTGTACTGTAGATCATTAAAAAGCTAGCACGGTTTTCAGTGTAATTTGTAGAAACAACTTGGGTGATAAAGCCTTGCAGATTATACTGTATGTGAATAAGCCTTGTGAACTTTAGCAACTGGTTGCAAGCAAGTGACTTTTCCCAAGCTTTTGTATGAGACAATTTTCAACAAGAAATATTCATAGAATACTTTATGTAAGTGAAACGGATCTGATAGCCACTGGGAACCACTGTTACCTAATGTTTGCAGAATTCTCGTTTTCCGTGCTGAACATACTGTGGTCAGCATTGTTTTCATTTCATGTAAGTATCATCCACTGTAGTTTATTTGTTTTATATACAATTTGTATGCATGTATCAGATCAGTGGAAGCTTTATGTGCAGTAATATCAATAAACAATACATTTTTATTTTCAGTAGCTGGCTTTACTATTTGGGGCAGACTCCTGATACGATTTTTTTCTGGTCCCTTGAAATGTATCTTAACGGGAAAAAGGATTGACAGAACCATGTGGAATTGTACATGGATGCTGCAGTAGAATTGGGATGCATTCAGGGCGAGCGCTGGGGTATTGGGATTACATGGATGCTGCAGTAGAATTGGGATCCATTCAGGGCGAGCGCTGGGGTATTGGGATTACATGGATGCTGCAGTAGAATTGGGATGCATTCAGGGCAAGGGCTGGGGTATGGGGATTACATGGATGCTGCAGTAGAGTTGGGATGCATTCAGGGTGAGCGCTGGGGTATTGGGATTACATGGATGCTGCAGTAGAATTGGGATGCATTCAGGGCGAGCGCTGGGGTTTTGGTTTTACATGGATGCTGCAGTAGAATTGGGATGCATTCAGGGCGAGCGCTGGGGTATTGGGATTACATGGATGCTGCAGTAGAATTGGGATGCATTCAGGGCGAGCGCTGGGGTATTGGGATTACATGGATGCTGCAGTAGAATTGGGATGCATTCAGGGCGAGCGCTGGGGTATTGGGATTACATGGATGCTGCAGTAGAATTGGGATGCATTCAGGGCGAGCGCTGGGGTATTGGGATTACATGGATGCTGCATTAGAATTGGGATGCATTCAGGGCGAGCGCTGGGGTATTGGGATTACATGGATGCTGCAGTAGAATTGGGATGCATTCAGGGCGAGCGCTGGGGTATTGGGATTACATGGATGCTGCAGTAGAATTGGGATGCATTCAGGGCGAGCGCTGGGGTATTGGGATTACATGGATGCTGCAGTAGAATTGGGATGCATTCAGGGCGAGCGCTGGGGTATTGGGATTACATGGATGCTGCAGTAGAATTGGGATGCATTCAGGGCGAGCGCTGGGGTATTGGGATTACATGGATGCTGCAGTAGAATTGGGATGCATTCAGGGCGAGCGCTGGGGTATTGGGATTACATGGATGCTGCAGTAGAATTGGGATGCATTCAGGGCGAGCGCTGGGGTATTGGGATTACATGGATGCTGCAGTAGAATTGGGATGCATTCAGGGCGAGCGCTGGGGTATTGGGATTACATGGATGCTGCAGTAGAATTGGGATGCATTCAGGGCGAGCGCTGGGGTATTGGGATTACATGGATGCTGCAGTAGAATTGGGATGCATTCAGGGCGAGCGCTGGGGTATTGGGATTACATGGATGCTGCAGTAGAATTGGGATGCATTCAGGGCGAGCGCTGGGGTATTGGGATTACATGGATGCTGCAGTAGAATTGGGATCCATTCAGGGCGAGCGCTGGGGTATTGGGATTACATGGATGCTGCAGTAGAATTGGGATGCATTCAGGGTGAGCGCTGGGGTATTGGGATTACATGGATGCTGCAGTAGAATTGGGATGCATTCAGGGCGAGCGCTGGGGTTTTGGTTTTACATGGATGCTGCAGTAGAATTGGGATGCATTCAGGGCGAGTGCTGGGGTTTTGGTTTTACATGGATGCTGCAATGGAATTAGGTTTCATTTCCCTTGGTTCGAAGGGGTTATTTCAGTAGGTAAAGATTGTATTTGCTGGAACAGGATAGTCTTTACTTTTTAAATAGCTACTGGGATCAAGTATCACTTCTTGTGCTATGGATTTAATAGGAAATAATAGTTAAAAAAAAGTTTTTACATTTGCATCTTATAATGTGGTCACAGGCTGTTTAGTGGTATTATTACATTGATTCAGTATGTTAAAATGCAGGACTCAGCTCGAAATTAAATTACTTATTTCAGAGGTTGGTCTTGGAAATTCATCTCTAAAAAGGGAACTCAATTTTGTTTTGAGACTTCATCCAAATTCTATTTTACAGCACAGTCAGTCATTAGTGTTTTTCACAAACAGATTATTTATTGTCATCCCCCAGAAAGCCAGTTGCTCTTTTCCAGTGACAGCAGATATCTAGAATCTCGCAGTCCTGTAATCATTAGAGATGTGCCCAGACTAAACAGGCTTCATTTCCTGCAAAACATTTTCTGGCTGCAAGGCAATATGCTTTGTTTTTTTGTTTTTTTTATAACAGGGCTATCCAGCCCAGCACAATCCTTAGTCGTATGCCTACTGGCAAAGCAATAACTTAAACTGTTTAGATTTGGGTTGTACAATATTTACATAACAGCATCAGAACATAAGAAAATGTGCAAACAAACGGAGGCCACTCAGTACATGTAGTACATCTCAGTCGGTTGCTAGTAGCTGATTTATCTGTCACAAAACTTTGTCAAGTTGTGTCTTAAAGCATTGCAATGATTCAGCATCAGCAACATGAGCAGGTAACCCATCCCATAACCTCATAACTCGCTGTATGAGGAAGTGTCTCCTTCAACAACATGACTAGGTAACCCATCCAATCCCCTCAATTCCTTTTGATATTTTAATGATTTCAACTGTGCCCCTCCTAATTCTTCTTTGTTCTAGGGCAAATAGATTCAGTTCTTTCAGCCTATACTCATACACTGTACTCTAAGTGTGGTCTCACCGCTGCATTATAGAGCCTCTTCAGAATCTCCTTTGATATTGTACTCTGAACTAATGGTTACATACCCACGTATTCTGTTTACCTTTTTGATTGCTTCCCCACACTGCCTGGTTACTGACAGCGATGGACCTGTTCTTGTTCAATATCACCCATTTGGTATTTAGATCCTACACGCTTTACATCTGTTGACATTAACTGTAATTTTGCCACCTTTCCACCCAGTGCTTTCTTCAAATTTGACAAGCTTGCTAATTATCCACCTGATCTAAATCACTGAGCACGGCAACCTGCTTTCGTGAGCAGGGGATGTAAAAAAGAAATAAAACAGCAATAAAGGAAAATATTCAAGCTATAAATATGCTCCCTTTTCATACCTGAAAGTAAACTGGGCAGCCCACTTCCAAGAATCGGACTGCAGACCCGATGCTGTGTCACACTCGTATTATTACTGATGTACCAGGTGACGATTCCGTTCTACTGATAACTCATTACTAAACTGTGCTCATCTTCAATTCCGTTCTACTGATAACTCATTGCTAAACTGTGCTCATCTTCAATTCCGTTCTACTGATAACTCATTGCTATACTGTGCTCATCTTCAATTCCGTTCTACTGATAACTCATTGCTAAACTGTTCTCATCTTCAATTCCATTCTACTGATAACTCATTGCTAAACTGTGCTCATCTTCAATTCCGTTCTACTGATAACTCATTGCTAAACTGTGCTCATCTTCAATTCCGTTCTACTGATAACTCATTGCTAAACTGTGCTCATCTTCAATTCCGTTCTACTGATAACTCATTGCTAAACTGTTCTCATCTTCAATTCCATTCTACTGATAACTCATTACTAAACTGTGCTCATCTTCAATTCCGTTCTACTGATAACTCATTGCTAAACTGTGCTCATCTTCAATTCCGTTCTACTGATAACTCATTACTATCTTCAACTTGCTACTGATAACTCATTACTAAACTGTGCTCATCTTCAATTCCGTTCTACTGATAACTCATTGCTAAACTGTGCTCATCTTCAATTCCGTTCTACTGATAACTCATTGCTAAACTGTTCTCATCTTCAATTCCATTCTACTGATAACTCATTGCTATACTGTGCTCATCTTCAATTCCGTTCTACTGATAACTCATTACTAAACTGTGCTCATCTTCAATTCCGTTCTACTGATAACTCATTACTAAACTGTGCTCATCTTCAATTCCGTTCTACTGATAACTCATTGCTAAACTGTGCTCATCTTCAATTCCGTTCTACTGATAACTCATTACTAAACTGTACTTTTCCACTTTACTGATAACTCATTGCTATACTGTGCTCATCTTCAATTCCATTCTACTGATAACTCATTACTAAACTGTACACATCTGTGGCTGTTTTTTTTTTTTGCCAGCACTGTGGCCATGAACTAGAATTTAATCACCACTGTAGAACCAGCAGCAGGGATGCCCAGCCTTTGTCTTCATTATAAACGATAATTCATCTGAAACGGTTATGCAAACACTGCACTGTGGACAATTAATCAAAAAGACTTGGATTAATATTTAAAAAAAAACCTTCTGCTCCCCTTCCTATAAGAGGCAGAAAGATGATCTTTTAGTAGATCTCATCCAAACATTTACTTTTGTTTAGTATAAGTCAGATGGCTGTTGTTTGATGTCACTCAAGTGGGGAGGCACAAAATTCAGTTTGAAAATAAACCAAGCGTTCAAACACAAAATGCTTGTCTTGTTTCTGTTTTCACAGCGCTTTTTTATGTAGTCTTTGTAAGTTATTTTTCATTTCTGGATTCATTTTAGAATGAAAAAAAACATGTATTTTAGCAAGAAGCTTTCACTTATCAGAATATTCAAATTGCCAATGCAGGCTCAGCATGGGCTACTAGTAAGCTCTCCACGGCAGCAAGCTTTCCTGAGCAGTCATCATTTGCAACCCAGCCCCTGAGACACCACTGCTGAGTCAGCTGTAGAATGCTGTGTAGAATGAGTTGAATTCTCTCTTTTACAGAACAGGGGGCTCTTCGGAAGTAAGAGGAAATAGTTTTCTGTACACCTGCATATACAATATGGATTAAAAAAAAACAACAAAGCACAGTGGCATCATCCTTGACTTCTAACTTCCCTCCAATCACATTGAGAGTGCTGACCAGAGGGTGTGAGGCTTTTGTATTAGTATCATCTAGCCAGCTAAAATGCTTTGAAAAACCACCTGTTTGAGGCATTGATTATTTAAAGGTAGCAGGGGCTAATGTCATGCAGGATCAGGCACACCTTGTGGATGATCCATACTGAATTTCAGATCTCAAGCAACTTTCAATGTGACCCAACCAAGTACGGCTGCACTTCAAAAGGGGCTGTTTCGGTTCTTCGGTCACATCTGTAAGCGCTGCGAGTCTGTGATGCTGAGGGCTGAATGGTCGCTTGCAGCTTGGAAACAACATTAAGAAATGCAAAAGGACTCGCAGCTGCCTTCCCAGATTACTGCAGCTTCATGTGACATTCCCTTCCAGGGGTAATGCAGGAACCTTGACAGATAGCTTCGCATTGCTAGTGCAAATTAACTCCAGGGAGATTTCTGTTTCCCTTTCACACTGTAACCTGCCATTTTCCAACGAGAGAAGTGGTGCAGTGATGAGATATCTGGGTAATTGGATGGCCCACCTGTGACAAACAGAGTAACAAGTACAGTAGCAAACTTTTGAGAGCAATGGAAGAAACTGTCTGAGTGCTACTGTCTCCGTTCAGACACTTCTGAGGATTGCACTTACTAACACAAAACAAACACGTCTAGTTTGGGACAGTTTGATGCTGAAAATACATCAAGTGAATGTGGAGATTTTTATTGTTTGATCAACACAAAAGGAACGTCCATATTTTCTAGCTCAGAGGTAATAGAACTCTATACCTAACCCTAGTGCTTGTTAATACTAAGACAGTGATCTTGCTTTAAAACAAATTACCGAAGGCACCAGTAGACAAAGCAGCATGCACATACAGTACTGAGCATTTGAAAATGTAGATGTTTCAAGTTAGTGAAAAGCTGCGAACAGGATGTCTAGATTTGCCTCCCAGTTGATCATTCAAAAGACAATCCACCCACAGAAGAAGGATGGTTGTTCTTCAAAAACGTAGTACTAGAGGCGCAAAACAATTATATCCCTAAAGTAGACAAATCTAAATGTAAAACTAAATTGCCAAAATGGTTTAATAGATCAATTAAAAAAAATATTCAGCGAAAAAAGGCACTTTACAGTGGCTTGCGAAAGTATTGACCTCCCTTGGCATTTTTCCTATTTTGTTGCCTTACAACCTGGAATTAAAATGAATTTTTTAAGGGGTTTGTATCATTTGATTTACACAACATGCCTACCACTTTGAAGATGCAAAATATTTGTTATTGTGAAACAAACAAGAAATAAGACAAAAAAAAATAGAAAACTTGAGCGTGCATAAGTATTCACCCCCCCCCAAAGTCAATACTTTGTAGAGCCACCTTTTGCAGCAATTACAGCTGCAAGTCTCTTGGGGTATGTATCTATAAGCTTGGCACATCTAGGCACTGGGATTTTTGCCCATTCTTCAAAGGCAAAACTGCTCCAGCTCCTTCAAGTTGGATGGGTTCCACTGGTGTACAGCAATCTTTAAGTCATACCACAGATTCTCAATTGGATTGAGGTCTGGGCTTTGACTAGGCCATTCCAAGACATTTAAATGTTCCCCCTTAAACCACTCGAGTGTTGCTTTAGCAGTATGCTTAGGGTCATTGTCCTGCTGGAAGGTGAACCTCCATCCCAGTCTCAAATCTCTGGAAGACTGAAACAGGTTTCCCTCAAGAATTTCCCTGTATTCAGAGCCATTTCCATCATTCCTTCAAAGTCCCCACAAAAGATTTCCCAAACTGAACGCTTGGGATTCAAGGAAACACATGTACATGGATTAGGGAGGGTGATGTAGAGGTGTTGAGTTTGTGCCAGACATAGCATTTTTAACCAGTGATGGCCAAAAAGCTCAATTTTAGTCTCATCTGACCAGAGTACCTTCTTCCATATGTTTGGGGAGTCTCCCACACGCCTTTTGGCGAACACCAAAAGGAGTGGCAAACACTGTTGAGTGTAAAGGCTTAAAGTGGTCCTATGGACAGATACTCCAATCTCTGCTGTGGAGCTTTGCAGCTCCTTTAGGGTTATCTTTGGTCTCTTTGTTGCCTCTCTGATTAATGCCCTCCTTGCCTGGTCCATGAGTTTTGGTGGGCGGCCCTCTCTTGCCACATTTGTTGTGGTGCCATATTCTTTCCATTTTTTAATAATGGCTTTAATGGTGCTCTGTGGGAATGTTCAAAGTTTCAGATATTTTTTAGTAACCCAACCTTGATCTGTACTTCTCCACAACTTTGTCCCTGACCTGTTTGGAGAGCTCCTTGGTCTTCATGGTGCTGCTTGTTTGGTGGTGCCCCTTGCTTAGTGGTGTTGCAGACTCTGGGGCCTTTCAGAACAGGTGTATCTATACTGAGATCATGTGACACTTAGATTGCACACAGGTGGACTTTATTTAACTAATTATGTGACTTCTGAAGGTAATTGGTTGCACCAGATCTTATTTAGAGGCTTAATAGCAAAGGGGGTGAATACATATGCACGCACCACTTTTCCGTTATTTATTTTTTAGAATTTTTTGAAACAAGTTATTTTTTCATTTCACTTCACCAATGTAGACCATTTTGTGTATGTCCATTACATGAAATCCAAATAAAAATCCATTTTAATTCCAGGTTGTAAGGCAACAAAATAGGAAAAATGCCAAGGGTGGTCAATACTCGTTAAGTACACTGTAACACTGCATAATAACATTGTACTTATGTGTAAGTACACATGTATTTACTAAGTAACTACTATGTAAATACACAGTAATTAGATGAGGTACCCTCTGCTTTAGCCTTTTTGTTTTTTGCCATTGCAGGAATCTGAGATACTGCTGAGTAATAGCTGAGCTTGTCTTTTAATTGAGTAGGGCAATGAAACATGGCTGCTTCTCATTCACACCACACCGGACATACTGTCATTCTTCACCTGGCCTTCCCTCACCCCAGGACTCTTGTATCTCTGCATGAAGAGCAGGAGGCTGGAGTTTCCAGCTTGTTACACACACAGTCACACATTCTTCCTTCAAAACTTCACTGCTGGAAACTACTGTACACATGCAGTTGTGTAGGCAAAAAGGTTCCCCACATATAAAACAGCTGCTTTAACCCTTGATTGTGGCATCTTGCTGTTCCAGAAATGTTAATCCTCATTTGCCCAGCAATGAATACTTAAATATCCACCAGTGCTTGACCCGCCTCAGGCAAAGTCATACAGACGTATAGGGGGCACCAAGCTGCAACAGCAGAGGAGCTCTCTGAAGGATCAGAAATGTTAACCATGGAAAGTCAGCCCCCAGGGAGGAAAGCAAAAGCCGAACTGTAAAGTGTTCCATGAGCGCTAAGGGACATGGCTTTAATGCACTGCTGCCTTGTGAACGTATTGCTGCTCTTTCTTCCCATCTGGAGTTCCTTGTGAATGTATTGCTGGGGCCTTTCAGAACAGGTGTATATATACTGAGATCTTGTGACACTTAGATCTTTCTTCCTATCTGGAGTTCCTTGTGAACGTACTGCTGCTCTTTCTTCCCATCTGGAGTTCCTTGTGAACGTATTGCTGCTCTTTCTTCCCATCTGGAGTTCCTTGTGAATGTATTGCTGCTCTTTCTTCCCATCTGGAGTTCCTTGTGAACGTACTGCTGCTCTTTCTTCACATCTGGAGTTCCTTGTGAATGTACTGCTGCTCTTTCTTCCCATCTGGAGTTCCTTGTGAACGTACTGCTGCTCTTTCTTCACATCTGGAGTTCCTTGTGAATGTACTGCTGCTCTTTCTTCACAGCTGGAGTTCCTTGTGAATGTACTGCTGCTCTTTCTTCACATCTGGAGTTCCTTGTGAACGTACTGCTGCTCTTTCTTCCCATCTGGAGTTCCTTGTGAACGTACTGCTGCTCTTTCTTCCCATCTGGAGTTCCTTGTGAACGTACTGCTGCTCTTTCTTCACATCTGGAGTTCCTTGTGAACGTACTGCTGCTCTTTCTTCACATCTGGAGTTCCTTGTGAACGTACTGCTGCTCTTTCTTCACATCTGGAGTTCCTTGTGAATGTACTGCTGCTCTTTCTTCCCATCTGGAGTTCCTTGTGAATGTACTGCTGCTCTTTCTTCCCATCTGGAGTTCCTTGTGAACGTACTGCTGCTCTTTCTTCACATCTGGAGTTCCTTGTGAATGTACTGCTGCTCTTTCTTCACATCTGGAGTTCCTTGTGAACGTACTGCTGCTCTATCTTCACATCTGGAGTTCCTTGTGAACGTACTGCTGCTCTTTCTTCACATCTGGAGTTCCTTGTGAACGTACTGCTGCTCTTTCTTCACATCTGGAGTTCCTTGTGAACGTACTGCTGCTCTTTCTTCCCATCTGGAGTTCCTTGTGAACGTACTGCTGCTCTTTCTTCACATCTGGAGTTCCTTGTGAACGTACTGCTGCTCTTTCTTCACATCTGGAGTTCCTTGTGAACGTACTGCTGCTCTTTCTTCACATCTGGAGTTCCTTGTGAACGTACTGCTGCTCTTTCTTCACATCTGGAGTTCCTTGTGAACGTACTGCTGCTCTTTCTTCCCATCTGGAGTTCCTTGTGAACGTACTGCTGCTCTTTCTTCCCATCTGGAGTTCCTTGTGAACGTACTGCTGCTCTTTCTTCCCATCTGGAGTTCCTTGTGAACGTACTGCTGCTCTTTCTTCCCATCTGGAGTTCCTTGTGAACGTACTGCTGCTCTTTCTTCCCATCTGGAGTTCCTTGTGAACGTACTGCTGCTCTTTCTTCCCATCTGGAGTTCCTTGTGAACGTACTGCTGCGCTTTCATCCCATCTGGAGTTCCTTGTGAACGTATTGCTGCTCTTTCTTCCCAACTGGAGAGTTCTTCACAAACTTACCCTCAAGGGCCTTATGTCTAGATTAAAAACAAGGTAGTGACTTTCTTTTTTCTTTTGTTTTGTGAAGTCAGGTTTTTACCCTTTCTTCAGGTTTTGAGCTGGGTATTTTATATATAGGTACTACCAGCTCTCTAAAACTATCAGCAATCAAACAGGCCTGCACAATACATGAACAAAACAATATTGCAATGAAAGTCATTGGAATTGGTAGTGCCCTAGATCTCCCACAATGTGCTGTCCAGTAAGTATAGACAAGCCAGTTATTCCATATACATGTCTCCCCAAGACTCTTTAACTGGGCAGTGCTATAGATTCCATCTAAAAGCAGAGCCTTGGTGTTGCATGAATGGAAACTAATTCTTTGACATCCTGGTCTGCACCTCTGAAAGACAGCGTGGAAGTGTAAGATAAATCCTGGTGTCATGACGGTTCAACTTCAAGTGTGCTGGTGGATCAAACCCTGCAGACCCTCACACTAATTCCACATTCGACCCCAAATCTACAACATATCAAAAAAGGGAATTATCCTAAAAGAGCCCGACAGAATGCACCAGTTAGAAAGTGCAGCCCTGAATTGGTATAATTTTGCATTACTATGGCATGGTGACATTACAGTGGATAGACTTTCATTTGACTGACCTTTAATGTTCTCCTTCATTATTCACTAAAGCTAAATGGTTATTGAGCCGCCTTCTGCAAATCATGATCAATTACCTGCAATAACCAATGATGATTCACTCACTTGGTTGGGCAGCCGTTGTAATTATTTGCTGCATGTTGTAGAACATAACGTACTTTAGCAAACTGTTATCAAGTAGTTTTTTGTTTAGTTGTGAGTATGTTTTAATGGGATATTACAGCTACTACTTGAAGACCTGGTACCCAAATATGCATGTCATGAACACCTAGACACTAAAAAGTCTTGCAATATGTTCTGTGTAAGATTTGTATGTTTCTTCACCATTAAATGCCTGCACTGAGAAAATGCTGAGATTGATGTTAGCAATAAGTACCTGAAATAAAAATGCAGAGATGACTGATGTCTAAATTAGCTCAGCTGGCAAAAAAATTGTTCACTCTGAAAAGGTGTCACTTGAACTGTATGTTTTTTTGTCTCCTCCCTCCTATTGCAAAAAGACCTGATTGCTTGCTCTGTACTATAGCTGTGTCTTTCATTCATTCACGCTGGCAGGCCAATTCCTCCTCAGATCTTGCTCTGCTGTGTATATTTCCACCAGCCATCTCCACTCCCCAGCCACTCAGCAGGACACATGGTAGTCACATGAGAAACTAACTGATAAATAATAAACCTGACTTTTCTTGTTCTTGGCCAAATCTGTCAGCAGGAATGGTTTGCAGCTCTGCTGTGATGGAACACGGCTCCACTCATACTGGTTTGCACTGCGGTGGAGCTGTGGCGGCCCCAGCTTTAGGGATTGGGCGATTAAAAAGTGGGAAAGGCAAGGTAAACAAAGTAATTCATTCAAAGTGTTTGGGATTAAAAACTAAAGATTGGTTCATGAATACCCTGGTAAATAATAATGGTGTGTTAAATAATCCATAGCACAGCAAGTGATACTTCATCCCAGTAGCTATTTAAAAAGTAAAGACTATCCTGTAGTTAAGTCTGGTTTAAAATAAACACGGCTTGTTTAGCAGAGACAATACATGGGGCGGGTGGGGGGCATTAGGACCCGGTAGTGGTTGCAGGAGTCGGGACCAACTCCAGGTTTATTTAATAGACTAATCAGTAGATTAATTATTAAGGTTTAAAAGGGTGTGAGTGTCTGTGTTTTGTGTGGGTGATAGTAGGAGTTTGGTTGGAGAGTTGGAGAGTTGGAGAGTTGGAGAGTTGGGGAGTAATGACACTTTGACCTGTTAAACTTGATAAATGTATAACGTGTAACATATTGGTTCATTGGAGCCACAACCAAAGTGTTGGGTTCAGAGGAACCATTGTCCTACGTATTTATGGGATGCATAAATACCCTCCTCTGAAGCCATGGACATGACAGGCCAGACTGATCAGTCTCTGTGATCAGTCTTTAATATATATATATATATATATATATATATATATATATATATATATATATTTATATTATATATATATATATATATATATATATATTGATAAGACCCGTCGTCCGAACAGCAGGATATGTATGCTATTTGCTTCAAAGTAAAGTTTGACATACTGCATACTTCATAATTCATATATATATATATATATATATATATATATATATATATATATATATATATATATATAATATATATATATAATGAATTTGAATAAACTGATATTTTGGTACGATATATGAACTAGTAGTATGCCTTGCATATGCTTGTGATATTACATCTAAAATCCTATTACAGGAACACACAGACACTAACAATCATATTTGCAGTCATTTGCATTGTTTGGACAAATAATTATAGTATACAATGAATGTATATAATAATCTCATATATTAAAATATCGATTGAGCCATACTTCATAAACTACATTAACTGTATTAACTGTGTGCTTGTGGAAAGCTTATTTAATTTGGTAACACAGTTATAAAATGTGTGCTACTCTGACATTACAAACTTGCAAAATCCCATGAAAATATAAAGGCGTATTCCAATCACGTTGCCTGTTTTCTGTCAGACACCAAATTCTGATTTCAAATGAAACCTGTATTTGGATGAATAAGGTGTGAAAATGTACAACATGTGAGTGCTGTACAAGGATGGCATATTGTATTCTCTGCAGAATATTACACAGATCCTAAATAGTATGACCCTAAATTATTAGCTTCAGTGATGTTTTGTAATAAACAACTTGTCTGAATCCGCACTAGCCAGTGAGTTATAAACCAACAGCAAGATAAGGCCTGGAAAACACTTGCTGGTCATTTCAATCTATTCCATGCTGGGCATCATTGGGTGCACAACTACAGTACTTTCCAGTTTTTTTTTTTTTTTAGATAAATAAACAACTTGACAGTTTAAGGTCTTGCAGAGTTCGACCTTGCCAGGCATGTAAGGTTTCCTCAGAGCATGCAACAAAGTGACACACCATAGCTGCTTATCGGAAACTGTCTGATTATCTTGTACCAATCTGGTCATCAATAGCTGGTCAATAGGGAGCTGTGGCTGCATAATCATGGTGTTTGCTTGCGGTACTTTTTCTCTATGTCTTTAAGAAATGCTTCCCCAGTGATATCCCCTTCCCCTCATGGGGCTGCTCTGTTTTGACATGGCACTGCAGGGAGAGCTGAGATTGGAGCTGCAGGGCTAGTGCACCTGCTGCTGTCACTCTGCACAGGCTCCTGATCATTAGCAATATCACAAGAGCGAGAATGAGGTTAAACAACAAGAAGCATAACGATTGTGTTCTGGAAATCTGGTGACATCAGTATAAGAGTGGGGAAAATACCAAGGCCACTCAGGGTGGACTATAAACCTCCTCCTTGTTACTGCATCAACACAGGCAACAACATCCCCCCAGATCTGTAGCTGTCTGGACTGAGTCCTCACTTTTACACCATTCCAATCATTACTAATGCATAATGTAAAGTGGTAGCCATAAGTACTAAAGGTCTGTGGTTTTAGATACTGAACAAATTACTTAGCTGTGTAATTGTACTGTTAGTACTAGTTAAATAAATATGATCACATTATTAAATATACAATCAAAATCAAAATGTATTGCATGTTGCTCAGGATAATAACACTGAACAAAAACACAAAGGGTGTACATACTAATGGTCAACACTGTATTCGGAAGTGTTTCTGAAACTAAATAACCAAACAATGACAAAGAGAACATTGAGAACAAGTGAGATTAATACGCCATCTGGATCAGTGCTGAGTGGGTCATTCGTTGGCATTTTGAGATCACCCATAACTTTAAACACTTATGTACACTTATGTAAGCATTTTACACCAACTGGAAAAAGGAAAATTGTCGCATTTTGTATAATCCCAAAATAGAAAAACTGCAAAAGTTGTCTTATATAAAGAATGTCATCATTCTTCACTTAAATGCATGGACACTAAAAGCATATTTTATATCTCAAGATAGTTTATTTCAGTATGACGGAATGAGGTAGTAAAAAAACCACTTAGCCCCGTAATGTGCAATCTTGTGGGATAAATTCTAGACCAGATAGAGCTGCACAATTCCATTAAGCAGTTCTGCTCAAACAACGTCTTAAAGTGTCAAATTGAATTTAATTATTTGGTTTTATGGGGAATTAGTGACATTCCTACGCCTTACGCAGCGCATCCAAATTCATTTATAATTAATATTGGCCCATGGTACTTTGACCCTCTGAATAATTCACTGTGCTAGTGGGGAGCTTAACAACACATACTTCTCTGCTTGTCCAGCTCCTGTTAATGTCCACGGTCTATGCCTTCACCCCTGGAATTAACCAGTATTATAAAGACATATGGTTTTGTAAAGTAACAGTTCAGGGGCAGGTGGTAATCATTTAATCGAGAACAAGACAAAAAAATAAAAATAAAACATAGTAGCATTCTTTTAGATTTGTTTCTGGTTTAGGAGTAGATAGTTGTGGAGGATAGGAACACAATCTCACAGCTCCTTCTTAACATATTCTAAAAGTGGTCTTTATACAGTCTGGATCTGGCTTCACACGCAGCTGGATGCCAGTTCAATGCAACAGAGACTTAGACAAAATAGTTTTGCTCGTCAGATCATCAGTGCAATCAATTGTTCTGTTTCACATTTCTTACATCTGATTGGCAAATCAATGTGCTAACAATGTCTAAAGGCCCTGGCTTAGAGTAAAATCGATACCCCCTGCCAAAAATAATTGACATTCATTAAACCATGGTTGTGAAAAACAATGTCTTACAATTAAAATTGTGCCATAATAACCTGTCAGCTGCTAAATTGTATGAAACTTCTGAGCACTGTCTGTGTTTAGAATAGAGTGCTGCTTCTGAGCACTGTCTGTGTGTAGAATAGAGTGCTGCTTCTGAGCACTGTCTGTGTGTAGAATAGAGTGCTGCTTCTGAGCACTGTCTGTGTGTAGAATAGAGTGCTGCTTCTGAGCACTGTCTGTGTGTAGAATAGAGTGCTGCTTCTGAGCACTGTCTGTGTGTAGAATAGAGTGCTGCTTCTGAGCACTGTCTGTGTGTAGAATAGAGTGCTGCTTCTGAGCACTGTCTGTGTGTAGAATAGAGTGCTGCTTCTGAGCACTGTCTGTGTGTAGAATACAGTGCTGCTTCTGAGCACTGTCTGTGTGTAGAATACAGTGCTGCTTCTGAGCACTGTCTGTGTAGAATAGAGTGCTGCTTCTGAGCACTGTCTGTGTAGAATAGAGTGCTGCTTCTGAGCACTGTCTGTGTGTAGAATAGAGTGCTGCTTCTGAGCACTGTCTGTGTGTAGAATAGAGTGCTGCTTCTGAGCACTGTCTGTGTGTAGAATAGAGTGCTGCTTCTGAGCACTGTCTGTGTGTAGAATAGAGTGCTGCTTCTGAGCACTGTCCGTGTGTAGAATAGAGTGCTGCTTCTGAGCACTGTCTGTGTGTAGAATACAGTGCTGCTTCTGAGCACTGTCTGCATGTAGAATAGAGTGTTGCTTCTGAGCACTGTCTGCGTGTAGAATAAATAAACAAATGTAATTGATTGAGGTCCTTTGTCCTTAAATTAAATGTTCTCCTGATTGAAAAAAAAAAAAAATTACAAATCTAAAACGTATCTCAGACATGAAACATTTTATTCATAATGATTGCTTACAGTATATTTATGCTGGACTAATAATTCTGAAAATAGTTTCAATGCTCAGCTGGATTCAGTGAGTCTTTTAGAGAGCCACAGCTCAGACTGGGATTTGAAACAATGCCATTCCTGCTTAAAATAAATTACAGCACTCTGCTTCAGGCAGAAAGAATGATCTTCTCAAGGTTCAAATACTGCTCCCCTAACTCTGAAGCCTTCTTTAAACCTGACAGGTCGCTTTTCTTAGGACTCTCCGACTTAGATGTGTGTTTATTGCATACATTGGAATCATAAATGAAACAGGACTGCAACAATGTAGAATTCTGAGACTGCAGGGGCTGAATACATATCTAAAAATGTCTGCCTACGTAAACATTGCATTCGTCTTTGTAATGCTATCAAAAGTTGTTAGTGCAGCTTTTCAAACCATTATATAATCTTAACGGCTAGTTAGTGGACGGTTTAATCAGTCAAGGAACTAATGCGATAGATCAAATATTTATTACAGATTAGACACGATAACACATTTATGCATATTATATGATCTTGGACAACACATTTATCATACAATACATCTTTGGCCTTTGGCCTCAGGAACCCTGCCCATACATTATTCCACTGAAAAGTGGAGAGGTTGACTGTAGGAAAGCCATGGGCAGGGGGCAAATAGCTGCCCTCCCCCTTAGACAAAGCCATGAAACAGGCTGAGGCAAACTCTAACTCATAGCAGGGAGCTAATGAATCACGTTAGCAATAAGATACTGCTATTTTGTTTAGTTATCAATGCTTAATAAACTTGATTCGATTGAGTCATTAAATTTGAGTTCCCTGTCTGAACCACCATTTGAGTTCATTGCAGATTTTCATGGCCACACATACATACAGTTGTAGTCAAAAGTTTGCATACCCCAATGGAAATTTAAAATTTCTAGAAATTTCTCAAACTGTTGTAACATGGAAGAGAAATAGCAGCAGATATTATTCTGCTTGGTTTAAATGACCTGTCTGTTTACAGCGCACATTCTATGCACTTAAGTGACTAAATTCACAAATCTCCGATGCACTGTTTGTTCATAAGGATTAGCAGGGGAAGTGGGAGTGAGTGGTAATGTCATCTGAAGTTGCAAATTCTTGAGAAGATGGTTAAATTAACCACGGCACCTTCTCCAACAAAAAAAAAACTGACAAACCCAAGATAATAAACACAACAGCTGGTTAACATGAATGGTAATTTCTTGCTGATAAGTCATTTTCAAGGCTACCTCAACACACATCGTCACATCTTTTCAACATGTCTCAACTGGGGTACACATACACTACTTTCATTTTTGTGTATGTGTACATTAAGAAAACTGAACTTTTCTGTTCCTTCGTGTTTAATTATCTCACTCAGATCATGCAACAACAAGGGAAAACATTCTTACCATTTTACAAATCTCTTGTTATAGTAACAAGGAATACATCTTTAACTATCTCTCCACATGTAATCTCACACACCTCCAACACCCTGTCTGTCCGGGGAAACAGGATAAGATGTGGTTACTTTGAATTTTACAAGACTGTGAAAAAGTGCCCGCCCCTGTGTATATTATCTGTTATGTTGCGTGTGGTTTGTTAAATGTTGGTGTATAGTCATTGGTACACGGGATATAAACGGGTCTGTGTAACACGAGTGTTTAAAATGTATATGTGTATTTAGGCACGAGGATTGCACAGCACTTCATGTACATTTAAAGTAGTTCATATGCGAGCATGAGGTTGCATATAATTAATTCACGTGCTGGGATTCAAGTGAATAATTAATTGGTAATTGAATCCCAGCACAACAGTATATATAGATGCACGTTTTACTCACTCGCGGTTGGGTGTTCAGTGAGTGGAGAACGGGAGAGAGAGGAGAAATTATTTATAACAATTGCTACTGCATGCTGGTGGGACCAGCACAATACTTGTTCATATAAACTCACTGTGTTTGTCAGTGTGTCTGTCCGTGCACCGTTTTGTTAAGCTTAGTCCGTTTTTGTTTGTCTCTTTTGTTTTGGCGTAGAGTGCCGTGTCCTGTTTTCTGTTTGTTTAAACCTTTTATTTTACAATAAACCGGCGCAAGCGTCTTCATCATTTCACTTCACTGTCCTGTCTTTGTGTCATTCCTTCCTGGTTCTGATGCCACTCGCTTCGGCCGTCTTTGTGACAAGGACCCTTTGAAATTCAGGCTTTAGCCAGGTGGGGGTCATGTAAAAATACCAACAGCCAGTAACAGAGCAGTTCACTACTGGCTAAGTGTCAGAGACAGGGGAGGGGAACCCCCCTGTGTTGGGGTATTTAACATCTTGGAAAGATGTGAGAATTCTCAATTCTGTTCAGTGCTTGGGACATGATTCCCTGCATGTATTATAATAAACCTATTATTAATTGAAGAAAAGGATGTGTGTATTTTCTTAAGAAACATCGGGACTCACTTTTTAAATCAACATCAAAAACAAAGAATTTTAAGAAAAATCTTTTGTAGCAAAAAATTTGCTTGTGTGGATGAGGAAAAAAAGTTACAAGAAATAGATGTCTACAATTACTTCTTTAAGCATTTTTATTTGCAAAACTCCAAAAATACTAATTCAAAATTATTCATACTCTTTGATGCTATGATAGTATTACCTACAAGGTGGTAGAAATTTCAATATGGTAATGCAGAACCTAATTCTAGAAAAGTCTAGAAAATGCTGGATTTTAGGCGAACATTATTAGAGAGTATAAAAGGGTTAGGCATAGGATGATTGCTGTCATTACTAATAAGTCAATATGGGAAAAAGTAAAGCGCTATCTGAAGACCTGCATATAATCTAATCAATTGAGTTGTCAGCATGGTTGCCAAGAAGAAAAAACAAAAGAAAAAAAACAGCATGCATTCCTATTCCTCAGAGTCCCCCAGCACCTGCATTCCTCCTGCTCTATAAAAAGGACATCCATTTCTCAGCATGTTATCACCTATTTGACTTATCGATGTGTTCTGAAGATGATTTGCTGCATTCAGACAATCAGGCTTCCTATCCCTCTGTCATACAGATTCTTATTGAGTACAGCAATTACACAGGCAGTCAGTCAGGCTTCACCTGTCAGCTCACACTGTCAAACAGGATGAAATGGTCTGGCTATTTAAAGGGCCTGATTACCCAAGTCTAGAAACTTAACATTGAGTCTTTCTCATCCTGAATTTGTCTTTTAAAATAAAGTAAACTTAAACGTTTACCTTACTAGTAATCTGGTAAATCTTGCCTGACATGCAATGGGACTCATTGTGCTTGATGAAATGAAATATTCAGTAAAAGGAACATTTAACATTGTGTCCGCATTGCCATATGACTCATAGAAGGAAGCATTTCCTGTTCCTATGAGCTTGTGGTTTCAGGAAAACAAAGTGAACAGAACTGTCTTCAAAGTAAACATGACTGAATCAATGTGTTAGGTTTTAATCTTTTTAAAATGTTTTGTGGATGCACTGGATCACACCAAAACATCATACATTAAAAGCATAAACAGCAGCTATGTTTCCATCAACAAGATAAACACATTTCTAGTGAACTTGCAAAATTCCACCCAAAAATATATGTAAATCTTATTGTAGAAAAACAGGTTTCCATTATATTGGATTCTAGAGAACAAATAGCTTTACTTTAAATGAAGTTTGATACATTTCCATCCATAGTTTTCTATTCGCTTGCTAGACTAGTGTATAAACTAGTGAATAACCAACCTCCAACCTCTCTGGACTGAAAATGGACCATGAAGAAACTATGTATTTTCAAGGATAATGTAAACTGAAATTTACATTGTAAGGGGGGGGGGGGGGGGGGGTCGGGGGGGGGGGGGGGTGCCACGACGATATGTAATTAATTATTATAATTATAATAATAATAATAATAATAATAATAATAATAAATATAATAGTATCAGTACCCTTCTTTCAGTCCTGCTTGAGTAAATGGGTATTTTGTTTTTGAACGGTCCAGGGATGGAATGAATGAGGTGTGAAACAATGAAACAATTTAAATCTACAGTGGCCAGAGATCATACTGAAAAGGAGATGTTTGTAAGAGAAGCAAAAGAAAACGGAGGGTCCAGGTGTATGTCGGCTTTTGTAAACTTAGACCAAAAAGATGCACAGAATGATCTCTGCCTTACCTGCACTACAGTTTGGTAAAAGATGAACATTTACAACAGGTAGCGTCTTTAAAATGGACGGCATGTCAGTAATGCTAGCACAGCATTATGAGGTATATTTTATATTATAATTAAATGTACATGATACTAAAGGACATGACATATGACTGTACCGACCTGGTATGTGTTGTTTCAGTTGAAGTAGCGTAACTGACAAACAAGTTGCTCCTCAAACAAGTTTTTTTTTTTTTTTTTTTTATATATATATATTATAAAAAAAAACAGGTGATTCAAAAATAATAATTTTTGATAATTATGGGGGGCAATTACATCAATTAAAGTTTTGCAGGACCCTACAGAATTAGCCAATGTTGAGGAGCTCCCGAGTGGCGCATATGGTAAAGGTGCTCTACGTGGAGTGCTGGATGAGACGCATCGCCCTGGTGGGGACGGCTTAGGTCAGCCAGGGTGCCCTCAGCTCATCGCGCACCAGTGACCCCTGTAGACTGGCCGGGTGCCTGCAGGCTTGCCTGTAAGCTGCCCAGAGCTGCGTTGTCCTCCGATGCTATAGCTCTGAGGTGGCTGCATAGCAGGCCTGCAGAGTGAAAAAAAGCGATCGGCTGACGGAATACGTTTCAGAGGACAGCGTGTGTTCATCTTCGCCGCTCCGGAGTCAGCGCGGGGGTGGTAGCAGTGAGCTGAGCCTAAAATAATACAATTGGCTATTTCACATTGGGAGAGAAATGGGGTAAAAATCAATTGGCGACTACTAAAAAAAAAAATAGAATTAACCAATGTTGCTTCATAAAGTTGAATCAAACCTGCTGAATAACGTCCCGTTAACATATTGAATTACATACCACTTTGTAGTTTTCTATATACTTAAAAATAAACAAATAAACTTTACATTTCAAAATCTAACATGAAATACTGACCTGCTATTATGGCTTCCGGTAGACTTTTGCAATATCATTTTGTAGTTTCTTTTATTACATGGTGTTAAATAAACTCTCAATTATGTTCATGTATTTTCTTTATTTTAATTATGTCTCAATCCTAACATTTTAGGTAGCATAACTTTTGTCCATAGCTGCAGATTTGATTGACATATGATAAGTGTCATTAAGTTGTAATTAAGCGCTCCGTCCAGGTAGAGATGTGCTGCATTGACCTCGTAAATACCACATGACTGAGAAGAGTATGCGCTAGCTCATGAAATGAGCTCGGAAACTATTTCCAATGCATTTGTGCACATCGTTTATCATACAGGATACATTTTCATCTGCCTCTAGCGAACGTATTATTATTATTTTTTGCTCACTCGCATGGATTAACAGAATTTCGCCTGTTTCCATTACGCAACATTTTTAACATAGAACAAGTGTGATGGAAATTAGCAATTAACTGAGCATGTCAGTGACATATTTATTGCATTAACATGTATCTGATGCACTGTTTCCAAAATACAGACCTATATTGCACTTTCAGAGTTTGGAACTTTTCAACTGAATAGCTTCCCCTAGAGATGCATGTCTGATAATTGGATAGAAATAAGTGTTATGAAGTCAGTTTATATTAGATAATTAGGGGATGCTGGCAGGTTGTAATGTAAGCTGATTTTTTAATGGATTTTATTTTTATATATTATGCAATCAAGTTTTCTTTTAACATGAAAAATTCAGCACACCAAAGGAAAATAAAACTGAAATCATCTACTATGGACTATAGTTGTAGTAGAGGGGTGATTGATTTGTCATTTGTCTTGTTAATCAGAAACGATCGGTAACCCTTCCTCTTATTCAGAGCTGGTTAAGCATCCCTTCTCTCTCAAAGCCTAAATCATCTTAAACTTCATTTAATAAACTGCCTAATTATTAAAGCTGTTTACTAGGTTAACACATCTTGAGATGTAACGCTTTGTTCCCAGGATTGTGCAGCCCTGAGAAGACATGCTCTTATTGCTTCTCAGCAGAACGTGACATGCTTTTATCTTACATTTAGTTAGAAAACAGACTTTTTAGATAAAGATGTATATGCTGTACATTCCAATGCCACTCTGAATCAGAATCTCACAATTTGCACTGAAAGTACAGGACGAGTACTCCTGCCATTCTGTATCTTTTAATACATGGACTGCGGGACGCCCCTCTCAAAGCCCCTCACAGTCAAGCCCAGCCCAGCCATGTGATGTTGACTCTGAGTGTTGCTGTAAAGAATAGTACAGTGTGGCAGGTTCTCCTTCTTGGAACAGTTGAGCAACAATCACATATTTCCTCAGCAAATGCTGTTGGGTGGATGAAAAAAAAACCTTATT